>NC_058131.1:705199154-705215275 GCF_016433145.1 Gracilinanus agilis
CTCTCTCTCCCTCTCCTTCTCTCTCTCTCTCTCTCTCTCTCTCTCTCTCTCTCTCTCTCTCTCTCTCTCTCTCTCTCTCCATCTCTCCCTTTTTCTTTCTTTCTCTCTCCTTCTCTCCCTCTCTCTCTCTCTCTCTCTCTCTCTCCCCACCTGTTTTTGTTTCTGTCTCTGTCTGCACCCCCATACACACACACACACGAATATTCAGTAACTTCCATTTCTGCAGGTTTATGCTATACAATTTTATCCAATCTAAGTCACAGAGGCTGTTCTTTTTGGATGCCCAGGATGATATTATTTTCCTTCCTCAATGAGTTCAGTACCTGACTCACATCCCTTTTCTCCCCTCACTCACTTCCTTTTCATCACCTTCATACCTTTCCTCATACTAGGGGACTTCAACACACAAATTGATGTTCCTTCAAATATTATAACTTCTCAATTTCTTAGTCAATTCAATGCCCATTGCCTATTCCTCTATTCCATTTCAACAACATATTCTGATGGTAATAATTGTGACCTTTTACTCACAAGTTCATACTCAGTACCCCCATTCCAACTCTTCTCACTTGTAAACTCTCTGCAATTTGGCTTCCAACTTCAACATTATCTTGAAACTTCTTTTCTCAGTGCTGCCGATGATCTTTGAATTACCAAATCTAATTTCTCAATTCTTATTCTTCCTGATCTCTCAGAAGTGCTGAAACTGCTGCTAATCAATGAATCAACTAACATTTATTAAGCATCTGCTATGTACCATTACTTATAGTCAATAAATATTTAAAACCATAGAAACACAACTCGGGGTATAGGCAACATTAGAGATCACTTCTTTATTGATCCCTTTGGCTTAATTCTGTACCAATTCAATTCAACAAACATTGATCAAACTTTTGGTATGTGCCAGACACTGTGATCAACCATTAGAGCAATAAGATCTATAACTTATTCTCTGTTGATTATCCTTGCATTGATGTAAGGTGCAAAATCCAGTCTGCCCATCCCATGTGACTCTTGTTCATCTCCTCAGAAAAATTTGCCACAAAGATCCATTCAACATGATAGTTGCCCTCCTTGATTTTTCTTGATGTCACTATGGCATTTATAGAACACAAGGGCCTTTCCTTATTCCCCTATTTTCTAATGTCCTCTCTTCCCTTTTTTTAGGGTTTTTCAAGCTAATATAAGATCAATAGAATTCATAAGATTTTGAGTTGGAAAACACCCTTAATGTCATCTAATCTGCTCCTCTTTATTGTACAGATAAGGAAATCGAGTCCCAAGTAAGTTAAGCAACTTCCTCAGTCATACTGCTAAGAAGTAGGAAAATCAGAATTGAAATTCAGTTCTACTGACTCCAAATCATATAATCAATTATCATTAATTATATGTCCATGAAATCACAGAAATAAAATTAGAAGAACTTGAGAAGTCAAGTGTAACCCTCTCTTTTTATGAAGGAGGAACTGAAAGCCAATGAAGTGAAATTACTTGTTATAGGACATCATGCTAGTATATACCTAGGACAGCATTCAAATCTGGGTCATCCTAACACCAGCCAATGCTCCATCCACTATTCTATACAGCTTCTAGCTAATATAGCATTTATGAATCTTGTCAAAAAATATTGGTGCAAAGGAACTCTATGGCAAAAAGAACATTGAATTTGAGCACCCAAACTGAAGTCCAAGTCCAAATTGTTATTGTGTATATGACCCCAAATAAGTAATTGTCCTTCTCTGGGCTACAGAGAGATTCTTCATTTATAAAATGACCTCTAAAAATTCATTTCAGCTCTAAACCTTGTTTTTCTAATAATTCATGATTTTGGCTCTTTCACTTCTAATTTTTGGAGATACGTTCCTACTGTAATTGTTTCCTTTGGAAATGTAAAGGATCTATCATTCATGTCCCTTCTAATTTGGAAATATTTCAACAGATACAGACAGAATCAGTTCATGAATCTTTCAGCACTTTGCATCTAGGATGATGCAAGGAAAAAATATGGAGATATAATTGATACAGGGGAAAGAATGCAGGTTAGGAGTCCCACGACTTGGGTTTGAATCTCAGCTCTACTGCTCTTTAACTTGTATGGCCCAGGACATATCATATTATCTCACTTATCTTGTTTTCTTCCTTTTCTTTCAATACATTTAGCAAAAATATGGACTTTTAATTCAAGCATTGTTTTGTCTACCCTCTGTAGATAAATATGAAGAATGGCTAACCCTGAGCCCAAATAATGCATCTGGCACAAAAAGCTTGATTTCTACTGACACCTTCTGTTCTTGTAATCCACTGGGAAACTGAATAATTTTAAAAGACTTAAGAATTCAGATCTTGTGCATCTCAGTAGACCATGAGTCCAGCAGACTAATGAGAATGCTACCCACCTCTTCAGAGAGAAGTAAATGAATAGATATACAGAGACACTCATATTTTTGGCATGGCCAATGTGGAAATGTGTTTCACTTGAATATCAGTGTTTGTTATAAAAGTTTTGTTTTTCTTTGTTCTAATGGGATAAGATGGAAGTTAAAATGCAGTGTTAGTTTTTTAAATATTTTATTAATTTTAAGATGGTATTTACAATTTCAGGCCTGGGAATTGTGAAGTTAAGAATCCAACTCTTCTAAAATGTCTATATCCAATGACTTTCTCTCTCTGACCTTTCTTCTTATTGCCTTGGATAAGTCAATTTGTCTCTCTAGGGCTCAGATTCCCTCTCTGTAAAATGAGAAGATTAAAAGTCTATCATCTTTAAGTCCCCTTTGAGCTCCAAATTCTAGGATCCTTATGAACAATATTCACCATTTTCTTCTGTTCACAAATTTTTAAACACTTCTCAAACAAGCAATCAATAATTATTTATTAAATACCTACTCTGTGTCAGGCACCATGATAAGGCCTGAGAAGCAAAAGTAAAATTGTTCCTGCCCTCTTAAATCTTACATTCTACTGGTGGAAACACTATGTATGGATGTATATGTGTATGCATGTATTTGTGTATATACATGTGTATATATATATATGCAAAATAAATGTCAGGTAATTTGAGGGAGTTGCACTAGCAATTACCTGTAGAACACTCTGCTAATTACTTGATGACATACAAAGATTAAATAAAAAATCAATCCTTGCCTTTATCAAGCTTACTGTCTGATCAAGAAATGGTACAACACTATATAATCATCAAGATAGATATGAAAAGATGACCCTCCAGGCACAGGAATTATCATGAACAAAGGCACAAAGGCTGGAAAAGTGAGGGGACCATTGAAGGACCAGTGAGTAGCCCAATTTCACAGGGAAAGTTCTGAAATGAGGCTACCAAGGACAAGAACATCATAAATTAAATTAGCAAGTTTGATATAAAAAAGAGAAAAACTCTAGGGAAGGTCCAAGGATTTTATCATGGATTTTGCATTTTACAAGGACAAAAAGAAGTCATTTTATTTTTTGTAAATTTAGCATCTGACATGTGGCTTGTTCATCAGAATTGAACTTGACATTTTCTCTTGGCTAAAAATGAAAGTATAAAACAGTCCCCATTTTTCATAAAATGTTAGAGCTAGAAGGAAACTTAGAGGTTTTGTTTTCCAGAACTCTCATTGTATAAATGAGGAAAGTAAGGCCCAAAGAGATTTTCTGTCCAGCCAAAGAACCCACAGTTTGGCAACTGCAGAACTGAGATTCAAAGCATCAAAATCCAATATCCATTCCAGAGTAATTTCCTTTCTATCCTGCTGAAGAATTTCATACCTTAAGTAAAAAGGAAACAATATAGACTGTGGGAGGTGCACTCTATTTGAAATCAAAAGACCTCAATTCAAATCCTTGCTATTCTACTCAAGGGCTCCCTAGATACATTGCTTCTCTCTTGACTCCATCTCCTCATATATAAAATAAAGGGATTGGATGTTTTTTGTGGTCTCTTCCACATCTAAATTATGATTCCATGACAATATGACTAGATTATATCTCCGAGACACCCAGAACTGCAGTTCACAAGAAAAAAACAGATTGCTTCTTCAGTTGTGTTCTGGGAGTTTCAAAAATGCAATCTGATCATCTTTCATGGGATCATAGAGTTTCAGATTTGGAAGGAACCTCAGTGATCCTTATATTCTAATTCTTGCCCAAAGGATGAACCCCCTTTAAAACTTTACAACAAACATTTAAAAACAACTCCAAAAATTCAACTCAATTTAACTGAATAATCATTTATTAAATACTTATTATGTAGAGAGAGCTATTCTAGGAGGTAAGGATATGGAACCAGGAACCAGCAAATGTTCATCCACTTGCTACTTAAAGACCTTGTAATGTGATATCGTGAATAGATAATTGACTCAGAATCAGGAAGACCTTGGTTCCCTTCTTGAGCTTAGTAGGTATGTGGCCATGGTGGACTTACTTAACTACTCAGCTTCATTTTTCTCATCTAAAAGTAAAAATGAAGGGGTTAGCTAGGTGACAGTGAATTGAGAGCCAGGCCCAGAGATGGGACGTCCTAGTTTTAAATCTGGCCTCAGACACTTCCCAGCTGGGTGACCCTGGGCAAGTCATTAACCCCCATTGCCTAGGCCTTACCACTCTTCTGCCTTGGAGCCAATACACAGAATTGACTCCAAGACAGAAGGTAAGGGTTCGGGTAAACAAATAAATAAATAAACAAACGAACGGACAGACGGACAGACAGATAGATAAGTGAATGAATGAATAGATAGATAAATAAATGAGTAAATAAATAAATGAGTGAATGAGTGAATGAATAATTAAAAAAATAAGAATGGGACCTAAGTTATCCAGAAAAACTTCAAGATGGGGGGGGGCAGCTGGGTGGCTCAGTGGATTGAGTGTCAGGCCTAGAGATGGGAGGTCCTAGGTTCAAAGCCAGCCTCAGACACTTCCCAATTGTGTGACCCTGGGCAAGTCACTTGACCCCCATTGCCCGTTCTTACCACTCTTCCACCAAGGAGCCAATACACAGAAGTTAAGGGTTAAAAAAAATAAAAATAAAACTTCAAGATGGAGTAGTGTAGGGGCTCAGGCTGTACATGCTGGGCCAAGGCAGCAAGGCTTTAGAAGTCAAGCAGGGAAGCCCTTTACTATCTTGGTTCTATTTCTGCAATATTGCATTCATGATCCAGTTGCCTCCAGGGAAATAGATAATTGACTCAGAATCAAGAAGACCAGAGCACCAGAATACCTTTCATTAAACCCAGGCCCTATAATGTAATATGGTCATCACCAGTGACTTACCAATGAATTCCATTTTACCTAGCACATGGGTCTCAGAAGGTCTTACAGTAAAGTACTTCCTCATTCCTCTTGGGGATGTTCATTTTCCATCATATATTAATCCTTAAGTTCTGCAAGTACAAATGACAAGTAGGTTAAGACTCAAGAGTCAAAACAACTTCCTTTCTGGTCCTCCTGGCAGATATTCTGCTGGGTCCTCCTCACCAGTAATAGCAAGGCTCAATAATCAAGCAAAATCAGAACCATGAAAGCCTATATAGCTAGTTCTAAGTTTCTCTGCATTCACTCTACATTTATTCTATGCTTCATATGTTACCAGAACAATTTTTTCTCATATATTGTTCAGAGTGTAAAATACTTCTGCTCAAAAATGGTTCAGTGGCTCCCTGTTGTTACTGAGGAAAGTTCATAATATTTAGAGCTAGAAGTCACCTTGGAAGTCTTTTAGGCCAACTATTCCATTTTACAGATAAGAAAAATGATAATCAGAAAAGTTAAGTGGCTTACCCATCATCACATAGATGGCAGAGCCAGTGGATTCCCCCTCCACAATGTGACCTTTCATGGTTTGGATTTCTTATTGTATCTTCATCACTTAGGCACATAGTAACTGATTAATAAATACTGATTGCCTGATTGATACTAACTGAAGTTCTTTGATTCCAAGTGGTGTTCCCCATCTTTATAGACATCTATCATTACTTTGTTCCAAATGTATTCTATGTTCCAGTTAGCCCGGAAAAGTCATTAAAAACAACCCATAATTTCCATTTCTGAAATTTTGTTTATATTTTTCCCTGAACCTGGAACACCCTCCCTCCTCTTCCTCATCTGCCAAATTTTGACTTCATTTAAAGCAGAATTCCAATTCTACTTGATCCATGAACCCTTCCCTAAATTCTCTTCATTAATAATTGCTTTTTTGGAACTCATTTAGAACTTGTTTTTGCTCTTCTCTAGCATACTTCTATCCTGTTGTAGCCACTTATATTCATGATTTATTCCTCTTGTAGACTAAAAGTTCCATGAGGGCTTAGGCTAATTACACATTATTTACACACACACACACACACACACACACACACACACACACTCATTTTATGTTTTAGCCAAAGTGGTCTATTTACTTTTCCCTATACATGATTTGCCATCTCCCCTATCAGTATTTTTGATAAGGTCTTCATCTGGAACACTCAACTAATTACCTTCTCCTCCTCTTCCTCCTTAATTCTGTAGCTTCTATAAAGACTCAGTTCAAATTCTACTTCCTCTATGAAGCATCTCTTGAATCCCAGCTGTTGATAACTTACTCTATGTTTAATTAAATCTGTGTACATGTTGTTCTACTGAGTAGAATGTAAGCCCCTGTAGGACAAGAACTATTGGGGTGGTTTTTTTCATTGTGTCCCAGTGCCTATAATTGTGCCCAACAGAGTAGGTACTTAATAAATATTTAATAAATGTCAAATTGAATAAGAGCAGAGATGGTATCATCTTAATGGTTCTTAACTTGGAGTCCATGCACTTTTTAAAAAATTGTATAATTCTATTTCATTGTAATTGGCTTCTTCTGTATTCTCTATGTATTATTCTGAAAAGGGGTCTATAAATATCACCAGACCGTGAAATAGTCTATGATACACAAAATTGTATATTTGTCCTAGAATTCAGTATTGTGCCCTGAATATAATAGGACTTAGTAAATGTTTGTTGAATGTGTGATTGATTGGCAAACTTGTGGAAGTACAAATGGAGAAGCTGATGAGGAGACATTCTAAACTAATTCAGAGACAAGAGTTCAAATGAGGTATTAATCAGAGTTCTAGATAGCAAACATGCACCTTGTTCCCAATGAGAAAAAGTTTTAAAAAATAGCAATTGGGGGTCTGTCAAGCATACAATCTGGCCATCTGGCTAGGTTTTCCTGAATTTCAGATTTACTTTAGCGCTAGGTCTTGAAACAGCTGCCAGATACCAAAATGTGAATTCCCCTCTGAAGCATGCTGAGTGTCAGTGAGGTAAGAGTAATTACTCGTCCTTGGTAATTGAATTTTCAACTTCGAAGCAGAGGGTCTGAGTTGGGCAAGTGTGGATTGGCTTAATTTAAAATTTTAACTTGAGGAACAAGTGAAATGAACTTCAAAACATGGGATACTTTCATCAAATACTGGAAGGACTGTTATGTGGAAGCGTTCTACTTGGCTAAAGAGGACAGAAGTAGGAATGGTGGATGGATTGTGCAATATGTAGATTTAGGCTTAGGCCAGGAGGAAAAAACAATTCAGAATTATAACAATCTAAAAGTGCAATGGTCTTTCAAGAGAGGTATTAGGTTCCTTCTCCTTAGATGTCTTTAAGCAGAGCAGGTTGAAAATTTGATGGTACAGATTCCTTTCAGATACAGGTTGGACTAGATGTCTTTTGAGGTATATTTTTCCTCTCTTATTTAGTATGTTTACATGTACAAATAACTTGACATTGATTTTCTTAGTACTTTAAACTAATTTCCCAGTTTCTACAGCCATGTCCTCCAGAAGTATATGTTCATCTTGAATAAAGGAAAGGGGTTATAACACTGTGAGAGTGGAACGTAGGAACATAGAAGTATATATTAGGAGTTGAAAGAGACTTTGAAAGCTAACTCAATGACCTTTTTCATTTTACAGATGAGAAAATAGAGGCCTAGAGAGGTTAGAGGATTTTCCCAGAATCACATGGGTAGAATCCAAGGTAGGATATGTACATTTAGGAGAGTTGTGAAGTAGTCAAACATTTCTGGAGAAGAATTTGGAGCTATGCCCTTTGGGACAACTATAAAGTAATGTACACTCTGACCTAGCAATACTGCTACTCGATCTGTATCCCAAAAGTATCAAAATAAAGTGTACTAAAATATTCCTAGAAGCTTTTTTTGTGGTGGCAAATAATCAGAAATTGAGAGAAAACTCAGCAATTGAGGAATGGCTGAACTAGTTGTGGTATATGATTGTTATGGAATCTTACTGTGCTATAAGAATGATGATGAGTACGATGCTTTCAGAAAAACCTGGAAACTCATATGAACTGATGCAAAGTGAAATGAGCAGAACTAGAAGAACATGATAGCAACAGTGTAAGGATGATCAACTGTGACAGACTTAGCTACTCTGATCAAGACAATAATCCAAGACAGTTGCAAAGGACTCATGATAGAAAATGCTATCCACCTCCAGAAAAAAAAAACCTGATTAACTCTAAATACAGATTGAAGCATATTTTGTAAATTTTGGTTTTGTGTGTATGTGATTTCTCTTTCAACATGTCTAACATGGAAATGTGTTTTGTATGATATGTCAAGGAGGGGGAAGAATGTGGGAAAGGTAGGGAGAGAATTTGGAGTTCAAATGTTAAAAAATATTTTTAGGGGGCAGCAAAGTAGCTCAGTGGATTGAGAGCCAGGCCTAGAGATGGGAGGTCCTAGTTTCAAATCTGGCCTCAGACACTTCCAAGCTGTGTGACCCTGAGCAAATCACTTAACCTCCATTGCCTAGCCCTTCCCACTCATCTGCCTTGGAACCAGTACACAGTATTGACTCCAGGACAGAATATAAGGGTTTAAAAATATATTTGTTAAATCCCATGTAGTTGGAAAAATTATTTTAAAGTAAAAATATTTTTAAAGAGTGACTTCATATATATGTATATATATGTAATAGATTTTTTCTTGGTTTGATGGCTATGGAGTTTTTCCCTAAATATTTCCTAGATGAGATTGAAATTTCTCTTCTTTGGGAAATAGGGAAGTCACTGTTTGGATTATTCTCCTAGAAAGAGCCAGATGTGTCTTTAGTGACATAAGGTTGTCTGGATCAAAAACTCACAGATTAGTGCTGGAATGGGCTTAGACAATTCTAATTCAATCCCTTCATTTAATGTATGGGGCAACTGAAGCCCACTGAGGTTAAGTGATTTGCCCAACGTCACAGATATAGTAAGTAGTGGGGTAGACTCTACCCCTATATTGTAGTTCAAGAGTCTACCCTTATATGAACTCTCTCAGGAGATAGTAAATTCCCTATTACTAGATATTTATAGCATCATAACTTTAGAATTGGAAAGGATCTGAAAAGTAACTTAGTCTAGTCATTGTCATTTTTTTGTTTTGCAGGTCTTCATCCTCTCTTATTGATTACATAAATTCAAATCGATAATGACCTCCCAAACCTCAGTCATGATGAGCCATGATCTGCTGAGGTCCTTGGGGGAAATTAAATCCATACTTAAGGAAGGAAAGGACCAATATAAATATACTAAAGTTGGGAAGAACTAGTCCACAGTGAGTCTACTAAGAAAAACAACTAGACAAATCCAAATTTTTCTATGGGGAGGAAACAGATCAATCTCCATTTGGAGCTTACTCTCTTCATCTTCGTCCCCATTACTTTCACCCAAACTATCCTCAGAGTCTACTCCTCTTTGGGACCCACAGAGTCTATTCATCCACATCACCATTAGTTTGTTCCTATGGGCACTGGCAGCTTATATCCTGTTATACAGGTAAAAACAGAAGGAAAAGTGATTGCATATTCCTCAGCTGATCTCAGATAATGTTGAAACTAAGAAACTGAATTTATCTGCCAGAAGTGATAATGTTCTTAGTCCCAGATGAGCTCAGTACCTTGTACTGCAGTGTACTGCAGTGAAGCCTTGGTCTGGTACCTAGATGGTATACCAGAACCAAATGAAGGTATTTTATCGTAGAAGCCAAGAAGAGCATCTAGAATTATATAGAGAGTAGGGGACTAACATGGCCAGAACTATGCTTTAGGAATTTCAGTTTGACACCTTTGTGAAGGATGAATTGGAGAAAGGAAGGTGTGGGAGCAAGAAGAAAGTAGGAGACTATTTCAATAGACCAGGTAAGATATAATGAGGGCCCTTCTCCCCAAATCTCTCCTAATATAAAGTTTAGTTCTCTTTTTTGCCAAAGCATGGCAATTTCCCCTACAAAATTTTTCTCATGGCCAGAACTACAACACATCTTCACCTTTCCTGTAATGGTCTGGTACCTAGACTTCCTATATCTGTAGTCCCTCCTCCAAGTAGAGTATAAGCTCCCTGAGGGCAAGGACTATTTTGTTGGGGTTTTCTTACTCTAAGCCATAGCATATGTTTGGTGCTAATGAATATTGGAGGAAATGAACTAATTTGGAAGTAGGAGAAGGCTAATAAGAGCTATTAGTAAATATGAGTGGAAAGAGAGCTGATGGCTTAAACCCAAAAGGATTAATGGAGTGACTCTTCTGCCATTTCCTGAAATATGATGCAATTTTTAAAAAGAAATTGTATTGGCATTCTTTTTTATCTCTGGAATTTCTCACAGCATTCCTTTCCCTCTATCCACTCCCAGAAAACTATCTCATATGATAAAGATTATTTTAAAGGGGGAAAATAAGGAAACAATGAGCAAAACCGATCAATGTATAAAAAAAAGTCTGACAATATAGGTAATGTTCCACATCCAAAGGCCTTCCTATTTACTGACTAAATGATGGATAACTTAGAAAATAGTAGAGAAGAAGCAAAGATACTGATTGAGACAATTAATAGATTCAGCAAAGTTGTACCTCTGCAAATGAATGGAGTGGCAACTCCTCACATATCTTTTTGGGGCTTCTGGGTTTTTTAGTTTGTTTGTTTGCTTGTTTTAAGGTCACAGCATTTGCCTGGGTTGTTTTATGATTTTTTTTTCATTTACATTGTCATGATCATTTTATAGATTGTTTTTCTGGTTCTTCTTACTTCAATCTGAATCAAGTCATATGACTTTCCATATTTTTCTATATTCGTCATGTTTCTAGCAGTATGGCAATATTTCATTATTCTCATGTAATTAGGTAGCCAGGTGGCACCATTAATGGAGTTCTGGTCCTCAAGTCAGGAAGATTTGAATGCAAACAGATTTGTTCAAGGTACAAATCAAAGTACACTCAGATTTGCTGTTATTATATATAAATGCTTAGTCACTTCCTAACTTTGTGACCTTGGGAAAATCACTTAACTTCTGTTTCAATTTCCTCAACTGTAAAATGGGCATAATAGCACTCATCTTTCAGTCTTGGTATGAGACTTATAGTAGGCACTTAATAAATGTACCACAGTTTGTTTAGCCTCTATCAATGGGCATTGCTTTCAGTTCTTTACCACCATAAAAAGTGAAGCTATAAATATTTTGGTCTACGTGAGGACTTTATTTTTACTGATGATCTGCATGGGAAATGTGACTAGTAATGTAAGCGTTGGGTCAAAGGGTATTGATATTTTAGATATTTTATTTGCATGGATACAAATTGCTTTCCAAAATGGTTAACAATGGGAATTTCCCACAACCCTTCCAACAATATCATTTCCTATTTTTGTCATATTTTCCAATTTGCTAGACATGAGGTAAAGCATCAAGATTGTTCTGATTTGCATCTCTCTTGTTATTATTGATTAGGTCATATATCCATTTTGAATTTATTGTGAAATATGGCATAAGGTGTTAGTCTAAGCCTAATTTATTTCAGACTTTTTCCCAATATTCCCAAAAGTTTTTATCAAATAGAGAGTTTTTTCCCACGTAATTTATATTTTTAGTTCCATTTGTTTCTAATTCTGCCTTGTCTCGTAATAGCACATGGTTCTGATAATTGCTGCTTTATAATATAGTTTGAGGTCTGGGAGTGCTGTTATCTCTTTTGCCCTATATTTTTTCATTATCTTCCTCATCCTAGAAACTTTCTTTCTCCAAATGAATTTTGCTTTTTAATTGAATTAAGTAACATATCACTTTGATAAATTGATTGTTATAGCCTTAAGATTTTAAAATGAGGTTGTGGCATTGTCATTTTTCATATATTGACACATTCCAAGTCATGAACACAAACTATTCCTTCAGCTATTTAAAAATGTTCCCTTATTTCTTTGAAAAGCTATTTGTAATTAAATCTATACAAGTATTGTGTCTGCTTTGATATATTGAGCTCCAAAAATTTTTTGCATTTTGTAATTATTTAGAATGGAATTGCCCTTCCTTTGTAAATTATTGGATTTTGTTGTTATTGTATAAAAATGTCTTTGAATTTGGAAGGGAGAGTATTCTGTAGCCTACAACTTTGCTGAATTTATTAATTGCCTCAATTAGTATTTTCCCACTGGTTAACCATAATGTATCCATACTTAACTTTATGCCTTTAATTTCTTTTTCTTCTCTTAGCTCTTGCTAGCGTTTCTAGAATTATATGAAATCATAGTGGGGAGCGCTCATACTTGCTTCACTCCTGTATTTTTTTTAATCTTCTAGTATATTCCCATGGGATGCAGACTTTTTTAAATAAATACTTTTTTTTTTAAACCCTTACCTTCTACCTCAGAATCAGTACTGTGTATTAGTTCTAAGGCAGAAGAGGGGTACACAGCTAGGAAGTGACTGAGGTTAAATTTGAACCCAGGACATCCTGTCTCTGAGCCTGGCTCTCAATCCACTAAGCCACCAAGCTGCCCCCTAGATACTTTTTGGTACTAAAAAGTTCTTCCGTGCCTAGCTTTGTAGCTTTTTTTAGCAAAAACACATTTTGTGAAAGACTTTTTCCATCTCTATTGGAAATAATCTTTTGGTTTTGAATCTTTTTAATATATAATTCATTGTGTTGATTGTTTCATAATATTGAACATCCTTCCATTCCTGGTAATAAATCCAGTTATTCAGAATTAATGATGTTTGACTGATTGCCAGGATATTCTTTAATTTTTTTCATTGATAGTCATTAATGTAATCACTATGTAGTTCTTCTTTGCCTTATCCTTATCTGGTTTAAACATTAGACTATGTTTTTCTCATAAAAGGAACCTCATAGAGAGTTTTCCTTATCTTTACTTTTGATAATAATAAACAATAACAATTGCATTTATATAGTGTTTTAAAGTTTGGAAAACACTATATAAATCTTATCTCATTTATTTCATTTAAAATAGTTTGTGTAGTATTGTCAATAATTATTGTTTAGGAATTTTGATGGAATTCTCCTGTAAACATCTCAGGAATAGCAGAGTCTTTTCCTGTTTGGTAGTTCTTTAAAGATGGCTTTATTTTCCTTATCTAAAATATGATTATTTATTATTTCTATTTGGTCCTCTATTAGTTTAGGTATTTTATATTTAAAGACATACCTCTTTTTGTCTTCTTAGTTTTGGTAGCAAAGTGATTTTGCTCTAATAATTTGCTATTTTTTTTAAATTTTATTTCCTGCCCTCTTCTTTTTAATTAGTTTGGCTAAGTTTTTACCAATTTTGTTAGTTCTTTTTTCCAAAGGACTTAGATTTTTTAAAAATTATTTCTGTAGTTTTGGTTTCCTGTTTGTTTCTCCTTTAATTTTCAAAATCTTTTTTTCTTAATTTGTTCTTATTTGATGTTTATTTATCTCTCAGATTTCCAGTTTTTAAAATGCATATAAGTTCACAAATCCTCTTCTTTTAAATTCTGTTAATGTATGTTAGGTAATATATATGTATATTGTTGTTCATGTATGTCAAAGGTAAGGATATAATTTCCCCTGAAGGACTACTTAAGCTCCATCCCATATTTTAGCATCTTAGCATTTTAGCATATTTAATTCATCATTATCATTTTCCCACACAATTGTTTTGTTTGCTCTTCAACCTACTCATTATTATTTCATTGTTGAGTCTACATATGGGGCTGTGATTTGTTGTGCTCCCTAAATTAATTACTGTTTTTATTGTTGTGCTCTGGAAAGATATGTTTATGCTTTTTTATATCTGTTTGCAATATCTTTGGCCCTAACTCAAGGCCAATTCTTATAAAAGTTACATCTGCTACTGGAAAATGCAGATATTCTTTAGCAATCCCATTTTGAATATAGCATAAGACATTTGATTCTAGTTTCTCTGGCAATATATCAATTCTGTATTTTCTCTTTATTTAAGTTTTCTGTTAGATTTGTCAAAGACTGAGCTAAAGATGTTAGAGTATCCTGCTATTATAATATTACTATAAATGTCCTTGTAATGCAGCAAATATTTTATTAATTTAGGCAATAAAGCATTTGAAGCATTTAATCTTAATTTTGATATTGTTTGTCTGTGGGTCCTTTCAACAGAATATAGTTTTCTTGTTTATCTCTTTATCTGTTGGAAATTTTTGCTTTATCTGATAGCATAAAAGTACAACTCTTCTTTTTTTTTATTTTCCTAACACATAGTAAATTTTGTTCTGGATTCTGAGTTTTATTTCATATGTGTCTTGTTTTTCGGTGTGTTTCTTATAAACAACATTATAGGCTGTCTCCTACACCTGAAATTTTCTCCCTATTCACTAGACTTAGAATGGGGTTGGGACAATGAGGTAGAGTATTTTTTAAAAGCCTTCTCCAGAGGTGGAATTTAAGCTGAATCAAAGAGATCTGGGGAATACAGAAGTCAGGGATGAAATGTAAGAAAATACTGGGTATACTGGAAAGACTTATATGAACTAATGTAAAGTGAACAGAGCCAAGAGAACATTGTAAACAGCAATATCAAATGATGATTAACTGTGAATGACTTAGCTATTCTCCAAGAAAATTCTGAAGGACTCATGATGAAAAATCCCATCTACCTCCAGAGAAAGAACTGATGGGGTCTGAATACAAATTGAAACCATTTTTTACTTTATTTTTCTTGTTTTTTTTTTAATGTGTGTTTTCTTTCTCAACATGGCTTCTATAAAAATATATTTTGCAAGACTGCACATGTATAATAAATATTTAATTGCTTGCCATCTCAAGGATAGGGCAAGAGTGGAAGGAAGGAAGAGAATCTGGAATTCAAACTTTTTAAAAAGAAAAATATAAAATGCTTTTCATCTAATTTGAAAAAATAAAATATAGACAGAGAAAATTTCAGTTAATAGGGCCAGTAAAAAAATGTCCAGAATCGAGAAATGAAGTATCATGTATGAATAATTCCAAGGCCAGTATCACTGGGTTGCAAAATATATAAGGGAGTTGAAGTTTAAGGATGGGTTAGAAAGGAGCCAGGTTATAAAAGCCAAATAAAGGAATGTATATTAATTTTTGGGGAAATAAAGAGCCTTTGGAGCTAAATGAATAAGGAAGTGACAGGTTTGGATTTCCATTTTAAAAAAATTATTTTGATAGATGAATGAAGAATGGATTGGATTTTGGAGGTACTTGAAGCAGGGAGACCAATCAGAAAGCCATTGCAATAGTATAGCTTTAAAGTAAAGATGGTTTGCACCAGAGAAGCAGATGTTTGAATAGAAATAAAAATACAAAATACACGGTGAAAAAGAACTTACCCAAGATCACCTAGCTAATAACCAATGCCATGAGGAATAGAACTGGGGTCTTTTTGTCTAGGGATTTCTCTCTGCACCACCCCCCAAACCAACCAAGCTAGCCAGCCACTTGAAAAAAAAAATATTTGTAAAGCTGTATAAACCTTCCTGTCACGTTTAATGGAAGTTTCTTTTTTAATTCTGATGTAAAGAAAAGAAAAGATAGGCAAAGTCTTTAAGAAAACAATTGTTTTCACCTTTTTATAAGCTTCAGTTCTATTTGCCCCCAGAGACCACTCCCTTTTTTCCCAAATTGAATGAAATTTTTATATGAGGGTAAGATGCAGACATCCAAAGCAACCCTCAGTTACCACGTGGAGTTATTAAATTAAACATACTAGCAAAAATAGGGGGAAGGACCTGGTTTTCCTCTTGCCTAGTTTCTCTCTCTCTCTCTCTCTCTCTCTCTCTCTCTCTCTCTCTCTCTCTCTCTCTCTCTCTCTCTCTCTCTCTCTCTCTCTCTCTCTCTCTCTCT
>NC_058131.1:705215581-705292679 GCF_016433145.1 Gracilinanus agilis
TCTCTCTCTCTCTCTCTCTCTCTCTCTCTCTCTCTCTCTCTCTCTCTCTCTCTCTCTCTCTCTCTCTCTCTCTCTCTCTCTCTCTCTCCCCTCCCCAGATCTCCACTCTTGAATTTCTGCAAGGGTGGCTGTGTGAGGCAGTCCTTAAAAGCTCATCACTGTCTTCATCCACCTGCTACCAGGAGCAGATAATGACTTAGCTACTCCAGCTGAGAAATGATGTCATATTTAAGGAACATTCCCAATGTACAAGTAATTGGAAGAAGTGGAATATAGAAACTCCTACCCATGTAGGAGATATTGAAGCAAGAGCTTTGGAACTGAGAAAGAAGACACTGCCATTGACTAACAAAGGCACCACTTGATGCAGAGCACTTGGCTAAAGCTGTCTTTCTAGTTGCTGCTTATGTGATAAATGTAATGAGAAGCAAATTTGCCTCGGTTATTTCACAAGGTGATAAATGACTGAAACTGTAATTGTGCAATACCAATAGAGCCAGAAAATTGAAAATTTTTCAAATGAAATGTGCCTTTCGGTTGCATAATAGAGTAAATGACAGGCTACTCATGATATTACCAAAGTGATGTGAAATTCTCAACCGCTACTTTGATCCTTTTGCTTCTCCTGCCTGGGTAAGGAAATAGGAAGATGGGAAGGACACAAATTGCAAATGACCACCTACAACCAACCATTCTTTCTTCCCTGATGAACATTTCTCATCAATTCAATTTTACTGGATTCAATAAGCATTTATTAAGTTTCTACTGTGTACCAGGCACCACACTAGGCACTAGGGAAGGAAAGATGAAAATGAAATAATCTCTGCACTCAGGATGCTTATACTCCACTTGGGAGAATACAGCATAAATTTCCATAAATAAGTATAAAATTCAGTGTGCTGTACTGAAGAGGGAATTAGACTTCGAGACAAGAAAACTTGAGTTTGCACTTTCTATAACTACTTGCTGTGGTCCGGAACAAGTCACTGAGTATCAGTTTTCTCAATTCTAAAATGGGATTAAAAATACCTGTAGTGCCTTCTTCAAAAATTTAGTAGGTATGAGGCAGCTGGGTGGCTCAGTGGATTGAGATCCAGGCCTAGAGACAGGAGGTCCAAGTCCTCAGACACTTCCTAGCTGTGTGACCCTGGGCAAGTCACTTGACCCTTATTGCCTAGCCTTCACCACTCTTCTGCCTTGGAACCAATACTTTGTACTGGTTCCAAGTACTTTGTATTGGTTCCAAGGCAGAAGGTAAGGGTTTAAAATAGTTAGTATATATGAGGCTGTTATAGAGAAGTGGGTGATCTTTGAATCTTGTGGTTGAAAGGAGGGATAAAGGTGAGGTAGGTATTAGGAGGAGGAATGAATGGGGATGGCTGAGTGTAGGGAAGGAAAGAGTAAGGTGGTATATTGGATGGTAAGGGAATAGATGGGTGTATTCAGGAGAGCCAGCTTAAAACAGGCTAGACACTCAGGCTAGAGATAGAGGATACTGGGGAAGATAGGCTGAACCCTTCAGGCAAAGAAAGGTATCTCTATAGGTACAAAGGAGTTGGACCAGTCAGAAATCTTTTAACTCTGACTGGAGTGCTTCTCTAGTCAGTTTCCAAAGTCCCTCAGGGAGGAGTCGAAGGGGCTCCTCCCTGCCAGTGAAACTGATAGTAGGAGGAAGTCTCGGGTAAGGACTTCCTGCCAAGATGGATGCCCGCAGTTCCCCTCAAGAAACAAAAGAAAATTTAGCCCTTGCCTTAATCTCTCTTTAGCCCTTGCCTTAATCTTCGATATAATGATTCACCAGAGGCTTTGAGTAGGTAACAAGGGGATTTATTAATCTCAGGTTAATCAGAGGTAAGAGGTTCAGGGTTTTCTAACTGCTGCTAGGGAGAGGGGTGATGGAAGGGATGGGTCGCGGAAAGGTTTAGACTGAGAGAGCCTGATCTCCCATTCGGGAGATTTGACTGCCTTTTAAGTAAAATCTTTATCAAATCACTAAAACTAGGGGTAACTTATTTAAGTATACTCTACTTGTCTATAGAAACTAAACTCACAATGTCCAATCATCCAACCCTCCCTTCCACCCAGGGCCCAAAGGAAATTCAGGGGAAGCGGAGGGATGTAAATGGAGAGATCAGGGAGAAAAGCCTCCAGCCACAGTGAAAGCCAGAAGGCAAAAGCCCGGTCAGTTGGAACTTCACCTCTATTCATAGCTTCAAGTTCTAACTGATTTTCTGAAGATTCTAAGATCTTTAACTGACTTTCTGTGACCATTTGAAATTACAGAAGCAAAAAGTTTCTATTAGCCACCTTGCATTACAGGCTCAAATGAGATAATGCTGATAACATACTTTACAAGCTTTAGGTCCAAAACCATTTGGAGAAAAGAATAATTGGGGGAATCGGGAAAAGCTCACTTAGAAGATCCCATCTGATGCAGAGTGAAAGGAGCAGATCCAGGAGAACATTGTACACAGAGACTGATACACTGTGGTACAATCAAACATAACAGACTTCTCTACTAGCAGCAATACAAGGATCCAGAGCAAGGCCGATGGACTTATGAGAAAGAAAATTAGCCACATTCAGAGGGAGAACTGTGGGAGGAGAAACACAGAAGAAAAACAACTGCTTGAACACATGGGCTGATGGGGATATTATTGGGGATGTAGACACTAAATGATAACTCTAGTCCAACTATCAATAATATGGAATTAGGTCTTAAACAATGATACGTGTAAAACTCAGAGGAATTGTGTGGCAGCTAAGGGGGGTTTAGGGGGGCTTGGAGGAGAGGGAATGAACATGATACATTTAACTATGGGAAAATATTCAAAATTTTTAAAAAATTTAAAAAAAGAAGGTCCCATCTGAGTTCACCTGTGAAAGAAATTTGAGATTCAAAGAGATGGTAGCGAAGGTGAAGAGAATTTCACATAAATGAAATAGTTTGTCCAAAGTCCCAGATGAGAGATGGTATGTATGGTGGATGAATGGAAAAAAACACACTTCTAAGCAGTTATTTATGGCAAATCAATATGCTAAACAGCAGTCCCTCCTTTCAAAGAGTTCACATCTTACATGATAGACTTTGCTACTAAAAGCAATAAAATGATGCTGAACAACTCTGAGGGACTTATGGCAAAGAATGTTCTCCACCTTCAGAGAAAGAACTGTTGAATTAGAAATGCCGATAGAAACATATGATTTTGCACTTGTTTATTTGGGTATGTATTTGGGGATTTTGGTTTTATAAGATTATTCACTTGCAAAAATGAATAATATAGGAATAGGTTTTGTGTGATAATAGTGTATAACCCAGATTAAATTGCCTGTCAGCTGTAGCTGAGGGAAGAGAAGAAGGGGCAGAGACAAACTGGTTCATAGAACTTCAGAAAACTTATGTGGGAATTTGTTATTAAAAATAAAAATATATACACCTGCAAACACAAAAAATTAAATTAAATTAAAATTTTTAAAAGAGTTCACATTATAATGGGGAAACCACAAATATGAAAAGTTTCAACTGCAAGTCAGATGGGGAAAGGTTCTATGCTCCTTAGGATATTGCAGCAAAGCAGATGGTAATGGCTCTTCTTTAATGTCATTTCCACAGATATTGTAAGTTTCTAATGTTGAATCATTTGAGAATGCCAAAGACTTTGATGAGGAAAACTTTTTCCTGGGTCTTCAATAGCTGTGACTATGGCAACTACAGGAAAAGTGAGGAGGTTGTGTTTCCACCAGTGTCTTCCCAGGATGAAGGATGGAGATATTAGGCTAGAAACACTGCTATTTCCAGACTCTTGGGTTCAGCAATCTGGGTTGTCTGCCTGAGGAAAATGGTCAAGGTGGTGGAAGGGATTTTGCTTGTCTGGCAATGATGCCTCCTGTCTCTCCCTTGGGGTGTAATTGCTACTTCAGCTAGGAGAGCAGCAATTAGGCCAGTCTGGAAGGAATGGAGAGCATGGGAGAGGAAGTAATGTGAAAGCAGTCTACAAAGATAGAATGGAGTCCAATTGTGAAGTGCTTTAAATGCCAGAGAAATTTGTAATTTATCAAAGAGACATTAGGAAGCTGCTGAATTTTGTTGGGCAATGAAATGATATAGTCACAAGAGCTTTTGAAATATCATTTTAGCAACTATTTAGAGTGGAACCTGGAAAGGAAAAACATACAAGGTGGTGCAGAAGATGGTATAGTTTCAAGTTTTTGTAATTTGAGAAATATTAATGCTTCTTGTTCGTCCATTTCAGTTATTTCCAACTCCTCGTGACCCCATTTGGGGTTTTCTTAGCAAAGATAATAGAGTGGTTTGCCATTTCCTTCTCCAATACATTTTACAAATGAGGGAACTGAGGCAAATTAAGTGACTTGCACAGGATCACATATTCAGTAAGTGTCTGAACCAGATTTGAACTCAGGAAGATGAGTTTTCCTGAATCCAGCCTGGCTACAAACTTAACCAAAAAAAAATCTGAAAAGTTAAATTATTTTAATTTTCAAATACAATAGGACCTCTCTTTAGAAGAACTCAATGCGTGTGAATTCAGGTATACATGACTGGCAGTTAAAAAATTAAGTTAGAAAAACAGGTAAAACAACATTTTTTTAAATTATATGTTAACTCTGTACCATTTTCCCAAGTGGTGAAAAGTCCCATTGCAAGTCTCCCAAACATGCTCATTCTCACTCTGCGAAGCATTAATGGGAGTAGTCATTACATTGTTTCACACCAAACATTAGCTCCCCCATCAGTCTTTGTGCAGAGTTCTCACTTGTAACAAGTTGTATCTGCATCAGAATACTGTCTCTTTGTCTCATCAGTACTATTTAGTTACTAATAATAGCCCCAAAGTACAAGAGTGGTGATGCTGGTATTTCTAATAAGCCTAAGAAAGGTCACAATGTACTTAAGTATGTTTATATGAAAAATACTTCTTAAATAATGGGGTTTGCTATTATGAATGATTTCTATCTTATGTAAAGGGTCTTGGAACTGATCAGTCACACAAAATGAGATCCTACTGTATTCATATTAAATATGTTAGTAAATAGCATTTATTAGCTTATTAATTTTGCTATTATTATTATTACTAAAATTTTAGCATAACCATCAACTTACACTATACATTATATGCTATTACACTATACTACTCAGTTTTCAAACTGTGAAAATTTCATCAAATGCTGCTCACTATTTGAAAGGATTATTTTTGCACATACAAAGCAGGATAACAAAATGTTCTGTTTTATTAAAAATTAACATTTTAAGCTTCTTCTTTGCTACCATGTAAGTGTAAATGGAATTTAAATAATTAACCTTTAAAATTATTACAAGTTTGGGAGCAGCTAGGGAGAGTCAGGCCTTGAGATCAGAGGTCCTGGGTTCAAATCTGATCTCAGACACTTGCTAGCTATGTGACCCTAGGCAAGTCGCTTAACCCCTGCTCTTCTGTCCTGGAACCAATACACAGTATTGATCCTGAGATGCAAGGAAACACTTACTTTTAAAAGTTATTAGGATTTATGTTTCTGAAGTTAATTGAGCTTTAAATTGTACTAAGGCTTTAGGTACATGGTTTATTTGAAGCTACAAACATGATGTTACTGCTCTCAATAGATTTTCTGACTAGGATATACTATACAATCCTGATCCTTGGGGCTAATACAAGTGTCAATTAGAATGTTCATCACATGGGGTAGCTAGATGACTCAGTGAATTGAGAGCCAGGCCTAAATATGGAAAGTCCTGGTTTCAAATTTAGCCTTCAATATTTCCTAGCTATGTGACTCTGGGCAAGTCACTTAACCCCCATTGCTTAACCCTTAACACACAAATACCTGGGAACCAATGCATAGTATTGATTCTAACATAGAAAGTAAGAGTTTAAATAAAAATAAATGTTCACCATGAGAAAATATAAAAGGAGAGAGCAAATTGTATGCCCTCAAATAAAAATGTCTGAGAGGATCAAAGCTTTAGAATGGGAGAATACATGAAAGGTCATCCGAACCAAACTTCATTTTACAGATGAGTAAACCAAGGCTTTGAGGCTATATGATTTGCCCTGATCATATAGGTAGACAGAGTTGGTATTTGAACCCAGGACTTGCTGACTCCAAATCCAGCACTCTATACCATACTGTCTCTCCTTGTTTTCATCTTTCTCAGATGAAAAGTAATAAGGAACAGTGGAAAGGAAATGAACTTTTCAATAAAGATGATAGACCATGAATAGAGCATATCACATGCACTGTCAGATGTTGTCTCTGTCAATTGTTTGACTTGTCTTTGTTATGAGGAAGAGTTCTATGGGGGCAGGCAGGGCTATTGAGAAAGAACTTCCAAACAAAGAACAAAAAACATCAAGAAGATATTTTTTTCTGAAAGGAAGGTGGGCTGGATCACTCATCAGCTATGTTACAATGAGGAATTCATTACAACCTGGTTTCTGACTTCATTATTGAATTTAAACTGCCATCTCCAAAGTTACCAATGATTTCTTCATCACTAAGTTTAATGACTTTTTCTCAATACTCATCCTTCTTGACTTCCATGCAGCTTTTGGCACTATTGATCACATTCGCCTCCTAGATAATGTCTCCTCTCTAGGTTTTTGTGGCATTGATCTCTCCTGGCTCTCTTTCTACCTGCCTGACCACTCCTGAATCTTCTTCACTCATTCTTCATCTTTGGAAAACTCAATCGTCATGCCCACTAGCCCTATGTTGGACCCTCTTCACTTTTTCCTCTATACTACCATTCTTGGTGATTTTGTCAGCTCCCAAAGGTTCAACTATCATGTCCACACAAATTACTCTTAGATTTACATGTCTAGGCTAACTCTCTTATGAGTTCCAATTCCATGTCTCCAATTATCTATTGGACCTTCCAGTTAGCTATCTCATAGGCATCTCAGAATTCAACTTATCAAAAATAAATCATTTTCTTTTCCCTGAAATTCTCCTCTCTTCTGAATGTTCATATTATCATTAAGGTTGCCATAATCTTTCTACTGTCCCCAAATCACAATTTCAGTGTCATCCTCTACTCCTCTCTATCACTTACCCCAAACAGCTAATCCATTACCATTTCCTAACATTCTTACCTCCACAATATCTCTTAGATGTGTCCTCTTTTCTCCATTCCCCTGGTACAGGTCTTCATGACCTCTCACATGGACTATTGCAATAGCTTTCTAATTGATCAACTTGACTCAAGTCTCTTCCTGCTCTAATCCATGCTTCACACCCATGCCTAAGTAATTTTCTTAATATGTAGGTCTGACCATTTCACTTCTCTATTTCATAAGCTACACTCTTTAAAAATGATCTGTTTGGCATTTCTGGTTCTGCACAACCTAGGCCCTTCCTACTTTTCCAAGTCTTCTCATACTTGCCTTCTTCTATGAATTCTGTGATCCAATAATGCAATTCTACTTACTGCTCCTCTCATAAAACACTCTATCTCCCATGACTGTGCCATGTGGAACCAGCTATCCTAAACATCTAGCATACCCTCCCTCCTCGTCTCTTCCTCTTGACATCCCTGGATTAATTCAAGACTTAGTTCAAATATCACCTTCTCTAGGAAGTCTCCAATTTGCCCCAACTCCTAGACCCATTCCCTCCAAGATTAATTTCCACATAGCCTTTATAAATCTTACGTGTAACTATTTATTTACACCTTGTCTCCTCCATTACAATGTGAGCTTCTTGAGGATAGGAACTCATGTTTTTGTCTTTCTCTTATCTCTGGTATATAATAAAGATGTAATAAATACTTGTCGATTGATTTATGGATTGATTAAATGAGACTGCCACTGAGAATCCTTCCAGTGCTCAAATTCTGTAATTCAAATACCTGGGTTCAAATTCTGGCTTCCTAACTTAGTGACCTTGTACTAGTCTAATCCTGTCTCTGTGTTTCAGTCTTCCCATATATAAAAGGAAGTGATAAAACTAGATTAGTTGCTTTCCAGTTCTTAATTCAATGATGTTGCAAGTTTCACTATAAAGGCAATCTCTGGCACTCAAGTAGTACAGGAAGGCTCCGACAACATACCTACGAAGAGAGACAAGCTTAAGCATTATGTATGGAAGTATATCTTTCCAGTGGCAGCTATCTAAAATGGTAAGGACATGCTCATAAGATACCTTATAAGCGTATATGTGCGCACACGCACACACACACACACAGTCCCACATCTAGAGGTTTGCACTCATACCACTGGATACCTCCTTGCCATTGATATTGAAGAAGAAAATGTTGACCAGATACAAGTTAGGCTCAGTAGGCTCTAAGGACCTTCCAACTAAAGGTTCTATGATCTCTTTTAAAAACCCTTACTTTTTGTCGTAGAATTGATACTCAGTGTTGGTTCCAAGGCAGAAGAGAGGCAAGGGTTAGGTAAATGGGGTTAAATGACTTTCCCAGGGTTACACAGCTAAGAAGTGTCTGAGAACATATTTGAACCCAGGACACCTCCTGTCTCTAGACTTGTATATCTATGCACTAATCCAACTAACTGTCCCAAAGTTCTATTATTTTGTTGCAGGTCCCTTTACCTGACTCTAGTTGACTCTCCATTATCATCTGCATTTTCTCTGAAGATAGATTATTTTTCATTGATGGGTTATGTAATGCAGGATTATTGTCCTGCCCTCTAATATAAGTCTATTTAGCCTATTTATTTACTTATTACAGTTACCATAGGCTATACTGGAGAGAGTCCAGTACTTGAAGTGGCAAAATCTAAATTTAAGTCATACCTCAGATGCTTACTAGTTATATAGCATTGGATAAGTCATTTAGATACTCTTGGTCTTGTGACTTTTAAGGTCCCCTCTACGTAAAATCTATGACTGCGTAGGTTCTAAGGGTTTCTTCAAAGGAAGTTTGCCAATTGGTCAAGCACCTGACCAACTCTTGCCCAAGATTTTCTTTTCATGAAAGCAAGGACTATTTTTTCTGATATGTTTTATCATGGTGGGCTTATTTGGGGATTCAGTTTGGTTTGTTTTTTAATTTCCATTTTGATCAATCTTAGCTGAAGTAGGGATTGCATGTGATTGTAGTGTTTAGTGGTACCAATCTCTACAGGATTCAGGAATCTGATCTCTCCTTTGTATGAAAGTGAGTTAAAAGATCCATTGAATTTACAGAAATGGTTGAGAGACAAAGTTGAATAAAGTGAAAGGTGGAAAATTCATCTGTGATGTCCAGGTATATTTAGAGTAAGCCCTAGGTCTTGGGGCTCCTAGACATAAAGTGGAAGATAGTTGGCCCACAGATCTGTCTGTCTGTCTGAAGAGAAATCAATAATGATGTGTCCCCCTAGTACAGGAAAAGGTCTAAAGAAAAATGAAAAATCATTCACATCCCTGCTTTACTCTAAAGTATACATATCACTTTCCTCACTACAACTGTATAAAGTGCTATTACTCTCATTTTACATACAAAGAAATTGAAGTTTAGAGGCAAAGAGTTTGTCTTGGGGACAAGTAATTAGTGACAAAATAATAATTTGAACCCTGATCTCCTATCTTTGGGTCCAAGGTTCTTTCTATTATTGCATGTCTCTCAAATAAAAGTTGTTTATAGATTGCTTGTCTTCATAACCAGAGTAGCAAAAAAAGAATTACAGAATCTCAAAGATAGACACTCAAGATCATATGGCCCAGTCTAAGACTAACTAAGACTCCTCTCTGTAACATAGCTAACAATTAGCTATCTCTCTGTTGTTTGAAAGACTCCAGTGAGGGGGAACCAATGCTTTTCTGTAGTAACCCATTCCACTTTAGAATAGTACTGATCAATAAGAGGCTTTTTCTGATGTCTCACCTGAATCCACCTCTTTGCAGCCTCCTCCATTGCTTCTAGCTCTTCTCTCTGGGATCAAGCAGAAAAAACCTTGCCTCCCTTTTACATAATAGTGCCACAAATAATAGAAGACAGCTATCAGGTCTCCCCCAAGACTTCTCTTCTCCAGGGTAACATCCTCATTCCTTCAATCTGTCTTCAAATAACATTAACTGAAGGCCCCCTAGCAACTCTGATTGCCCATTTCGAGCACTCTCCAGTTTATCAGTGTCTTTCATGAAAAGACCCAGCAAAGCACACTGGCTAAGTTGAAAGAAGTCATCCATGTGGTAAATAAAGGCTGTTACTTCATCTTTTTTAATCTTTCTCAGATTTATGCACATCCCTAATGTAATGCGTTAGGAGGAAGAGAAGAGAGAGAAGAGTCTGATTAATGAAAATAACAAAGGTTTACTGGAGACTCCATTTCCAACTGTGCTCTCAGCATGCATGTAGACATTCTGAGAGGGCAGTGCTGTATTGAGCAAACATGGAGCAAAATGTGTCCCTTATTTTAACATTCTGCCACTCTGAAGGAAAATGACAACCTTCCACTCAACCCTTAAAGTGCCATAGAAAGCACACCTGGCATCATGAATAAACTGGGGGGCGGGGGGGAAAGTCTCTGTTTTTCAAATAAAGATTTTTTTCATTTGATTCAGCACTTCAGAATCCACTGATGGTAGCAGCCATCTTCCTAAAGACCAATGATGTTGTTAACTGAGGCAGTGGGAGAGCCCAGGGGAAGAGGTAGAATTGGTTTTCCAATCATTCAACAATCACTAAAAAGTCTGCAGAGTTGAGTATTTCAAAATTAAACATCTGGTTGAAAGATCTGTTATTTTTATGATTTTTTTTAAAAGCAACAGAAAAATCACACTGAACTAAGTCTCTCTCTCTCTTTCTCCCTCTCCCCCTCCCTCTCTCCTTCTCTCTCTCTGTCTGTGTGTGTGTGTATCTTGCTCTCTTTCTCTCTCTTTCTCCCTCTGTCTGTCTGTCCTTCTCTTACCCCTCTTCCACTTCCTCCTTCTCCAGCCCTGCCTCTTCCCCATCTCTCTCAACTATGTGACCTCATGATAAATTTTGAAGACTTCAGCTACACGAGAAAATGAAACTTTCCTCTTGTTTCCTTTCCCACTTGGTACTTTCTCCTACCTTGCAAATTCCCTTTGAGTAAGGGGATGACTTGGTATTCACATCTCCTTCCAACAGTCTGCCTGTTACTGGGAGTTTATCGTAACTGTCTCCAAAAGATTAAAAGCCAAACTTCTTAAGATGCTCAAATCAAATTCAGAAGCAACCTAATGAGCTGTGAATGGAAATGGGAATGGAAGTGCCTTCCTAAATGAGCACCCATGAAGGAGCTGTATCCCCTAACCAGATGCTGCCTAGCTCACAGGAATTCAATTGGGAAAGGTTCTCTTGGGCATGGGAAAGCCTGGTTTTATCCACCCTTGACAACTGCTAGTGATTTATTTGGAGGATATTTCTTGCCCAGCAATGCAAGCTGTTATTGACTTGATGTGGAAGTACATCAGAGGTCTTAGAGCTGGAAGAGACCTTAGCTATAGACCAGGACAAGACCATCATTGTGCAGCTTGGAGACACTGCAATCATCAGAGTGGAAATAGTTCAAATAGAATAAATTACTTAAAGTTCTTTATACAATCAACCAAATAAGTATTTAATAAGTACCAACTACACACTACATGATGAGAACATAGTCTAAAGAATGAAATATTTCCTATTTAAAATGAGCTTATATTTTAACACTATATAAATATCAGTTATCTTTTAATAAAGTGACTAGACTAAGGTCTCATGGATAGTAAGGAAAAGAGGCAAAATTTGAACCCTGGTTTTCCTAGTTCCAATCTACCTTAGTCCATGAAAACATAGGAAAAGGATTTTTACTCACTCCTCAAAATAGTTTTAATTCCTTTCTAGTTCTACCCGCTTTCAGCCTGAATCAAATCTGAGTTATTGTTGAATCTTTTTTGCTCCCTCAGGTGGCAGCAGAACCTTGAACCAATAAACAAGCATTATTCAGCATCTACTATGTGCTTGACACTGTGTTAGTAGGTGAAGCTACAAAGACAAGAAGGAAATAGCTCCTTCCCCAAGAAGCCCACGACATTATTCCTAATCTGATGAATACAATGAGTAGGATACAATACAATGAAACTTTGAAAGAGTTGCCTTAGAAACAGACTGACAGATGAGCATTTCCTTTTCTTTGGCCCCTCTTTAAAAAGTTTACCCATCATTGGTCTAGTCCAGTTCATTTATTTTAGTGCAGCTGAAGTTCAAAGGAATTCAGCAACTTGCCTGTAGTCATAAAGTTAGAAAACATCAGTTAAGATTTGAACCTCAGTCTTCTGATTCTAGATCTTTTACACATTACCAAGTGATTTGGAGAGTTAGTAGCTTTCAAATAATTCTGAGAGGCAGAATGGACAGCAATGGACAGAGCAACACTCTTGGACTTGGGAATGGCTAAGACTGAATCTCATCAAGACTTTTTTATGAGCTTTGGGACTTTAGGCAACTCACTAAACCACTCTGAACTTCTGTTTCTTCATCTCTAAAAGAAAGAGGTTGGATTCAATGCACCCTGATAGCTCTAAATCTGTATCCTACATTAGTTAAATATGCCAGTGAGGCTAAAGCTTTTATCGTGAACATTTTAATTCTTATGGAAGAAAGGCACAAGATACAGGGGCCTGGGCCAAAGAGAGCATTAAAGATGAAAAAGGAATCCAAGACAAAGAATACTCCCAGGTCTCGGTTAACAGAGAGGGAAGGATACTACTTGATGATAGTTGCCAAGCTACTGGTGCAATGGTCTTTAAGCCACTAAAGAAGGAGAAGGGAGGAAAGGGAAGAGAAAAAGAGGAAAAGAAAGGGAACAGAGGGAAGAGGAAGAGAAGGAGAGTGAAGTAACTTTAAGGGATCTATCTACATGGGTTGCCTTGAATTTTCCATCCTGCAATATAGCAGTCAGTTGTCTCTGCAGGAAGATACTTTGCCTCTTCCCAGAAATGCTCCACATTTGCTCCTGCCAACACACAAGTGATTTCAAGGGCAGGAAATAAAAATCTCTCTAAAAATACAAGTGCTCAGCAAGAAAAAAAATTAAATGACAGTGACCATGGACAGAGAGTTAAGAAGCAGAGAAAGACAGGGATGACAAGTGGCATTGTGTCTCATTCTCAAGACACCCAAAAATACTCTTCTTAGTGGGGAATAAGTTCCTATTAAAAGCCTATATGTATCTATGCCATGTTCACATGAGCTCACAAAAGGAAAAACCAGAAAGGGCCACCAATGACATCTAGCCTAGTCCATAAATGGACAGTAACCCCCTGGCTGCACTTAAGTGACCACTCAGTCTTTGCTTAACAATGATGGAAACCAATGATCTGCCTAGGTAACCCATTGAGCCTTGGGATCAGATAACCCTAACCACAAGAAAGCTGTGCTTTCCCAGAAGCCTAAATTCACCTCTTTTCAGCTTCCAACAATGACTCATAGAATCTTTCAGGGAAGGAAGAGATCTCAGTGGCTACTTCTGAGTAGCTACAACTGACTTTACTTGAACCTCCTCAACATTCCTGAGAAGTAATTATTCGATTTTTGCCTGATGATCCCCAGTGAAAAGGAAACTCCTGTTATCTGAGTGATCACACTCCACTTCAGGAAAACTCTCATTAGAAAACTATTACCAAAATTAATTAATTAATTAATTAATAAGGAAGTTATTTCATGATATCAAACTTCAATTCACTTCTTTGAAATTTCTATTCATTGCTTCTTCTTCTTCCTTCTGAGGCTATGATAAACACGTATAGATCGTCTTTATCATGCAATCCTTTAACTATTTGAAAATATTTATCATTGTTTTTATCATAAACCAGTCTTTTCTTCTCTGAACCAGATGTCTCCAGGGCCCCAATTCCTTCAACACATCTTCATATGGCATGTTCTGCAATTCTCTTACCATTCTAATCAGTCTTTTCTGGACACAAGTGTTATTGTTGTCACAATTCTAATTAATAAGATACAAAGAACACTTTAAGAATTGCAAAGAATTATATATATAAATATATGTATATGCATATACATATATTATCTCTTTTGACCCCCTCTATGAGGCAGGTGATATTTTTATCCCATTTTTAAATTGAGGAAACTGTAGGTAAGTAACTTGCCCACAGTCACACAGCTAGTAAATGAATGAGGCAGAATTTAAACTGAGGTCTTCCTGACTCCAAGTCTAATTAGGGGGAGGCCTGTGAATTCAGACTTCCTTCATCCTGAGCACACTGCCTCTTCCAATGCAGGACTAGGGAAGACTTCATTTTAGTGCCTATCTTGTCAACTTTTGTCACCAATGAAGTATAACTGTTAAAATAGTGAACTTGTTTTAATAAGAGGAAGTATAAGCACGCTAAGAATTAAAGTGATGACTTCCTCTATGATTTTAGTGAGTTTATTTTAGATTAAAAATTAGATCAATTACAATAGCTCTAAGCCCCCAGTTAGGAAAATTTTTAATATTTAGGAAAAGGTTAGGTTCTCCATTAGTTTAGAGTTCTATGTTCCTCTAGTTAATCCTTGGCCTCCATAAGGCTGAGACAAAATTTAGGTTACCGTACACATTTAAGCAATGAAATAGTAGATTATATTATTGTGTCTGTGAATAAACAGATGAGAGGAGAAACTAGAGGAAAAGATAACTTTTTGGGGTCCTCTCTCAGTCCTTGAGTAGGCAGATATACTGGTGGTATCAGTCCTATTCTTCTACTCCAAAATGCCTCTGTGTTCAATAATCTTCCCGAGTATCTTCTTTCTCTGTCACAGCTCAGCCCTTATTTCTCTTCCTCTTTTCTCTTTTCTATTTCTATTCTTATTTTTCATTTGTCCCAGGGTTAAATCTTTCTTTCCCAACTCTGTGTGTGAACCTTCTTCCTTCCTCTGTGCTTGATTCCTTCCTCCTTGATTCCTTAGAACTGCCGGCTGGTTCTCCATTGGATCTTCTTTCCTATAAGAGTTCTTTAGAGTGCGACCAAGTCTCATGCAATGACTTCATTTTAAAGAGGCAGACAGGCCCTATTCACACATTTCTGACAAAGGTAATTTTCAGTGAGATGGGATTCATAATCAATAGTCCCCCTTATACAAGAATGAGTAATTTGATCTACTCTCTAGATTTTACATAATATGAGATTACCCATGTGGTAGAGTTGTTCAGCTGCTTCCATGACTCACACTCTTCACCCAGATGCTATAGAAACATATGGATTCTGCCTTATGGTTCTAGTTACATATCAGTACATGAGAATTTCTGATCCTAGATGCTGGTATTTTCAAATAAACATTCTCTAGAGTGAAAATAAATAGTTTATTTTAGTTTTCCCTTAAGTAAACCTTAGAATCTGCCCCTGGAATCATGCTGGGCTCTAAAAGCTCAAAGTTGGGGACTGTCTTGCTAGATTCTCTTTCTATTCATAACACTTGGTACAGTATCTAGAAGACAGTAATTAGATGCTTAATAAATGCTTTATCTAGAAAGGTAGCTAGAAAGTTAGATCTCCAGAAAATTCATGATGAATTCTTATCTAAATATCTATCCCTTCCATTTTTCCCATTGAGAATTGGAGAATACATCAACTATATTGGCATTTACAATGCTATTATTAAAGCAAATGACTCACAGAGGCATCCAGGAGCCATTTAATAAGTCCCCTAACTCTGGGGCAGAATTATAACTTATTCAATAAACACTCATTAAGTACCTCCTATATGCCAGGCATGTACTAGGTGATACAAATTGAAGAAAAATAGCCCTTATCCTCAATGAGCTTATATTTTGCTACAGAATAGAATATGTAAACTGCAACGTAGTACAACAGAAGGAACATTATGGTTCATGGAATCTGCTCCAAATCCTTCTTGTGATGCTTCCCATCTATATAAACTTGGATAAGTCCTGTAACCTCATGGGCCCACATTTTCCTCATCAATAAAGTGGAAATATTAGAAGTCTCCACCAGCTGTCAACCTAGGATCCTATGATGCTGAGTAAATATCAGATGCTTTAGGGAGGGAAAGAACACTGGCAACAGGGGGATTAGTGAAGTCTTCAAGAAGGAGATAGCACCTGACCTGACACTTTAAGAAAGCTAAGAATTCTTAAAGAGGTGAGAAAATATTGGATTCCAGGTGCAGAAGATAGATTGTGTAAAACCACAAAGGTGGGAGATGTTCAAGGAACATTAAATAAAACAGGGAAATAATATAGAATGTCTAGGAAGATAAGCCAGTAACCGATTGCAAAAGGCTTTAAATGAAAGCAGAAGGCTTTGTATTTTATTTTAAAGGTAATAGGAAGCCACAGAAGATTCTTGAGTAGGGCAGTGATATGGTCAAATATGCACATTATAAAAATAGGGTAAGCTTTCTTAGTTTTAAAGGTCTCTAAAGGCAACTTCACAAACTCCGTCAAGTAAAAATGGCAGTATAAAAATACATTTACTAAGTAACTATGCTAATGAAACATAGAATCATTTGCACATTTTGATAAAAAAAAATGGCTTCTGCCATTCAGAGATGTTTTCTGCTTGTATCTAAGGGACTTCTGTGCACACAAACAATCCTGCTGTGTTGGTTTTATGACTGCTGCAAGTCTAGGTCCCATGACTTATGACATAGACATAGCAAAGATAAGAGGGAAGGGATCAGAAATTATCAATTGGTATCAAATTGTTATCACTCAGAGTAGGTAGAGTCCCTGGAGTCAGAAAGACCTGGGTTCAAATCTAACTTCAGGTACTTATTAGCTGTGTAACTCTGGGCAAATCATGCAAGCTCCATTTGCCTTGGTTTCCTCAACTGTAAAAGTTGGCTGATAACAGCACCTACCTCCCAAGCTGGTTGTGAAGATAAGATGAAATCTTTGTATAAAATGAAATCTTCGTATTATATTCCAGCAACTGGAATATACTATTTTGTTTCTTTCAATAAATACTTGATTCCTTCCTGACCTCGTCACATACTCATCATCCCCAAAACTTTTGTTTACTTTGCCTAGTACTTGGGCAGCCTCACAGCACAGCATACAAACCAATCCCGGAGATACGTACAACATATGAGAATGCAGAGCCAAACAAGAAAAGACCTCCCTGCAAAAGCTGCCTGACTCTGCCCCCCAAAATGCCATGCTTGGTGCTCTCTTTCCCTCCTTGCCACCTAATCACTTTTCTACATCCATGCTTTAGGGAGCTGATCTATAATAAACACTATGCTAAATGGTTTTACTCTCCCTGGTTTTTCTCTGCTGCCTGAGGAAGCCTCAGAAGATGAAATGGCTATCTTTTTAGGGTTATTGGCACATGCTGCTGCCTTCCTCACCCCACAGCTCAACTGCTCTGGCTCCTTGAGTGTGATAATGTCCTCTAACTATCCTCTGACCATATCTCAGTGGCTCCAAAATTTGATGGTTAGAGAATTTGTTGAAGATAAGGAAGACTACATTCAATTCACTTCTTTTTTTGGTCCTCAGGAAGAGAGAAGACATCCAGTCCCTGCCATCTATATAACTGTCCTACTTATATTTCCTCTGTTTGGACCCAAATAAATATTTTCTCATCAGACACCATTTCCAGAGGTTAATAAGAAGCTTACAGGATGTACAATAGAACAATCATTTTCCCTGTATCTCCACTCAGCTATATTTCACTTGTCATATGTCTGCTCTCATGAGAATGAATAAAAAGGACTCTGAATGAAAAGTCAATGGTATTTTCTAGTTAAAAACAAATACACTTCCTCTACTTTCTTACTAGCAAAAAATATTTCCCAGTATTTCCACAACACACCCTGTAAGCAGTCATTCAGGACTACAGGGCTTAGGGGGAAAAAAGGGAAGAATGTGCTTTGGGGAAAGATAGTCACAGCTTCCATTCAGAGTTCCTAAGTTTACAGTGTTTATAATTGTCTTGGGGACATAAGATTACTGATGGAAATTGGCCAATGCCATTCTATAGTGGTAGAGTGGGAAACATGGCATCCTCAGTGCACATAAGGCAAGTAAATGGTCTCCAATATAATGAGCTGATGCTGCCAAGTCATAATTAGGAGAGGGAAGGGAGTGCTTCCTCACTGAGGGTCTCCGTCTTTCATACTTTGCAGTTTTTCACCATCTTGTACCATATGGTATTACCTTACTCCATCACAAAGCCCTGAGTTATGACCCAGCATCCTATCACCAAAGGACCTGCATTTCATGAAGCGCTTTCTTCCTTTATCACCTTTGGCCACTCAGAGGGATGTCCTCGTCCATTGAAACCATATCTACTGTTGGACTATGTCGGTATTGTTTTTACCATCCCTACCATTGGACCATCCCTTTGACTGGTGTTTCCCCCTCTAATTAGACTGAATTATGAGAAATGGGGCAAAGACATCTTCAACTGTTTTTGTCCTGGCCAAAAGAACTCCTGATTATAGCTGTTTCTATCATGGTCTTAAGGTCTCCTATAAATTCCAGGTTCTTTAAACAGGACTACCATAATATGACTTGGTGTTGGAAAGAAAGAGTTCATCCAGTCCAGGGGTTCTTGACCTTTTTTGTATCATGGAGTTCTCTAGCAAACTGGTGAGGCCTATGAACCTATTTTCAGAATAATATTTTTAAATGCATACAATGAAATGCATAAAATTACAAAGGAACCCCATAATGTTGAAATGCAATTATATATATATATATATATATATATGTACATATATATATTTTTTTAAAAATAAGTTCATAGATCCTAGGTGAAGAAATCCAAATATAAACCAATATTTCATTTGAAAAAAAACAAGAGAAATTAAAGATCTTGCCTGAGGTCACACAAGTGTGTTGGAGCCACCATCTCAAAAATTCTCGGAAGTCACATATCCCAATCCATAATTTCTGAGTCCTTTTCAGGGCTGCTCATCCACCTTTCATGTCTACCTCTCACCCAACTTTTACTTGGAGTTCCAAGAAGCTGTAGCTTATGCAATGATCACTACCTCCTCCCCCCAATAAATTATCTTAATAGATGAACTTAACCTGGTTGAGGCCAACTGATAAGCTTCACACCCATCAGTGAGTTAAGAAGGATGCTACCCCAAGTGTGTGAAGACTTCCTCCAATGAAATGGGCAGATGAGGCCAATTGATCCCAAAAGCCATGAAGGCAGCCAAAGCAGGTACTGTGGAACACTTAGAGCATGGTCAGACATCAAAGAGACCAAAGTCATTCACTGGATCCTGGGCCATTGCCTGTTGATTTGACTTTTGTCCTGCCACTGGATTTTCATGACTCTGGAAGATGGAGTGAGGCTGACAACTTCATTATACTCTACTTCACTTAAATCCAATTCACACACAAGTCAATACATTACTCTTTTGGTGTCATTTGTCATTTTTTTATAATTTTAATTTGTTATATCTTGATGGGTTATAGTCTTATAAAGTTTTCCTAAGGGGCATGGTACCCCTAAATGGCCCCCAAGAGAGAGCATTTCAGTCAAGATTGAAAGCCGTCAGCTTCAGTGGCTACCTGAAAGGATCCAAGTGCTGTTCAACACCCTCCTCAGGGGAGATTGTGTAATTGTCATAGGAATTATACAATTCTCATAAAACTAAAAAAATCTTTTAAGAAGGAAACATTTCAGGAAAGTGAGCTCGATAACTCTTTGAATCTAGAAGTTGAATTGTCTGAAGAAGACACCATGAAGATGTCTGAAGAAACCTCCTCAGAATACCCAGAATGAACCATGGAGCATAACTGATTGAACTGTGGGGGGTCATAACACATTTATTTTGTATGTATACTCTTATGCTGAAGGGGACTGCTCCCTAGTTGGCTTTTTGTCAATGTGCCTAGCAATCATTAATTTTGTTCTCTTTCCATTTTATCCCCAAATTATTGTAATTTATAAGTTGGTTGTGTTTACAAGATCCATTGGGGAGACTAGTCCTCCAAAGGATCTCAGGGGGATTGTGTAATTGGAATCTGTTACCCTAAAAACTTTGGTCCCCAGCAAAACTATTATTCCCAGCACCCTACTCACTTCCTGTCATTACATGCTGAAGTAGACGGGATCTAAATTGCGTGGAGTTCCATATCTAGCCCTCTTTCCTTCCTGTTGGTGGCTTTGGTGGAGAGGGGATTTTGAGTAGGTAGAAAAAGTTATGGGGTTCTATTTCATCAAATAATGAACTTTATAAAAAATAATACTTGAAGTATTCAACTTTAATTTTAATTTTACATTTTTTTATAAAACACTTACCTTCCATCTTGGAGTCAATACAGTATATTGGCTCCAAGGCAGAAGAGTGGTAAGGGTAGGCAATGGGGGATTAAGTGACTTTACCAGGGTCACACAGCTGGGAATTGTCTGAGGCCAGATTTGAACCTAGGACCTCCCTTCTCTAGGCCTGGCTCTCAATCCACTGAGCTACCCCAGCAGCCCCCTTAATTTTACATTTTTGAAATGAAGGGCAAATGATAACATTATACAAGAAGGAAAAATACATAGATATGGGAGGGTGGCCAGAGAGTCACAGTTAACTGAGAGAGACATAGGGTAGACAATTGTTACCTCCTTTCTTTTTGTAAAGGTAGATGTGAGAGGCAGAGACTGAGACAGAAAAACAGAGACAGAGAGACAGAGAGAAGCATTTCTATGTGCCAGGAAGTGTGTTAAGCCTGGGTATTTATTTCATTACCATTCCCAGAATAGAATACAGAAGTTGACTTAGGCACATAAACTTATACTTGAATGAATCTTAGACCCAGACAGCATGAGGAGTCAGTGGGCTATACTAGTTCAGAGGTTTTGGTCTTAGCCTCAAAGTGAGTGGAACAGGGAGATGGTCACCCTGATTTGGAGGTGTCAGTCCTAGTTGGAGGGGGGTGCAGTTGGGCTACCTCAGTCCCTTTCTCTTAGGGTCTTTGCTTCCTGCTTACTACAGTTTGTCTAGTTAGAGACAAGTGGGCTTTCTTTGGGCTCTTCCATTGATATGAGTTGTGAGACTGAAGTGAGAATATATACAAAAAGAATTTTGCAAACGTCACCAGATAACGTATGGTAGCTAGGTGGCAAAGTGAATAGAGCACTGGGCTTGGAACCAGAAAGACATCTTCATGAGTTCAAATCCAGTCTCAGACTCTTTCTAGCTATGTGACCTTGGGTACTTAACCCTGTTTGTCTCAGTTTGTCTCATCTGTAAAATGAGCTGAAGAAAGAAATTACAAACCACTTTAGTACAAAAAAATGGGGTTACTAACCTTCAAAAACAAATGAAAACAATTAGACAACAAAACCAGATTAACACACCATATAAAAAGGTCTACTATTTTCAGCAACAGTGAGGCACAGAGGAAAGAGATCAGACATCAGATTCAGGAAGCCTCTGTTCAAGTCTTGTCTCGGCCACATACTGGCTGCGGAACATGGGTCAAGTCACTGAACCTTTCAGTGCCCTGACATCTTAGACTGTAAAGGGCAGAGAAAGCATGCACTGGTCTGCAGTGGCAAAGAGAGATCCCTCTACTTTTATGGGGGAATTACTCTCATTGTTGCCTATTTTTCTTATCATTCTGTATAAACTCTTTTGCCCTAGAAATGGATCCCGACAGGCTTGTGAGCAAAGGAATGATATAAAGAAATGCATACCTAAGAAGATGAATCTAGCACTTTCATATTTCTCCCAACAAGCTGGGATGGAGTTAAGTCCACCTGAGTCCTAAGACCTTGTGGGTTCCAGAAAGGCTATAAAGCCACATAATATGCCTTTACAAAGGGTTGTTCCTCGCCCTCCCATTCATCCACAATTTCAAAAAGGGGTCCTGAGAGAAGGCTTGTAAGAAACTTCCCTTGCTAGCTCAAGGCTCACCTCTCTGGCTCCCAAGAGGATAGAAATTTTCTTCCTGAAGATAAACACACACTTCAAAAGAGTCTTGGAAGCAGCAGGAACATTTGGTTATTTTTCCATTTAACAAGGCTTGATGAAAGCCTTCCCTACCGAGGCTGCCTAATTGGGTGGGCAGCCTCCCCCTGATCAGTACTGGCAGAGGGAAATGAAGGTTGATTAGAATGCTTGGTCCCAAGACCAGACTCTGGCAATCCATCAAAGTTGGTTCTTCATTCCTGACCTCCTCTGCTACTTCTAGTTCCTTCCAGGGAAGATGCCCCAAATGGCCACTTGAGGTAGATTCATACCCAGCCCACTTCCTCCTTAATTCCAGCTTCACCTCACGTTGGGCTTTTTAATTATCCTGCTGAGGCTGTGTGTGCACTGCTTACTTGATGCTCTGGAAACTCTGTAAGTTTTGTCTCCCGCTGCTTAGAAGCCCACAGAAATAATAACAATATTAGCATATTGCATGAGTCAAAGGAAGCTCAGGGGAATCTTTCATCCTTGGCAATGCCAGGAGTAGCTGGCCAGACCTTGGACCCAGGCTACGGGAGCCCAAGTGAGTAGTCCCCACTGGCAACCCCATTTATTTCAAGCTTTAACCAGCCTCAGCCACTACCACTGCTGCAGTTTAATTGAAAACAATTATTCTTCCTGCATTGGCTGCAGCAATCAGTCAATTAATAAGCATTTATTAAATGTTTACTATGTACCAGGGCCTGGGCTAAGCATTGAAAACACAAAGAAAAGTTAAAACAGAGTCTTCATCTGCCTTAAAGGAGCCATCTTCAAATGGGAGAGGCAATGTGCCAATAGCTAAGCACATACAAAAGACATGTCAGATGGATGGGAGGTAATCTTAAAGGGAAAGATTGTAATGACTGAGGAGCAGGCAGGGGGGAGGAGCCTCCCCCAGGATACTGTCATTAAACTTCTTGAGAGCCAAGGCTGTATTTTGGCTTCCCTTTGTAATTAACCCCAGCACTTAAGACTGAGTAAGGCTTCATAAGGGATTGTTGACTTTTCCCTGGCATGAAAAGGTGGCATAGTAGGGAGAGTGCTAGACTTGAAATCAGGAAGATCTGAGTTTGAATCCTGTCTCTAACATGTGGGTAATTAATTTGACCTCTCAGCCTTAGTTCCATCCTCTGTAAAGTGAGGATAATAATAACACTTAACTCATGAAGTTGTCATGAGAACCAAATGAGATAATATATGTAAAGAATTTCACAAGTCTTAAAGGGATGGGTAAATGCAAGCCATTATTCTGGATGATAACTCATGCCTTATTCTATTTAATAGCCATGCTGGCCAAAATCAGCTCTGAGCAAAGAAAGGACATGGTTGAAGTTGTCTTTAGTCTCCTTAATATCTTTTAAATTCATCAACAAATAGAATTGCTCTCATCTTCTACATGATAGTTCTTCAAATTTTTTAAGCTGCCCTTATATCTACCCAAAGTCTTCTCTTCTCCTGGTTAAACATTCCTAGTTCCTTAAAGTAAAAGTGGCATGATATGTTTTCACAGCATCAGAAATTTAGAGCTACAAGAGACCTTGAAGGTCATGAACTTTAACCATTTTATTTTGTAGATAAGTAGATTGAGAGACAGAAAATTCATTTCTGGGGCACACCAGAAGTAAGAGATGGACTATAACATCAGATCCTCAATCTCTAAATCTAGCCTCCCATCCACTGACTTAAATGGCTTCAAGATCCTGTTCCCAGGCTGTTGTCACAGAGACCCCTTTTAGAAGTTCAAGTAAACAACTTTAGATCACAAGGAGGAAGCGCTGATGCACAGGAAAATGTGCTGGGGTGACATGCACACACACACACAGAAAAAAAATAACCACAGAGAGATTCGTGAAAATAGAATTACAACTATAACACAACAGGTAACACAACAAAAGCCTGAGGCCAGTTTCCTTCTATTATTGTCATTGTGGAATTCATGAGAAGTTTTAGGGAATTCATGTGGAAAATATAAAGTCAGTTAGTTATCTAGCATTTACTAAGTACCTACTATGTGCCAGGCACTGTGCTAAATGCTAAGGATGCAAAAAAAGGCAAAAAAAATATCAGTCTTTGCTCTCAAGGAGCTCACAGTCTAATAGAGAAGACAACATGAACAAAGAAGATTGATTAAGATAAATGAGAGCTAATCAAAATAGGAACAACACTAAGATGAAGGAAGACTGTGACAAGATTTTAATACAAGTTCAAACTTTAAGTGAGACATGAAAGAAACCAGGGAAGCCAAGAGACGGAGATGAGGAGGGGGAGAGTTCCAGGCTTGGGAGACAGCCAAGAAAATCAAAAGGCTCAGGTTTGAGAAATGATGGCATCATATATGGGAAGTAGGAAGGAGATCAATGTCATTGGATAATGGTAAATGTGGGGTATAAGTTGTAAGAAGACTGAAAAGAAGTGACAACTAGGTGACTCAATAGATAGAGTCAGGCCTGAAGATGTGAGGTGTTGGGTTCAAATTTAACTTCAGACACTTCGTACCTGTGTGACTCTGGGCAAATCACTTAACACTGAAATAAGTAACTGCCTAAATTGGGTAATATGAAGATGACACACAGTACCAGGACACACCCACACACCCCAAGTGACAGGATCTCGCAGGACAACAAGGGACCTCTCACAAGGGATGTGGGTGTTCAGTGAAACCACTCTAGTTATTGAAATGGCAGTTAACAGTTATAGGTCATTAACCACTGGGGAAAACACAAGGTTTGGATGTTAATTCTCTCTGGGTCCTTCTTGGGGTTTTAGGAAAGAAAACAGGAAGTAAACAAAACAGTTTATTCTGAGGTTTAAGGTTGGAAGTTTGGGGAAAAGGTCACACTAATCTAGATAACTATGGACAGACTTCAGGGACTGGAAATGGGTCAAAATCTACACTGTTCTAACACAGACAATAAGATCCAGCTTTTGGAAGTTAGAAGGGGAAGATTATGGTCTCACAACTGGGATCTTCTTCACCTCTAGCAATGTTCACAGCTAACTAGATCCTCAGCAAATAAATCACAGAGGTAAAGACAAGGAGCTTGAACCAGCCTTGTATGTCCACCACCCAAGTCTGGTCTTCTTGCTCAACCTGAATTTCCATGGGCAGGTGGGCTTTTTACTTTTCTCAGCCATAACAGAGTCACTCCAGGGAAAAACTCCCCTTCTCACTATTCCATGTTTGGAACCCTCCAGCCTTGCCTGGTTAAGTCTGGTTGCTATCTTACCTTATATGTCTAAAACTTAATCTATAAATTTGCCTATTACAGTCCCTCCCTTTGCACAAAGCCAAAAATAACCCCAATCATCTAGCCCTTACCATTCTTCTGCCTCAGAACTGATACTTGGGATCAATTTTAAGTTAAAGGTAAGGGATTTTTTAAAAAGAAGACTGGAAAATGAGGAAGGGATTGGTTATTAAAAGCTTTAAAAGCCAGACTATATTTGATCCTGGAGGCAATAAAGAACCATTGGAGTTAATTAAACAGTAGAGTCACATGGCCAGGCGTGCCCTTTAAGATCACTTCGATATTTTGATATGTTTGTAGGCAAAAAGGGATTAGCCAGTACCTAGAGAGAGACTGCAGGCAAGTGAAGTGGGGATAAAAGAGACAGAAGAGGAGATGGAATATAGTTACTTGTGCATTTAGAGGGATTTACCTTAGCAAGAAGGTCATCTCTTCATAGGAGACAGAGATGGAAGAGAAGAAAGTGGCAACAGGCATCTGGGTAATATAACATGAGGTTAAGGTGAGAATAAGAGGGAGTTCTCAGTGAATGCCTATTTTTTTCTGAGAATGGCATCAATTCATGAATGGAAGATCTGGGAAAGGTCAAAAAACTGTCCCCACATTTTGAGATCTCTGTTCTCCATTGTAGTAGCTGCTGTGTCTCATCAGGACCTCTCCAGGTGAATAGAAATCATGTTTTTTTCTGCAAGAATTTCTAGTATAGTAGAGACATCTGAGGATAGATGCCACTGGCCTCCATCTATCCATGGGCAATGAGAGTTACAGGGCAGGAAGTCGTGAGTCATATCACAATGCAAAGTCTTTGATGACATCCAGTATCAGACTCTGTGGGCTTGTCTCAAAGTCTCTCAGAGCCTTTCCATCTCTTTATTTTTAAATGACCACAACTAGACTAGTGTATTTACCAGTAGAAGTCATATTATAGGAAGGGCTCTGGCTAGTTGGAGCACTTCCCAAGGAAGGTTAATAATGTTAGCGACAAGAAAGCAAGGCACAGGAAGTGGAGCAAAGGAGAGGTAAGTTTTAATAATGTGATGGAAACCAGGATAGATATGAAATATGAAACAAGATGCAAGAGAGCAGAGTTGTATGGGGTGCCTGAGGTCTTCTTTCTTGATGCCCTCTCCTCCCTTGCCTTCCTTGATGAACCTTATGCTCAATATATCATAGAGTTAAAGCTGGAAGGAACATTACAGGTTTTCTAGATATTTCCAAATGAGCATTTTCAAAAGTAACCTCATCACCTTATCCCTAAACCAGCTTCTGCCATATTTGCATCTCCCTCCCGACCTACCAACATCCAACCACAAATAGAACAAGAACAAGAAGCAAAAATGACAGCTGACATTTAAATATCTCCTTAAGGTTAGCAAAGCACTTTTTAAATGTCATCAACAACCTTCAGAGGTAGGTGCTGTTATTATAACTTAACCCGAGGCTGAAGAAGGTTGAGACTTGCCAGAATGAAAAGCTCAATAAGTATTTTAAGTGGGATATGAACTCAGGTCTTCCTAATTCTAAGTCCACCTCTCTATGCACTGCACTTCCTAGATGCCTTATCACAATATGTGTGTGTGTGTGTGTGTGTGTGTGTGTGTGTGTGTGTGTGTGTGTAGCATAATCATATCATTTGTGTGCTGCTATAAGAGTTGGGAAACACCATTTACATTATAATATTTGATCCAAGCCCCATCAACTCTACCTCCCAAAGGTTTCCCAAATTCTTCCCCTCTTTTCCATTCTCACAGCTGCCACTCAATTTCAAACATTTAATATCCTCAGCTGACTTCCCAGCTTAGATATCACCTCCTACAGGAAGTATTTCCTAATTCTCTCCCACTAAATCTTTCAGTTGTTTTCCATTTCCTGCTGAAAAAAAAAATGTTTCTGAAATTCAAGGATCTCTAGAAACTGGCTCCAGCTTTCTTCTCCATCTTTCTATTATACTAATCGCCCATTCACAAGATTCTGTCCATGTGAATTCTTTATTCATTCCCCTAAGATTAGCCTGAGCTCTACTGCATCCAAGTCTTTGTTTATGGCATTCCCTTTGCCTGGAATGCAATCACTCTGCACCTTCATCTCTTAGCATCCCTCATTTCCCTCAATTTCAGCTCATGCTCCTTGACTGATCATCAGCATATGACCTCTTTCTCCCCTAAAAATATCTTGCATTTTTTATCTATCTACTTCAGAAATAGAGTTGGAAATAAGGATATAGAGATGATAGAGTAGTGATAGAGAATGAGACAAAAATGAATAGAGAATAAAATGATTGAGAATAATCAGAGGCAGAGATAAAAGAAATAGAGATAGTATGTAGTAATAGATATAGGCTTAGATATCTTATCTCCCCCAATAAAATATAAACTCCTTGAGGGCAAGGATTCTGACACTTTTATCTTCATCTCCCTTGCACAGAGCACAGGACCTTTCATGTGATAGATGTTTAATAAATTCTTTTTGATTAATTGAACTCTGCCTATTGAAATTCTACCCAGCTTGAAGTCCTGAGTGCCACCTTCCCCACAAAATCTTCCTCAATTTCTAAGCCATGTGACCTCTTCTTCCTCTGAACTCTCATACTAGTCAGTCATTCAGTCATCAAACATTGTTTATTATGTGCCAGACACAAGGCTAAGACAAAACAGTCACTATCCTTGAAGAACTCTAATGTCTATGTGCATACAAGACTTATCCAGAGTAGCTAAGTCCAGATGGAGGGCATTATCATCTAAGACCAGTAAGTTCTCCCAAAGAAGTTAGAATTTGAGGAGATTTGAAGGAAGCCAGATGGTGGTGAGTCAGTACAAAAAAGGGAGATGAAAGATTGTTGTATTTCAGGAACAAAAAGAAGGTCAGCGTAGCTAGATTTCAGGGTATTCAGAGGGGAGTGGTACATAAGAAGCCCAGGAAGGTAGGAAATGACTCCTTTCTGGAGAGTTTTAAATGTCAAAAATAAAGAGTTTCTTTCTGATCTGGGAAGTAATAGGAAGAAACTGGAGCTCTTTGAGTAGGGAGTTTGTTACACGGTCAGACCTATGCTTTAGAAAAATCCTAATGGAAGCTGTGTAGAAGATGGAGTGAAGTAAGAGAAAATTGGATGTATAGGGGAAATCAGCTCAAAGGCAATTGCAATAATCCAAGTGAGAGGTAATGAGGGCCTGGACTTGGGTTGTGACTATTGAAAGAAAAGGGACATGCATGAGATGTGAAAAGACAAATGACAAGATTTTGCATTTGATTGGATATGTGAAGAAAGTGTGAATGAGGAGTTGAGGATAATATCTAAGCTGTGATCTTGGGATACTGGAAGGATGGACTTGAGTTTATGGGGCCTGGGTGACTGGAAGAACGGTGATCATTTCAATAGTAATGGGGTGAAAAACAAGGAACTGTCCATCAATTGGAAAATGACTAAACAAATTGTGGTATATACAATTTTGATAGAATACTACTGAGCCATAAGAAATGATGAGGAATTTAATTTTTTTCAAAAAACTTGGAAAGAACTACATGAGATAATGAAGAGTGAAACAAATAGAACTAAAAAGACGTTATATATAGCTATGGATTTAATATTTGAAGAATAACTTCTGAATGTTCACTTTCAGAGAATGAACTGAAACATGAAAGACATAATCTATATACTTCACCAGATGATGCTTTCTCTAATGTGAGGAAGGGAGAATGGGGGTGAATAAAGTAAATAAGTAAATGAATGAATAAAAAGACTAGTAGTAAAAAAAAAGAAGTTATGTTTTGTACCTCAGAGTCCCTAGATGCATTTCATAAAATACCATGTTGGAATCAGGAATTATCTTCCAGCATCACAGAATCTTTAGAAATTGTTGAGCTGGAAATTGTGTCCCTAAGCACCACAATAGAATGAGATATAGATAGATAGATAGATAGATAGATAGATAGATAGATAGATAGATAGATAGATAGATATACATATATATATATATACATATATTCATCAATAAAAGCCTTGTCAATTGAGGAAAATAGAAATAGATAAATGGAGGTAAAAAGGGTTTAGAGGAAGATATCATGACTTCTTATTTGGATATACTGAATTTTAGATGTCTTCATGTTGGACATCCAGTTTGAGATGGCCAAAGTTGCCTCCTCTTCAGGGAAATGCTCAAAATTTTTTATGAGTTCTCAAGTTCTTAATAATGCAACTGTCCTTTTCCTTCCTTTTCTCCTCTGTTTAATATTCTTCCACTCTCCAACATCCTGACAAAGGTCAGGTTTCCCCTATTCTTCCTAGATGCCCTTTTTCCATTATAACTTCAATTCATTTTTCCCTAATAACTTGGATTATAGTGAGATGCTCTCAGAATCCTTTCACCTTCTTCTCCAAGAAGGAGATCAAACTTTATTTTTAATACAAATATTGTTCACTCAGCTATGACAGAAATGCAAATATCACATATCCAATGTAAGTCATTGAAAAATTTCCCCTATTCTCCACAATGGCTGAGATTTTCAGTTTTGTTTTTTTTTTAAGCTTTTTTTATGGGTATCTATATTTTTTAATTTATTTTTTAAACCCTTACCTTCAGTCTTAGAATCAATACTGTATATTCGTTTCAAGACAGAAGAGTGGTAAGAGCTAGGCAATTGGGGTTAAGTGACTTATCAAGAATCACACAGCTAGGAAGTCACTGAGGTTAGTTTTTTTTGTTTGTTTTGTTTTGTTTTTAAGAAGAGGCAGCTTGGGTAGTCAAATCAACAAGCATTTATTTTTTTTTAATTTTTACATTTTTAAACCCTTACCTTCTGTGTATTGGCTCCTAGGTGGAAGAGTGGTAAGGGTGGGCAATAACTGAGGTTAGTTTTGAACCCAGGACCTCCCATCTGTAGGTCTGGCTCTACTGGGTCACCGAGGTGTCCTGCTGGTTGGCTACATTTTAAACCTAAGCACCTGGTTAAAATTTATGTAGTCAGTTATTGCATCTTAAGAACTTCACAGATCCTCACAACTTTCTTTCCTCACTCTCAAAAACAAATCCAATGCCACAAACCTCCCTACCTTTGCCCAAATTTCCTACCAGTTTCACCAAGCTGTCCTATGCACCAATCTACTCTATCAATTTATTTTAATTAGTTCACTTACCTTTTCTTGCTAACTACCTTCTTCTTGCAGTTTTGCTTCCCTTTGCAGGTTCTGTTCCCTAGTCATTTTTGTCTCCTTTAATCCTTTTATATCTTCCTTAATTATTCTTAATTCTACTTTTTCTTCAGTCTTAAAGTAGCATTTAGATCAATATCTGGACCTAGAGATTTTCCTCCTTGAAAATCTCCCTAATTTCTCCTAACTTCCATTAAATTGCTCCTTTCCAAATTCAATTTCCAACCTACTTCACTAAAAAAATCTCTCTAGGTTGTCTATATAATTTGCTTCTTATTCTCTTCAGCTCAAGTCTTTCTCCTAAAACCTCTTGCAGAAACCGGTAAATGGCATCTCATTCTGTACAACTTCTAACTTATGTCATAAATTCTCCAAAAATCATATAACCCAACATATAGCAGCCTTCTTGTTCTAGTTCTGTGAGTATTAAATATGAATATCCATCTGAATTGTCCATTTTTATTCTTCATACTTACTACATAATCAGTTTTCTCTCTGATGAGTTTCCTGGATGATACTTTATATGTCACTCCTTTTGAACCCCAAATTTCTAGTCTCGGTTTCATTATCAGTCTGCAGGGTGTTGCCACATTGTAAAGAGTGATGAAGTAACTGAATGGGCTGTCCAACCAGTAACATATTATAGAAATCACAGTAGGCATTCTCCATCCAATCAGCTCCTGTGTGGATTGCCAGGACAAACTCTTTTAACCACTGGGAGATCCCATTCAGAAATCTATGCACAGCACAATTAGCAAAATAACACAGAAATAAAGGACCTCACTGTCTATGGAAAATCCTTCCACCATTTGAATGTGTAATATAGGATTTTTAACCTTGCCATATTGGTTTAGGGCAACCTTTCAGTTGCCCTGGATGGAATGTTGGCAGTGGCATGAGACATAGGGCAAAGCACCAACTGCAAGTTGAACCAAGAGTATAAAAAGCCCTGGCTGTGTCCTGTTCTTACCTGACTTCACCCTGACCACTCACTTATCCCTTACCCCTCCCTTGGGCCCCGGGGGGCGGGAGTGAGAACTTGGGTAGCTAGGCCTAGAATACAGTAGGGTTACAACCTATCTTCTAGAGCAACTCAACAATATTATTATCATCACTGGCAAGAATTTAGTCCAAGAACAACTTTATTTATCAACCAGAGACCGCATCACTCTGACCCAGGACTACTTGCCCTGGGTCAGCAGAAGACCATCCAGATAGGATCCATAGCAACCTTTAGTCAGATAATCTTTCTCCTTATTTCCATTGTCTTGTTCCCTTACTCTGTTAACAATAAACCCCTTAGCTTTAACCAGAGAATTCTGCATTTATTAGCCTACCATCCAAGGCCAAGGAGAACAGGCAAGAGGAAGGGTTCTGAGCAGTTTGGGCTGGAACAAGCTCCACTGCTGAAGGGCAGGAAGTTCAATATCCACTTCCTGTCAGCCTGCCATTGACCAATAGGAAGCTGTGGGAAGCCAATAAAAGAATAGATAAAAATCTGAGACTCCTCTTTTGACCCCTTTTGTGATCCTTCTGATTTCTTGTTGAAAAGTATTGTAGCCTTATTGAAAAGCTTTAAGTTCCTAGCAAACCTGAATATTTAAAGGTTAGCACTGTTCCCCTTTGACCAGGAATGCTGCTGCCTGTAATTCGAACCTGAGAGGGATACTCTCCAACATGGCTTCCTGATAAGAACCCAGTCAAAATTCAGCCTTGGTCCAGGAACAGATGCAGAGCGAAAGGAGCAGAGCCAGAAGAACTCTATACACAGAGACTGATATACTGTGGTAAAATTGAATGTAATGGACCTCTGCACCAGCAGCAATACAATGACCCAGGACAATTCTGAGGGATTTATGGTAAAGAATGCTACCCACATTCAGAGGAAGGACTGCAGGAGAGGAAACATATAAGAAAAACAACTGCTTGAACGCATGGGTCGGGGTGGCCATGATTGAGGGTGTGGACTCGAAACTACCACACCAATGCAACTACCAACAATTTGGAAATTGGTCTTGATCAAGGACACATGACAAAACTAGTGGAAATGTGCATCGGCCATGGGTGGGGGGAGTGCGGGGGGGCGAAGGGGAAAGGAGGAGCATGAATCATGTAACCATGTTAAAAATGAATATTAATAAATGTTTGAAAAAAAAGATAGTAGTTTAGACACTGAAAAGCCAAGTTGAAAATGAAATGTCTATCCAACTACCCGACAAAATGATTCATTTTTTAATGTTACAAGTATCAATCTTCTGGAAGAAGATAATAAAAGTTATGGATGACTATAAAAAAAAATTCAGCCTTGGCTTTGGTCTATTCTGAAGCCAATGTTTTGTGTTTTGATGTGACATAATTTGTAACTTCTGCACATCTGCAAAGTTTCGGGGGGGGGGTTCTTTTTTGTGAAATGATTCTTGAAATATATATAATAAACTCCATGCTCCTGGAGCCAGAGCTGGAAGCATGAGGTAAAAGACAACTCCCTTATCCTGTCCTTATTTCCTTATCAACTAAACTGTCCTTATCAGATTATCAGAGATGATAAAGAGATCTTGACAGGAAGCTACTTCCTCAGCAGGGAAGGAGCCAGTTACCTGATATCTTAAAGGAACCTGGTGCCAAGCAGTGAGGTTTCTCTGGACACTCAGTTACCTGTTTTGTATCCTTGTTAAATTTATAAATAAGTTTCAAGCCCAGCCCAGGTACAGCTCACGCCATCCTTACAACCAGCACCATCCTTCTGCTAGCCTTATTACCAGCATAAGGCCCCTGACCCACCTATTAATTACAAATGATACACCAGACATCTTCCATGATGGTGAAAATGCCTTTGAGGAGCCTATGTTCTCCTATTTTATGCCAGTTTAGATACTAATAATCAGTCAAATGAGCAAACAAGTATTTTTTGAAGTCATGAGCTATGCTATTAACAATCAGGGGGTTCTTAAACAGTTATCCCTAGTGTTACAGCTCTCAGGGAATTGTGCATGATCTGAAGATGAGCAGGAAAGGCACTTTGTTGGAAAGAGTGTCTTTTTTATTTCAATTTTTACCTTCTGTCTTAGAATTGATGCTATGTCAGTTCTAAGTAGAAGAGTTACAAGGGCTAGGCAACTGGGACTAAGTCACTTGTCTGAGGCCATATTTGAAAAGGAGTATCTTTTGTGAAAATTTGCTGATTCCTTTCTTAATTTTCATCAGGATTTTCAAGATTTTCCATGGGTGGGTGAGGTTCTTCATATCTGTATTATTCTGTTGATTGTCCCCTACATAGATTCCCAAATGGGATCCATCATTGGTTAAAAGAGTTTGTCCCAACAATCCACAAGGGAGCTGATCAGATGAAGAATCATCCCTCAATAGCAATATGCACTTAATAAGCATCTAGTGTGTAAGAGTATTATGTCAGGAACTACAGAACATGTGGTGTTTAGATATGATATGGTCTCTGACTTCAAGAATGCCCAGTCAAATAGCTGTGAATTAAGGATGATTCCAGGCAGCTAGCTGGCACAGCAGATAGAGTATCTGGAGTTAGAAAGACTTATCTTCTGGAGTTCAAATCTGTTCTCAGCCACTTAAAATTAGCTGTGTGATCCTGGGCATGTCACTTAACACTACAGTGGTACCTTGATATATAAGCACCTTAAGTCACAAGCAATTTCAGATACAAGCAGTCATGATCAGATTTTTACAAGCAGTCATGATCAGATTTTTTTGCTTTAAGTCATGAACAGATATTTGAATCATGAGCTTCTGCCATCCTCCACTAGATAGCTTGTCGAACATTCAGTTTCTGTAACATCCATGATCTTAAGTGGGGTTAAAGCTGCCTCACAGAATTCCACAGTGCCCCTCAGAACTTCAGGAGAGGGGGCAGTTGGGGCAGTTAAGAACCTGGGTATAAAAAGCCAAGACACACAACTTGCAAGGACACTTTGGACACTGCTTTTGGGGTTCAAGGGAGGCTGGGAAGAAGTGTAGCATTGCTTTTTGTTAGCTCATCTCTGACCTCAGGGAGCAGAGTGTTACTTTGCTGGTTTACTCCATAGAGATTATATCAGGCTGAGAGCACTGGGAAATACTACTTCACTTACAAGATCTCAATTAATCTTCAATTAAGTTTACCTTCACTATCTTAAACTTAGTAACATTAGATTAGGAGAAAGGTTAGTTAGTGAATGAGATAAAGTTAAGTTACTCAAAACACTTTCCCCTCTGGGGAAACTGAAGCCAACAAGTTTATTGAAGATTTTAGAGAGCTTACCTCCTCCTCATTCCTAAAATCCACCTCCCCTCTCTCTGTTTTTCTGAAGTTAATAAATCCCTTTTCTAGTTGAATTTGAGAGCCATGTGATCTTATACCAAGCTATACTTACCACCAATATACATTACCTAGGCAAAACCTTCATCTAAGCAAGCACTGGAACAGCTGTTGTCCAGAGAGCAGTTCGGCTGATTGAGAAGACAACTTGAACCTTTTATCTATCTCAGGGTTTAGGTAATATTCTTTAAACAGTGGAAGCTGCTAATCTCAGTGGGATCAATTCCTATCTATCAACCAACTAGCCCTGGATTAGTCAAGCCTGTTCAATCTCCATTACTTGACCTAAAGGGGATTCAGTTAACTGTTATTTTCCCCAGCTCTGTTTCAAGAGGGGGGAGGTGAAGAATTCTATTCACTCCTACCCCTCCTTATGGTAGGATAGCAGCATCCTGCTTGGTCTGACTCCATTATCAACCATTGAAAATCTGAACTGATTCAACAGTTTCACAAGTTACATGAGGCTGTCTCATTTAGTTCAGTGTTTATCCAGCCATGCAAGCATCTGTATTTAATTGATTTTGCTTTCTTCTTTATTTTTCTCTTTATTATCAGTTTTGGGGGCAAATTTCTTAACTTTTAGCCACCGGTCCCAACGACAGAGAAATTGAAGAAGCTATAGCAGCAGCAGCTATGGATGTTTTGCAGGAAATTAGTGGGGAGGAACTCAAGGTAGATAAGGTAATCAGTACAAGCAAGATTAAGGAAATGTTGAGGATTTGGGGAAAAAATAAATAGTTTATTGAAAAGACACACCCAGAAAACATTGGAAACAAATCATGCATTGGAGCTGTATGAGGACACTTGTTTCACACATTACTGAAATGTTCTGAAAGGGAGGGAGACAAAGAGATAATAAGGAAAAAGACTTGTACAAAAATACTTATAGCCACACTCTTTGTGGTGGCAAAAAAAAATCAATTCCTTTGATTGGGGAATGGATGAACAAATTGTGGTATCTGTTGGTGATGGAATTCTATTATGCTAAAAGGAATAATGAACTGGAGGAATTCCATTTAAACTGGAACAACCTCTAGGAATTGATGAAGAGCAAAAAGGAGCAGAACCAGGAGAACATTATATACAGAGATTGATACACCGTGGTAAAATCTAATGTAATGGACTTCTCTACTAGCAACAATGCAATGATACAGAACATTTCTGAGGGATTTATGAGAAAGAAAGCTCTCTAAATTTAGAGGAAGAACTGTGGGAGTAGAAACACAGAAGAAAAACAACTGCTTGAACACATAGGTTGATGGGGATATGATTTGTGATGAAGACTCTGAACAATCACTCTATTGTAACTATCAACAATATGGAAATAGGCCTTGATCAGTGATACATGTAAAACCCAGTGGAACTGCACATTGGCTACAGGGATGGAGGTGGGGGGAGGGAAAGAACATGAATCATGTAACCATGGAAAATATTCTAAAAAAAGAAATAGATTGAGGAAGAAAGAAAGAAAGAAAGAAAGAAAGAAAGAAAGAAAGAAAGAAAGAAGAGAGGGAGAGAAAGAGAGAAAGAGAGAAGGAGGGAGGGAAAAACAAACTTCCATGGAAAATTTTTTGTTGAAAACGGCCTCTAAGTGAAATCAAGGAAAGTGTGGCAAAACAGCAAAAATTCAGTGAAGAAAATGATAATTAAGTAAAGTCAAAAAATAGCAATTAAGTTTAGCAATAAAGTTACATATCATAAGTAATGTGTAAGGTCAATTTTGCATTTAAATGTAGCATTACATGCATAGAGAGTAAGTTATGTTAAGTGATAGTGCACAAAATGAAAACCTTCTCTGCCAGCATCTTCATATGACCTTGAAGGTAAATAACACTTCATAAGCACGTTTATTTCTTACATTCTTTCTTATTATCTATGAATATGTTTATTTGTCATTTGTAAAACACATTTTCATATTTAAAAGCATATAAAACAAAAAATTCATGTGGTTTTGAGGGCCAGAACTGATTAATTCTCATTTCCATTAATTTAAGTAGGGAAATTCGATTTGACACATGAGCAAATTGAGTTACAAGCTTGGCCATGGAACAAATTAAACTTGTGTGTCAAGGTACCACTATACTTGCCTTAGTTTCCTCATCTGTAATATGAACTACAGGAGGAAATGACCAACCACTCCAATATTTTTCCAAAAACATCTCAAAGAGTCAGATGCAACTATAACAACTCAACAGCAATAACAAGGACAACTCTATGGTTTTTGAACTTGGGTAAGAGAAACAAAAGAGAAAAAGAAGACAGGAGGGTAACTATTTGACCGATGATAAAAAAAAATTTAGTTCTGTCCTTGTTAGTCACAATACTATACCAATATACTCCCAAGGTTTTCTGGACATACTATTTGATAGTGATATCCAGAATATGTAAAATATCTTTTGCAATAATTTCCATTTTGTATCCATCTACACATCTCCCCTTAAGTCTGTCAGAGTATTATTGATTGACAGGTTTCCCATGTGCCTTGATCTGAAGTCAACATATAATCTGTTAACCGTGTGATTTCTCTGTGTCCATGCCTCTCTGCCCCTCTCTGTCTCTGTCTCCCTTGCTCTCATTCTCACTCACTTTCCATTGGCACTGCTCAGTTAAATTCATTCTGCCTTCTTCATTTCCAAGATGCTTAATTCCTCCAATGGATTATTAATAAAGATGTTAACTAAGAGAAGACCTAAAAGTGTCCCCTGTGGCATGCCACTAGCTAATCCTCCCAAAGGGAGAAATACTGCCATTCATCCTCATGCTTTTTTGTTTGCCACCTCTCTGATAGTTCTAGTCCTCACAACTGCTGTTCTTATCCAATCTCATCTGAACTAATTCATACCATAAATTATCAGCACATCTGCAACAATTTTAAATGCCAATTCATATATAGGAGTTGTAAATCCCTGAATCTGAAATGCTAGGGCAGAATGCTCTATGGCCTCAAAGTTTTATTAGAGAAAGGAAACATGGCTACCCTGGGGCCTTCCAAGTATTGGGTCTATGTATAAATGATTCAGATACCCTCCCCCCAATGTAGGCCATTAAACATTTTTACCACCCTACCCCACAAGAGATTTTCGTTATAATATGCTGTATCAAGAATCTATTGCAGGACTTTGCTGGAGAGCTTTTTAGGGAGGTCTTGTTTTTCTTAGTCTCCTGTGTATGAAAGCTTTTCACTTTCATTCCCATAATTCTGACACCAAGGAGCAGAAGATGATAGGAGCAAGGTGTAATTAAATTCCTTCCATAGAATCACAAGATTATAGAACTATATTGCTAGAAGGAACCTCAAAAGCTAACTAGTCCCAGATTCACATTTTACAGATGAGCAAACTAAGACCCAGAGAAATAAAGTGACTTGCCATGGTCACACAGTTAAGTGACAGGAGGACTTCAATTTCAATTTAATTCATAAAGATTTATCAAACACCATGTTCAAGGCATTGAGTGGATAGAACGCATGATAATCCATGCCTTCAAGAAGTTTACATTCCAATGGAAAGATACAGCATGTTCACAGATGAGTAAATAGAAAATGTATAAAAGCAAAAAAGGTTTTTGATTGTTCCCTTGGACTTTCTGATGGTCTAGAAGTTATTCCAAAGAGAATCAGCCACTGAGGCAAGAAGAGCCACCCACTCAGCAGTCTTAAAAGGATAAGTAACTTCCACTCTCAGAATCTCTCCCTCTCTTTTAAGCATGAGTCTTGGGACTTGGACAAGTCTCTCTTTGACTTCTAGTAAGAGGAAAGGAGATTTTCTTCCTCTTCACTCATCAGTAGCAGCAATAAGAGCAGCTATTAGCACATGCCAGTGAGAGCCTGTGCTTCTGTAGATGAGTCTGAGATTGGCTCTCAAGGCTCTAGCTGCCCCTTTACTTTGTGTTTCTTTCCCTCAGCATAGGAAATTGAAGTAACCTTGAGATGGATTTTTCAAGCATTGAAGACTGTCTTGTGAATTCAAGAGGTCCAAAGTCATTGAGAGTTCTGGCTGCTGGAGTGCTTGCTTGCTCCTGCTACCTACTGCTCAGAAGAAATGATCACTGCTCAGATGAGCTATGTATATTTAGCTGCCCAGAAACTCTGAATCTTGAGTAGTGTTGATTAAAGTAAAAATGAAATCTATCTATCTAGCAATACTACAAATCTCCCAGTTGTCCTTAAATTTGAGAAGGCTATAATAGGACCTATGAATTATTGTTTCTTTATTTATGTTCCCATCAGTATACATTTTTTAAGTTTGGTATATTAAACATTTTTGTGGTGGAGGAAACAAATAGCCATCTTAAATGTGATGCTTGTTTTGTACACTTTATGCCTTTCTAGAAGGTAACTATTAATTCCTTTTGAGAGAGATGCTATATATGAGTCAAATCTAAATTTTGCTTAAGGATATTTTCCTGGAACAACTCCAGGTGGGGGTAAAATTTGTCTGAGAGCAGCAGAAAATCCATTCCTCTCCCCCTTATAAGTCATACTACCCCAGAATAAAATTCAAGCCATCTGAGTCCAGAAGCAGGGCACTTTGTGAGAGAGGGCACACCTGCAGGTCCTCAGGTCTTACATAAGGATAGCTATATAATTTATATGCCTAAAACTATTGTTAAGACCGCTGTTTTTATTATTTGGCATCATTATTAATAGATTAGTATGTTGTCAAACTAATGTTTCCCCTGGTGGTCCATGGGCATGGTGGTTTTACTAACACTGAATTAATACATGCATTACTGAGCACAGAATTCCCTGATCAGCTGTGTTTGGATGATCCCTATTAAATATTTTTTTCTCTAGAGAAAAACTTTGCAGTTATTTTATGAGGTTCAGCTTGGCAAATCCATTAAGACCAAAACCCAAAGAAGCTACAGCCTGACACCCAAATTTTGGATGGTACATCAGATTAATAGCTATAGAAGCTAGAATGGGGCATATGGGGGCAGGAGGAGAATCCCCTTATTCCATTAATCTTAACAGGCATTACAGAATTGTTTCAAGAGTGAAAGAGGACCAATAAATGTAGGGGAGATAAGGATAGAAGTAGTTTAAAAGAGCATATCACTTGACCTGTGCTTTGATGACTATTAGAAATTTTAACAAGTACAACTGAGTAGGGAATCCACTCCAGGCATGGAGGTTATGTGTGCAAAATGTACAGAAATGAAAAAATGGAGCCCTAGGGGCCAAGCATATCAGCAGAGATATATATCAGCAGAGAATAGAAAGGCATCCTCTTCAGTTGAGGCTGACATAACTTCTACACATAGGAAGACTAGAAGGGAAGTCTGATGACATTCCTAAGAAGAATATGATCATTGAAGATAAGGCTTCTTGGGTTAATAATATTCTGGAATCAAGTCCTTCCTGGGTCCATGTTCATAATGTTCAGACCAGACCATCCACCAATAAGGGATAGTAATTCAGCTGGAAGAGAAGTTAAATAATTTGCCCAATGTCATACAGCCATTATGTGACAGAGGAAAGATTTGAAAGACTAGATATTGTATAATTAGAAAATGTTGTACCCCAGAATCCCTTTAGTATTTCCCAAAATTCCTTTCCTCTATCCACCACGTTGTGTGTTTACATTATGTATATAGTTGTATGTAACTCCACTCTTGCTCTCTTTTTCTGGTGTGCACAGCTGGGTTAGCTGCCTTTTTACTTTCCTCTTGCTTCAAGGTATTATTAATAAATTTGTTAAATATAATACTTGGGGTATTTGGATATTAATTTTTAATCTCACAGTAGCTCTGAAGATTTCAAATACCTACTAAGCTTTTCAAACTCTGAGCCTTTCAAATACCTAAAATAACTCTGATGTCCCCCCATCCAGTTTTTCTCAGACCAACCATTCTCATTCCTTTGATTGATTCTTACATGCCATGGTCTCCTGTCATCTCACCATGGTTCTCTCCTCAATATGCTTCCATCTTCTCAACTTTCCTCAACTATACCATCAGGAATGGAACATAGTAACCCAGCAATAGTTTGGCCTCCCATTTCATTCTAGGATGCAAAAAGATAGGAAAGCATCTTGAGTAGGGAAGGTGGACGTTATATCCTCCAAAATGTTTTTTTCCTCTCCTTTTCATGGATAAACAGCCAGGCAAAAGTGAATCTATGAAGGGGTATATCTTGCTGACAGAAAAGTTTCCAGATATTTACAGGGAAGAATTCTCTTCACTGGGCAAGCAACAAAGTAGATGAAAAGTGTGTTCTCAATTTTGGCTCTAACAACCTAAAACCCATTATAATAAATCATTTCCCCATGGAAGAATCTTTGTATAGATGAAGCTGTCAAAAAATTCTACACATAAAGGGTGCTCTATTGTGCACCAAGAAAGAGTAATAGAAAACTAACAGAAGAAGAGAGAAGGTGAATTAACTTCTCTAGAAGGACTGGGACAACTCCTAAATAGCAGAGGGTCAGAAAAAAACGATCCTGGAATTGGATTGTGAAACAGTTATATTATTTTTGTGATTGAACGTGACCAGGCAATTCCCATCAATAAATGTATGTACATCCATCCATGGTTTAAGGCGTGACTCATCTACTCTGACACCAACTTCAACAAGATTTCCAGATGCCCATGAAAAATGTAGATTCACTGTATATTTGTAATCTGGAATGGCAAAGTGCTAGTCTCAGTGGTGATGTTGGTGGCTTATTTTTTATTTATGATTTTTTTTATTCTTGCTGAGGTACCATGAGCCTCAGCCCTCCACATATGGTGTAAATTTACTGTTCTGTTAAAAATTAATCTCACGCTTGAGAACAATAGCACCCCAGTCCCATAGTTGGAAGCATTTTAATGGCACAGGTCCAAATATCAACATTCTTTTTGCCAAATGATACCGTAATATTCATGGAAAATTACAGTAAGACATACTCTTTGGTGAGGAAATTTGAAGAAATGATGTAAACTGGTAATTGATAAATAAACTAATTTATACTTTTTACCCTCAAAAGTAGCCTCAGATAAGAATAATTCATTACTTAATTATGTATTTCTCTCTCCTCTGAATGTTAATTCTATTTTAATACACTTCAAAATAAATCTTCCAACAGGGGCATTTGTGTGCTGAGCAGAGCACTGCACTTGGAGTTAAAGTGACCTGGGTTCGGTATTTTCTGCTTGGTATTTTCTATCTGTGATACTGGGCTTATCACTTAACTACTATGAGCTTCAGTTTGCTCATCCACAAAGTTATAACAATAATAACACTTGTCTCCAAGGGTTGTTGTAAGATTCAAATGAAATAATGTATGCAAAATTCTTAGCAAATCTTCAGTAGCTATACAAGGTGTCCCAAAAGTCTTAGTGTACCTGTCAGCTTTGATATTCATCTTAAAGCTGAATTTCAAATAGCTCTCCATTATTGTAAGCTTCATCATTTTAATTTTAGTAACTTAAAACTGCACCAATACTTTCAGGATACCCTATACCAATTCTAGCTACTAATAGCAAATTATTATCATAAGGTAGTAAAGTTTTCTTGACCACCATTTTCTACTCATTCATACCCCTCCATATCAACTCCACCCAAACTATAGTCCTATCCCTACTCTTTCCAAGCACTTTCATTGTTCCCTCTGGAACTCCTGATCTATTTTTGAAAAAAAAATACCTTCTGTTTTAGACTTGAGCCATATATTAGGATTTAATTTGTAAATATTTTGTGTTCATTAATATATGTATATGTTATTTTCCCCCCAATAGAATGTAAGCTCTTTGTGGAAAGAAACTATTTTCTTTTTGGTGTTTGTATCTCTACCACAGTGGTCCCAGTGCAGGGACTTAATGAATGCTTATTACATTGGGAAAAGAGTATCCCCCAATGTCAGAACCCCAATGATAATATATTTGTCCTGTTAGTTAACTGATAGAAACCAAAGTCAGCTACAACTAGTTCTGACTATCTCAGACAGTTCATCTCAGCTATGTCCCAGGACCTTTTTCCCAGATATCCTCACCTCCATATCATGTATTCCAATTTAATCTATCTCACCACCATGGATAGCTCCTCCCTCACAGCCATCTCTTGAAGAGAATGCCCAACACTTCTCACGTTCCTACAACCCTGCTCTAGCATTTCCTCTTCTAATCACTGACCCAGGAATATACCTTTTAATTATGAATTGCTTCTATCCCTCTGACTGCCTCTCTGCAATATTGTTTTCCTTGCCATAATTTTTTGGGAGGAGAAATAACTAATGTTAGGTAGGTTGTGCATATAGTTCAAATAATTGGCATTGTTCAAATGGAGGCCACAGTAAACAACAGTAAGAGATTTGTGGTCAAAATATTTCACACCTAAATGTGAATATTTATTGCAACCATTCAATCATGATTTCCCAATCACACTTGAATGTGGATCAGGCCACACTGGGATTTTTGAAGAAGGCTGAGAGTTTGATGCCTCTGCCCTAGAGATTAGTAGAGTACCTAGTACCTAGAGATATGGACAGGACTTGTAAATCCATTTCTGTAGGAAATATAAAGCAATGAAAATTATTCTACTAATGCAGGTCTGTGCTTTCTCTGCAACTCATGCCATTTCACCATTAGTTTGATTTCTTTGGACTTTAAAATTTTTTTCTACCTAAAAGAGTTTGTTTTTAAAACCAAAGAGTTGCCCAGTACTAAATCTTTTAATGATTTTCCCAGGGTCATGCAATCGGTATGTCTCAGATTTGGTAATTGCCTTCTTATTTTCCTGCCCTTAAGGTATCTGCCTCTTGCTTGGCACACAGGTACTTAAATGTTTATTGAATTAGATTGAATAATTTTTCAAATAATGTTTTCCTTAATTAAAATGATATCTAAATAATACTCACATAAAAGATCAATTTCATAAAAAAAAATCAATGAAAGTTGTCGACGTAGAGCCAATAATGAGATGATAAGATCTTGAAGGTACTTTAGAGAACATTGAACCTAAAACCTACACAGATCACTACTATTTTTAGAAATAAGGTAGCTAAAGCCTAATAAGGGAAAATCCTCTTCATACTCTTTCCATATTAAACACCAATCACTTATTTCTCCATCCCCAAACCTTGGTTCTTAGCCTGGCTATTAACCAATTCCTTTCATTTGATACAATTTATTAACTATCTACCTTGGCTCTGTACTCATTGGTCTTTAATATGTAAAAAATTAATTAAATGATTAACTAACTATATTTAACATCTCCCTTGGTCACTTGTAAAAAAAACTCTTTTAGATAGGAAAAAAAGTTATAAAGTCCAATGGAATTAAACTATAATGGTGAAATGATAGGCAGGGGATTTCTTTTTTGAGGTATCTCTTGCTTAGAAACCCCTCATATTATATGAGCTACCACCTACTACCTAGGCCTCTCCCTATACTTCTTCCACTATTCCTCCTTATCTGAAAAGCTATGGGAATTAGGAACAAGAGAAAAATGGAAAATAACCCTTTGGGATCATCCATGTTCTCAGTTTAGTAATCTCTTAATAGTCACTTCTTTCAGCATATTCTCTTCCAAAATCAGAATTTTGAACAGGTATGAAGAACACTGAGACCTTAAACAATTTGCCCCCACCCAGTAAGTAAATGTCAGAGGTGGGATTTGAACCCAGGTCTTTCAGATTTCAAGTTAAGCACATTCCATACTGCACTATCCTAATCAAATTCTACACTGAATTATAGAACTCCAGACATGGAAAAGACTTTAGAGATTAACTAAAATGTACCTCATTTTTTTATTATTCATTCAAGGCCAATTCTTCATGACCCCATGGACTACAGATATTCACGAGGTTTTCTTGGAAAGGATTCTAGAATGGTTAGCCATTTCCTTTTCCAGTAGATCCAGCAATTGTTCTGTAATTCAATAAAGGTTAAGAGACTTGCCCAGTATTACACAGCAATGAAGTTTCTCAGGCTGGATTTGAACTCAGATATTCCTGCCTCCAGGCCTGGTGTTCTCTACCACTGAGACACAGCTGGCTCATTTTACAGGTATGGAAATTGAGGCTCAGAGAAGGGAAGTAATTTGCCCAAGGTCACACATTTAATAAATTTCAGAGTCAGAACTTGAAAATACAGTGATGTTCCCAATTTGCCATCCTCTAGAGATGGCTCAAACTCTTTCCTGAGCTCATTTAAAAACACATTTTTCTTGAAATGACATCTTTCCAGCAAATACATTCCATTTTCTCTGACCTACTTAATAGACCTTCTTTCATTAACATTGATTACTGACCTTTCTTTGTCAATAAATATTAACAGCCTGTTAGTCATGAATAGAAAACACAGAATTTGCAGGAAGTAGTCACTGAAGAAAAGTGATAAAATAAAATCACATCCCTGGGGAAGAATAAGAATGACAAAAGTGGTAAAAAGAAAGAATAGACCTTTCAGCTTCTAAGTTTTGTAATATTCCTATAATGATAAGAAGACATTTTACTATATAAAGTCATTGATCTGCCCAGAGGCAAGAGTTTAAAATCACAAATCTTAGAACCTCCCAACCCACCCATCCCCAACCACCTCAGGCCATGCCCCTGTGCAAAAATCTTCAATGGCTCCCCTTTGCCAAAAAAAAGAAAAAAAGAAAAGAAAAAAATGTTTTTCTATAGTAACTATCACAATGGTTTGTTATACGGCCCAAATGAGATAATACACTCAAGGTGTTTGGCAAACTTTGATGCAACAAAAAATGTCACTTATTAAAAAATCAGTTCATAGGATGAAGGAATTTTAGATTTAAAGCTACAAGAGACTTTAGGAGTCATCTTGTACAATCTCCCCATTTTACAGATCAGGAAAGAGACACAAACAAGTAAAGTATCTTGCCCAAGGTCTCACAAGTAGTAAGTGGCAGAGCCAGGGCCATGACCACTATCTCCCAATGCCCAGTCCAGAACTCTTTTTAGATAAAGAATAAATCCCTCACTTTAGTCAAGCATACACGCTATATACCTTTACCTGCCATCTCTAAGTTACTGCATTTCATAATGAGTAAAGGAATAGCATCTGTCCAGGTTTCTCTCTCTAAATCTCTTCCATCTGAGCTGTAAAAATGTTTTATATAGAAAGTTCTCCTCATAACTTAAGTTTCTGGCCAAGATGCAAAGGAAGTATGTGAGTAAAATACAAGATCTGAAGAGAGATGGGTTGACAGTACAAGGAACCTAAATCTTTCTACCTTGAACAGAGAAGCCGTCCATCCATCCATCCATCCATCCATCCATCCATTCATTCATTGACCAAATATTTACTAAGTGTCAACTATATTCAGAGCTTTGTCTGATGGAAAAACATCAATCAGTTAGGGCAAGATGGAATTCCTGCCTTTATAGATCTCCCGGTCTTGAAGGGTCTGTCACACGTAACACAGATAACAATAATGCATAATATTGCATAGAACATTCATTAAAAAGATATAGAACAAAACACCACATGAGCTCTAAGAGGGACAATTATTACTGACTAGGGGAGTCAGGGAAGGCTTCCTGAAGGAGGCAGGATGTAAATTGGATCTTTTAAGATATGTAGACATTTCACTGGTAAAGAAGAGGAGGGAGGTCATTTCAGGCACAGGCAACAGCATGAGCAAAACATATTTGGAAAAAAGTACAAGTTGCATTTTTGGAGTAGAGAGTAGGTTAGATTGGCAAAAATTAGTAAGACATTGAACTAGAATAGTTTGGTGGCATGCCAGATTATAATACCTTGAATGCAAAACAAGGGATACTAGATTACTGTCAATCAAGAGCCACTAAAGAATCTTGAAGAGAGGAGTGGCATCTATGCATAAGAAGTAACCTCAGGTAAAATGGTAAGTGAAGAGTCCAGGGTGACATCTTATGTGCCATCCTGTGTGACTGGGAGAATGGCAGTGCCATCAGCAGTAAGAGAGAAGTTAGGAAAAGGAGAGTGGTTGGGAGAGAAGATATTGAGTTCTAGTTGGGGCATATTGAGTTTATTTTATTTTTTTAAACACCCTTAACTTCTGTATATTGGCTCCTAGGTGGAAGAGTGGTAAGGGTGGGCAATGGGGGTCAAATGACTTGCCCAGGGTCACACAGCTGGGAAGTGTCTGAGGCCGGTTTTGAACCTAGGACCTCCCATCTCTAGGCCTGACTCTCAATCCACTGAGCTTCCCAGCTGCCCCCGGCATATTGAGTTTAAAACATCTTCAGCACATTGAGTTTCAGAGGTCCAAGAGAGTTTTTGCCGGTTTGGAGGAGATTTATAAATAATTCTAAAATTTTTTCTGCATAGAGATGATAATCAAATCTCTGAAAGTTGATAAGATCACCAAATAAGTTAGCATAGAGGGAGAAGCAAAGAGATCCCAAGACAGAACCCTGGGGGACACCCACAATTAGAGGGTATGACCTGGATTAAAATCCAGCAGAAAGGACTGTGAAAATGCAATCAGATGAGTAAGAGGAGAACCAGGAGAAAGCAGTGTCACAAAATAATTATCAAAATATTTTTAAAAAACAAGTTTATGGAACTTGTGTTAAAGAACCCCTGCTTTAATTGAAAACTGACTCCTTCTCTGATCCTAAAGAATCCCATTATACTAGAGAAATGTTCTGGATGTTTTAATCCTCTCATTTCTAGACCATCTGCCCTGGGGCCCCACTCTCCCAATTAGTGATTGGCTCTTCTGACTCACTAAGTCCAAGAGACACCAGCAATGCTTCATCCTTCAGCCCTTCCTCTTTCCTTTTCTCCCTCCTCCCAACCCCACAATACTCACTAGCTCTGGAACTATAATAATATCAATTCTACCATTGCTCCTGGAAGGAGTATATCAGTCTTGTAGTGCTTTGCAGGGCTGACATGCACCCTATTTGCACTACAGTCTCCTCCTTTATGGCACCATTCACCAGCCCTGTGTAAGGAGGACTGGCCAATGCGCCCAATCCTTAATGAGCATAGAAAGTATGCTTTGCTGAGGTAATTCCATGTGGACTTCAGAGTACAGACAAACAGTATTTTTTCATCAAATTTGATTTACTTTGGCAATAAATCAACATACTCTACATTGAAGATAGTAGAAAACAAACCCCTTGGGAATACTTTGACACCTTTAAGCTGAGATTGTTACAGACCATCTTAAACTTGTGAGCAAATTGGCTCCTCCTAAGGGCTAATCTTCAGCAGAAGTTGAAGTATGCATGTCTGCCAAGTGACCCTATTTTTACACTTTACAGTGACCATAAGCAGTGAGAAGCTTGGCTTTTCCTAGAATTCCTTCACCAAAAAAAAAAAAAAAAAAGATGCTCATGGTCAGAGACAGGCATTCCTACCAATAGTACATTTCATTGGACAGGAGGTCATAGAACCTATTTTGTGTGCCAAGCATAGGAGACAAGGACAGCAGAGAGGCATTACAGGGTCTTTGAATGACACAGTGTGAAGAAATGGAAACTTTGGACTGGTTGCTAGGCTAGAACTGAGAATCTCTCCAAAGTTAACAATTATAGGCTGCAGAACCCTTTCTTTTCTCCCTGGTGGTCATGGATGTAAGGCTCTCCATGTAGAGAGTGACCTCCAGACTTATCATTTCACTTCGTCTCACATGTTCCCTGCCAGTAAGTAAAGGAATCTGGAGTCAGACTGCAACATTGTGAGCTTCAGAAGGTTGAGAGAATGAGTTCAGAGTGCTTGACCTGCTGGTGGGTGGAGGTTGGGAGAGTAAATCCAGAGCTTTACTACAGTAGAACTCATTACCTTCCCTCCAAAGCACTCTCCTCTTCCTGACTTCTCTACGTCTATTGACAGGACCACCATTCTCCCATTCACACTGGATTGCAATCTAGAGGCCGTCCTGGACTCATTAAAGTGAGAGGTTTTACTCAACAGCCCCTGAGATCCCTTTCAGGCCTGAACCTAGAAACCTAAGCTAGAATCCAAACTTTTTTGTTTGGTGTCTGGATAGTCTAGAACTGCCATTGACCTGAATTTGGCCAGGACAGAATCACAGAAGGCAAGATTTGACTTGACAATGAGCTATTGGTCTAGACAAGTCTGAGATGAGCTCAAAACTGCAGGTGAAGCTTCAAAAGTCCCAGCTGAAAAGGTTAGAGAATTGGGGAGGACAGAAAAGCAAAGACGGCATCTTAATGACCCTCCAGCCAGCACACTGAAATGGTTCCGTCAATGCTATTGACCCAGAATGGGTCCACACCAAGCTATAGAGAGCAGCAGGGAATGGAAAAAATTAGTGTCAATAGTAGCATGCCTGCCAAAAGTTCAGAATAGTTAAAAGGGGCTTCATATGGATTGGGAGTTCTCTGAATGAATAAAAATCAATTTGGCTGAATTAATTCAAATAAGAAGTTTGAATTCAGTGAATGTCCATTAACTATGAGATGGAGGGAATTTGCAGCATGTTGTCATAGTGCATAGAACGTTGGCCTCAAAGCCAAGAAGATCAGAGTTCAAGATCCACCTCACTTCTGACACATACTGGTTATATCGACCCTTCACAGTGCTCCAAACAACTCTAACTCTACGAGTTCTAAAGAAGATATTACACTACATTAGAGAAGAGAATGTTCTCCTGTAGGATTTCCCTATCAGTGGTTCCCAAACTTTTTTGGCCTACCACCCCCTTTCCAGAAAAAATATTACTTAGTATGTGACCCCTGTCACATACTATCACCACCCCCTTATAGTTATTCACCGCCCCGAAATGCACCTGTGGCCATCATCACCCTCCCCCTGGATTGCTGCAGCACCCACCAAGGGGCAGTGGTGCCCACTTTGGGAATTACTACCCTATATCAATGCAATCAAACGGACAGTTCCTATCCTCTGGCCTCCATTAAGTTTACACAGCACATTACTCAAAAAATCCCTGAGAGTTATTTTAAGTATTCCAAAAATTCTTAATCCTTTTTTACATTAAGAAAACAAAGGTCCAGCAAAGCAAATGACTTGGCCACAGTCGGGAAGCATTCAAATACTAAAAGCAAGATTTGAACCCAACTACCCTGATATCAAACCTAGGGTTCTTTGCCCTCAGATTAAAAGCTCAGAGATCTTTTTCATATGATCTTCTCTTAAGCCAAGTCTCCCCTGTCCTATACTATAATACCTGTGGGCAATCAAGCATTAAACAATGTAGGAATCCTGCAGGAATCTTTGGGATACTGAAGTGCAATACATGGCCTCTAGCCTCAGGAAGTTTACAGTCTTGGGATAATAAGCCTATCCACTTTAAGCAAATAAAGAATGAAGCAATGTGCAATATATAGAAAGCTAAATTCTATTACTGAAGAATTGTGATGGGATTGTTTTCTCCTCTATCACTGTAAGATGAGGTTCACAGACCAAATTATTCTAAACCTAAAAGGAGAAGGAAGATGATGGAATGCATCAGTCTTGACCTGCCAAGATATCATGGGAAGAATTTCTTCTCTTCCTTCTGTCATTGATTTACTTTACTACCCAGGAATCTTTTCTCCAGCAGATTGCCTCTCAACCCTTTTAAGTATCATGATGTCTGCCCTGGAGCCTCCACTTTCCTCAATGGTAAGTGTCTCCCATATCCTGCTATAGCTAGGCCAGCTCCTGCCATTTTTTACTTTCCTCCCTGGCCAGTTTCTTATCAGATACCTTCCCATGATGCTTATTGCCCCCCATCCATGCACATTCTTCAAAAAATTCCTTGGAACTAATTTAAATATTTCAAGAATTTCAAGAATTCAATTCCAAGAATCCAAATCATCTCTGGAACCACAGTCTAATTAACTTTGCCATCACTCCTACAAAGACTGTATCAGTCCACCCCCTATGGCTCTACCTGCCATTTCTCTAATTCTCCAAACCCAAATTCCCCTCCTTTATCATCATTCTTCTTTTTGTATTATGTCCTCAATCAAAAAATAACCGCTGTCTTGCCTCACATATTTGTATCCCCAGAATCTAGTATAGCACTTGACTCATAAAAAGTGATCAATCAAGGCTTTTTTCATTCATTTACTCATTCGTTTTCATTCTGCTATGGAAGTGCACTCTTACTGTAGCCAAACTTTGAACATGCTCAGGTGTACTAACATGGGTCCCCTATCCTATGGTCTCCCTTTTTTGGCTGTCTGCATCTTTAAATTCCACCAGTTACTTTCTAGGCTTCTCTCTTTTTCTGCTATGTTCTTACTTGATTACTGCTCAGCATGAACCAGTGAGAAGGGGAAGGGAAGTCCCTTCTTCTCCTCTCCCTTATTTATGCCAGCTCCTAGAAATGGGCCTGGAGAGGGGTAGGGGGGTGAGTTTCTGGTATGGAAGATGATCCCCACTGGATAGAAAAGTCAAGGTATGGGTCTTTGGAGATAGAATTGAAGAAAGGCTGGTTCAGGTAGTCATCCATCTCAACATGGAAACCCTGAGAAACCAGGGAGTCCCAGGGGAGTTTGGACTGGAACCTGGAATTGTCCTCTATGACAACCAAGCTGAACAACCTAATCTCCTTTCCCTCCCCAGAGCATGAGGTGATACAGAGAGATGTTGAAAGAAGTATGCTTGTATATTTGTCTAAGGTCACTACAATTCAGAAGGTGAGTCAAAAAAAAAAGGGCCAAGGTCAAGAAACTGGAGTTCATAGCCTTGTTCTGAAGTTCACTAGCTAGATGGCCTGTTTCCTCTCTGGGCTTCAGTTTCATTTTTTGCAAAATGAGAATGATAATAAGAATATGAGTCTTCCCTACCTCTTGATATTGTTATGAGAAAAGATGTTCATAAAACTTAAAATACTATATCAAAATGCCTATTTGCCAGGCAATGCATTAGGCACTGGGAATACAAATACAAAGAATAATTATATTATGGGATGCAAATAAAAAGAATGAAACCATTTCTACTATCAAAGAGGTTACATTCTAATGGGGAAGAAAACAAAGAGATATAAAGATATATGCTTGTATATAATGTATATGTAAGTATAACATAAAGATAAAGATAAATATGAAATAAAGATATTCAAAGGATCATAGATTTAAAGTTAAAAAAGAACCATAAAGGCTCTTTAGTGCCTGGATGAGAATGTATATACAATGAGGATGAACATTTATTCAGTGCCCATTATGTACCAGGTCTGGTAGGTACAGGTGATACAAATAATTAAAAGAAAGTCTCTGCCCTCCAAGAGCTTACAATCTAATAGGAAAGATGATACACAAAAGGAAACTAAAAAGAGGTGGGGATTTCCAGAGAGTTCGCAGGACAGGGCATGATAAAGATAATAAGGGATTCAAAACTAAGCAGAGCAACTGTTGGTAAATGAAGAGATGACTGATATTTTGAGCCCTCTGTAAAGGGAGGTCATGGGATGAATTTTTCATTCTTCCCTCGAGATCTCCAATCAGAGGGACAGAAGCATGTGAGGGTACTAATGAATTATAAGTAGCAAATCTGAAACTGTCTCCAGGGTTCAATTTCCTTGTGATGAGTTTATCCTGGGTGAGGCATGATGGGGATGATGATGGAGATGAAACCAAGCCAAGTAGCTGGTAGCAAATGAAACATACAAAGCATTGCATGAGATGATCCACTGACAGGCAGAGAAAAAATATTAGAGCTTCTATTTACATTTATTTTTATAAATAATGAGAAAAATAAACTTTAGTAGTACCAGTATTTAATATAAAGGTATACATTCTAGCATCTTCACTCACTCCTTATATGAGATAGTCATGAGTCACCCATCCTGAGGGAAAAGAAGCTTTACCACACAGCACAGTTAACAGTGATATCCTCATGCCTTCATTTGTTTTCAGCATATTGTGACATATCTCCATTTATTTGTGCTCAGTGAAGTGCATTTATGGGTTATATTGTCTAGTTTTGCCTAAACCACCCTCATCAAATGGAGAAGTGGCTTATAAAGATCACTGAAAAGAAATCATGAATGGAATATCACACTAACAACATTATCCCAAGTGATCAGCAAGAAAATGGCAGCACTGATCTGCCAAATCTTGGCACAAGCACTTTGCCAGGGCACAATGAGGTAAAAAAGATGACAAAGTAAATGGATTTGATAAGAAGTTGGTCCTCCATAATGGAAAATATCAATTACATTATTTAAAACACAGATTTACATTCCACCTGTTAATACTGAACAACACCCTCAGTGTATATTGTGTCTTGAGCTATTGATAATCATATGAAGCCATTACAATCAGCAAGATATATTTTTTTTAAAATCCAAATATGCAAAACATGAAGACAAACATCAGACCTCCATAATGGCTTCCACAATGTTTAAAGTCACTCAATACTTACCTGTTACTTGAAAAAAATCACGAAATTTAATGGTAAATGTTTAGATCCTTTAAATGTTTCTTACTTACTAATGAAAGACTAAAAGCCCAATACCATTGAGGAAACCCTTGGGGTTCTTTTTCTCCTGTAGCCAAAATGGCTAAAATAATAAATGGAAAACAATTTGATGGTAAAGGTACATTTCTTTATCAACAAATACTGTTGGAAGTTGCACAGGAAATACTACTAAAGATATGAAGAAACACACATTAGAACAAATTACACAATGTGGGAAGTTTGTAATACTAGAGAATAGATGTACAGATGTTTTTCATATGTCTTGGCTTGTAGTATTTGTTAAAGCCTGTTTTAATATTGGAATGCACAAAAAAATTGACTACTCTTCCATGAGTAAGCAAAGCAAAATTCTACTCAAGAAGATCTATTCTCAGCAGCAAATAACTTATTTAATTAAAACAATGTTTTATAGGAAAACTGTCCAGCCACTGAATAGAGTGGTTTCTTTGAATGGAACTTTCAAAAGGATTTCAGCATAAGGTTGCAAAGGTAGCAAGTACCACGTATGAAATTCAGTCATAGCATCAGACAGAGGTAAATATTTAAAGCAAAGAAATCAGAGTCAGAGATGAAGTGCTGGAGAATATCATCAATGTAGTTAATGTAATTTTTTAAAGACTTTTAGTAGACTCTTTAGAATCCTTGCAATGAAATAGGTAGCATAATACTAGGTGGAATAGGAGAATCTAAACTCACCTCTTTTCCCTCTCAGAAAGGAGAAGAGTCTAAATATTCACAGACCATATCTACAGGGCTCTCTCAGAAGTGGGACTTTCTCCTCTATTCCCTCCTATCTCTTCTCCTCTTTTAGGGAAAAAAGGGATAGAGGTTAGCCTCCAGGATCTATACTCAACTTTAGCAGCACTATTACTCCCATGACTCATCTTCCCAAGGCACTCAAAGTGAACCTCAAGTTTAAGGGTACTGCATGTGTAATAGGTATAGGCTTTAAAAGTATAAAGGCAGATTTTTGCAAGCATATTAGGGAAAATCTTTGCTGGAAGTCATGGACATTCTGAATAGAATGCAAGGGGTAAAGAGGAGAGAGCTAAGCAACAGATATTGCTGTTTTGTGAGGGGTTTGGAGCAGAAGTGCAATCAGCAGTCCCTATTTGACCTGGGATCTTGGAGAGTGGTGAAGGTTGTAAAGGCTGAAGACATCATCCTGCAAGTCAACTCTGAGTAGGGAAGAGGCCTGTGTTCTGGTGGACAGTTTGCAGACATCTCTCCCTACCTGGTTACTTTTGGATCATTGGCTGTGGATCATTGGTTCCTGGTATCCTGAAGATATCTCTGCATCAGTTATGAGAACCCAATCCCAAACCCTCTTCCTCAGGTCCTTAGCCAAGCTGTCACCTGGCCAAAGCCAGGTTGACTAAGGAACTTACCCTTTTGACTTCAGTCCTGGGCAGTTAGACATAGTTTCACCTCACCCTCTTTCCTATCCTCTCAAAAGACAATTAAACTGTTTCCCTGTTTGTTTTCTCCACACCTTAAAGTTCCCATAGCGTGTGTATTATACTCTGAGTTTATCACTTGTCTAGGTGGAGCAGGGTGACAGTTAGGGTCTAACTGTCACTTCTGTCAAGAGTCATTTCCCCTAATAGCTAAACCCAGTTTCCCTAACTTGTTAAGTCCCCACTTATTGTCCATTCCTGTCTCCTACTCACCCTTCTGAACCCACATAAAATTAATATTAAATATTATTAATATTATAATATATAACACATATTATATATTATATATAAATTAATAATAAATATTATTATTTAAGTTAACTCCCCTGTGTTTTCCCCATAAGAGTTTGGCACACCCAGATGGTGGGCTAACAGGGGGACAGGAAGTTCTCTCTTAGACACACAGAGCCAGACTAGAAGTCAGAAGATTCTGAACATTCCGTGGGGCGTCTACAGCCATTGGCTGTGGGATGAAAGTTCCCAGCCAGTGGTGAGCTACTCAGAACTGCTTACCTCCCAACCCAGTTCATTGATAAAATCTCTGTGTGAAGCCAATATACTATTGAGTCTAGAATAGTCCCAGAGAAAGGGTTTTTCCCCATTTTTTTGCCTTTTATTGTTTGTGTTATCCTGTTTGATTGTAAATTAGTATTGTTGTGGGAATATGTTGTATTATTGTTAGTTATTAGTCTTTAGTCTTTCATTGTGGCTAATAACACTACTATATTTTTATACCACTGATTGTTTGTGTCAATGTTTGGGAAAATGGTAATTGAAGACTGTATGGATTATTTGCTATTGGGGTTATGGCAAGGGATATTACTTATCCCATGCTTGTGGTTTAAGATCATACCCAGGTATTGCAGAGTTATATTGGATTTTGAGGTGGCCCAATGTATTCTTACCATAACTATTCTGGATATTATAGCACACACACCTATTATTGTTTTAGCTGGTTACCTCATATACAAAATAAGATGGATATTTTTCATATTAATTATTGTTGCAAGGTTGTGGTTACCTGGTTACATTCAGAGATGAAGCAATTGTTAAAGTTGATGCAAGTTAAAATAGACAATTTGGAGATGTATATGTAAACTGGTGGTGCTTATGGTTGAGCTCCTGGTAATGGTACTGATGGAAATACTGGTAAAGGTCTCTGCTCCCAGAGTTTCAATATAACAATCTGAATATTCTAAGGTAGAATTGGAACAAAAGGCATTAAATAAGGGAGACAAACTGGTTAACATTTTTCCCCTATGCAACCTTCCACTAGTGAGAGATGATGGGATTTTTCATGTGAGACAGCATACTAGATTTAGGACTGAGGATGTGGAGAATTTGAGAAGGAAAATCCCTAACTTCCATGATGATGGAAAATTTGTTATGATCTTTAGAGCATTTAAGTCACATGACCCAGATTTTGAAGACAGTTGGTATGTTTTAGGGGAGATTTTGTCCAATCATGATAGGAATAAGTTTGTAGAAGATATGAGAAATACTGAAGGGATGACACCATGGCTGGTAGCCTGGGAGGAGCTGAATTTAAATTCAGTTCCAATTTACAGAATGCTAAAACAGGCAAGGAAATCACTGATAAAGGTAATGGAGAAATATTTGAGACGCCCAAATGCTTGGTCAAAATTTGAAAAGGTTAGACAGACTAATCAGGATACAACAGCTACATTCTTAGATCTTATTATAGACTCAGCCAAAATTTACTTGGGTATGAATGTCCTCAAAGATACCAACATTGAGCATACTAAGCACATATTTGTGAAAAATGCTGTTCCCCAGGTGAGGAAGTTTTTCAATGACAACTATCCAGATTGGGAACTTCTGAGCCTGGATGAACTGAAGCAAAAGGCCATTTATGTTTTTGCTCAAGAGAAGGACAGAGGGAATGATGAAAAGGATGCAATGATTGAGAACCTCAGGAAACAACTTAGAGAGGCAAATAGTAGGGCAAATGAGAAGGAAATTAGTGAGATAAAAGCAGTGGCAGCGTTGAGGGTATCTGAAAAGAAAAATAGTGCTAATAGCTATAAGAATAATGCTAATGTAAACACAAGATATCAAAGACAACAATCATGTTATGTATGAGGCCAAGTTGTACATTTTGCCAGAGAATGTAGGTTTAGAAGAAGATCATATGGGCAGTGGTACAATAATAATAATAATGGATTTAATCAGTTTAATAATTATTATGTTTTCCCCATAAGACATGAAAGAATTGAGCATTTCTTAACCACCCATGCTAGAACTTCAGGGTCTTAGTGTATGTAGTCTATGAAATACAACTCAGGGCCATAGCTCCATGCACACTCTGATCTCAAGTAAGTAGATAATGGGAACAAAATCATTTATTTTTTTAAATCAGACTTATCAAGTACCCCAAGTAGAAGTGAACAGTAAAATAGAGGAAAGGTGAAAGGTTTGGGATTTTTTTTTCAGCTCCACATAAATAGAAGGATGGAGGAAAATATGGCTATATTTTAGGCTTGACCAATGATCAATCCCTTTCCCCAATCAGCTGCTGTATTCCTGTCTGCCTGCCATAGATTATGACATCAAACATCCCAAGGGCACCTACTTGTTCTCTACCCCATTCAAGAGTCTCTGAAAGCTATAGTTTATCCACCGTGTAGGCAGCTGTACTGCCTCCTGACCATCCCCTCATTCCTTCGTCTCTGCTCTCTCAAATCACATACTCTATTGACCCAAACCTCTCACAACTTCAATTTGATGATGCCTTTTCCTAAGGTATTACCTTAGTCCCTGAAAATTTGCTGGATGGGCTACAGGTAAAGTTACCATGAAAATTCTTTAGACCATGCTGAGCTTCACTAGTTATCTTGAGGCAAAGTGCTTAAGAGTTGTTGAATTCAAAGTTGAGCTACAAATGTTTCTTTAACCAAAACAAAACAAATAAAACTCAACAACAACAACAAGGCAATGCCCCAAATTTGTTGCTGACCTTTTCTGAGATAGAGATGCCATTAGTCTGCTCTCTAACAGATATTTTCCAAAAACAGATACTCTTTATCTGTCCCTTCAAGGCAAAGCTGACATTTTAACACTGAGTGAGAAAGAAACTGCTTCTTGAGGTGCTCTTGCTAGGAAGAACACATTGAAATCAGATGTTAAGAAATGTTTCCCTTAGTATGGGATCTTGTTTCTGAAAACAATGAAAACATGTCACCTATAGAATTCTCCTCTCTGGATAGCTTTAAAATATGGAAACTACACTTTCTAACTCATTTAAAAAATCTTCCAATTGCAGAGTATCTCTAAGAAGTCAACACATTTGTTAAAATTATAAAAATGCAACATCTAATTAGTTTGCAAAAACAATTGATTGACATCAGAGTGCATGTAAATATACAAGCTGAATTTCAGCAATAACCTTTTTTTGATTGTTAGATGGGATTGAAAAATGAATATCATCATTTAGGAAGTGTAGTCAGTGGCTTATTTCTTCCATTAAGGTTTATATTTCTTTTTTCAAGTCTGATTCCCATTAAGAGCAAGAAATCTTGAAAATAAGCTGAACTTAGAACCAGACCTTTGGATCGCTATATCACAGGTAAAACAAGATTTAAATTTTAAAACTAATAACATATATTCAATCCCAAAGATGCAACTAAGAACATTATTAATAATAATAATACCATCTGACTGAGAGGAAAAGAAGTCTTTACTCATTTGAATAAATAAAATAAAAACATTTGAAAATATTTTAGCTCTAGTTCATCTATTTTTGTATATTTTATAAGATGTATAATATGTGTTAGTACATTAATACATGCATATAATATATAATTATATTTAAGCTGAGGGATATGATGAGGGTGCAGAGACCACTGATCAATCTATTAGAAAGTAAACTTCTCAAGATCAGGAGTTTTTTGGATTTTTTTGCTTTGTAAAATAACAAAAGTAGACTTAAATATATCATATCATTTAAGTTCCATGATAAGACCATGAAGCAAATACAACTATTTCATCCCCATTTTATAGGAAGTAAAACTGAGACTTGAAAAGGCTGAGTGGCATGCTCATGGCCAAAAAAAACTAGTAACATAAACTCTGTTTGTACCCAGGTCTTCCTAAGTCCAATTCTAGAACTGAACCCACTATACACTCTTGGCAAGTAAGTGGTAGAGATAGAATGTTGAATCTGTAATCAGGAAGACCTGAGTTCAAATCCTCTCTCAGATACTTACTAGTTTTATGTCCCTGGACAAATCATTGAACCTCTCTGTCCCAATTTCTTTATCTATAAAATGAGGATAATAATACCACCAACTTCTGTGGATTGTGAGAATAAAATGAGGTTATCTTTGTAAAATGCATTGCAAAACTTAACAGCACAATAAATGGTAGCTATCATTGTGATCTAAGAAAGTACCTGTCACATGAGAGGAATTCAGCAAATGCTTATTGAATTACATTAAATCTAATTCAAACCTCTCATGCTAAAGATGTTGAAACTGTAGCCCAGGGAGCTAAAGCAACTTCAAAGGTAACAAATGGTACAAGTCCAAGTTTGAATCCAGATTTTCTGACTAAACCCAGCTCTTTCCTCTATACCTTACTACTACTACTACTACTGCTACTACTACTACTACTACTACTACTACTACTACTACTACTACTACTGCTACTGCTACTGCTACTGCTACTGCTACTACTATACTACTACTACTACTATACTACTACTACTACTACTACTACCACAACTACTACTACTATACTCCTACTACAACTTCTTCTACTCCTGCTACAACTGCTTCTACTACTACTACTACTACTACTATATTACTACTACTACTTCTACTACTATCACAAGAACTACTACTACTACTATACTACTACTACTACTACTACTACTACTACTACCACAACTACTACTACTATACTCCTACTACAACTTCTTCTACTCCTGCTACAACTGCTTCTACTACTACTACTACTACTACTACTTCTACTACTATCACAAGAACTACTACTACTACAACTGCTTCTACTACTACTACTACCACAACTACTACTACTATACTCCTACTACAACTGCTTCTACTCCTGCTACAACTGCTTCTACTACTACTACTACTACTACGACTACGACGACTACTACTACTACTACTATTACTACTACTACTACTACTATATTACTACTACTTCTACTACTATCACAACAACTACTACTACTACAACTGCTTCTACTACTACTACTACTATACTACTACTACTACTACTATACTACTACTATATTACTTCTACTACTTCTACTACTATCACAACAACTACTACTACTACAACTGCTTCTACTCCTACTCCTACCTACTACTACTACTATACTACTACTACTATATTACTCCTATTCCTACTCCAACTACTACTACTACTACTACTACTACTACTACTACTACTACTACTATACTACTACTATATTACTACTACTACTTCTACTACTACCACAACAACTACTACTACTACAACTGCTTCTACTACTACTACTATACTACTACTATAATACTACTATTACTACTACTATACTACTACTACTACCATAACTACTACTACTATACTACTACTACAACTGCTTCTACTACTACTACAACCACTACTATAACTGCTTCTACTCCTATTACAACTGCTTTTACTACTATTAAACTACTACTACTAACTACTACCTGTTACTACTATTGCTACTATTATTAACTACTACTACTAGCTGATACTACTACTAATAGTACATACTATTACTATCTAACTAACTACTACTATTACTATTTCTACCTACTACTACTATTACTACTACTACTGAAATATTGATTCATCCTTCCCACTCACTTCCTTAAATCTGGTAGGATATTTGTCTTTGTAAGCTAAGGTTCTTGTATAAGTAGATGCTTCATAAATGTCAGATTGGCTCAGATGGAACTGTTCCAGCTGTCACTTTAAAAAGGAGCCAGTCCTAAGGGATGGGGGTGGGAGGAAGGGAGGGAAAGAACATGAATCATGTAACCATGGAAAAATATTCTCAATTAATTAATTACATTTCTTTTCCTTAAAAAGGGGCCAATCTCAGCCACTGGATCACTTGTTTTAGCTAAAAAAAAAATCAGTTCTGGTTCAGGTTCACCTATTGACTAGTTCTGGGACTTAAGCATATGGTACAGAAGTGCCAGAAATCACAAAGATTCCCCACCACCTCTTACCCTCATTTCATTTTTCTTAAATGATGGACTGGGTAAAAGCTGTATTCAGTCATCAAAGCTCCAGTTCAGTCAGGAAAAAAATGCATTTCTGCTGAAGATCCTCATGTGATGTCCTTAAGTGAGATGCTCTGGTGCTAGGAATTGTACTTTATCAAGATCAAAAATCTCATTAGCAATATCCAATCCCCTTATAACCTGAGCTAATGAAAAGAAGGAGCTATACTGTTGGAGTAAATACACCATTCATGATCATCTCCTTAGTTTTTCTCCTGACACAGAATGAAGACCCAGGTTTGGGGGTTATGTGTGGGGTTTTTGATGGAGAAAGTGACATCAATCTGATCCTAATGCTTTATAAACATAAAATCTCTGGACCAGGAGCCTAGTATGATGGAAACAGGGCTGAGTTTTACCTAGGTTCAAATATTTGTCCTGCCATCTCCTTCCTGTGTGACCTTAGCAAACTCAGTTCCTCTGAGCCTCAACTTTCATCTACAAAATTAAGGGTCTAGTTTTAGAGCTAGAACTGAAAGATAACTCCTTAGTCCAACTCAGGGTCTCTAGGAGGGCACTGAAATCTATAAAGGCTAAATGATTTGTCCAGTGAAGTGACAGGCATACAACTTCAAGTATAATTGCCTTTCCACTGAACCATGGTACTTCTCAGGGCCCTTTCTAGCTTTAGAACTACAACTCTGAAAGGACCTATATGTACAAAAATATTTAGAGCAGTTATTTTTGTGGTAGCAAGGTATTGGAAATTGAGGAGTTGTCTATCAATTGGAGAATGGCTGAACAAATTGTGTAATGGTTGTAATGTAATACTATTGCATTATAAGAAATGATAAGCAGGATGATTTGGAAAAACCTGGAAAAACTTACATAAACTGATACAAAGTGAAGTGAGCAGAACCAGAAGAACAGTGTACACAGTAACAGTAATGTTTTTTGATGAATAGATGCAAATGAATGAGTTATCCTCAGCAATACAGTGATCCAAGACAATCCCAGAGACTCAAAGTGAAAAATACTATCTGCTCTCAAAGAATTATTGAAGTCTAAATGTGGACTGAAACATATTTTGTTTCATTTTTTTCTTGTTTTTTTGAGATATTTTGTACAAAATGACTAATATAAGAAAAGGTTTTACATGATTGTGCATGTAAAATATATCTCAGATTTGCTTACCATCTGGGGTGGTGTGGAATGGGGAGAGAGATAGCATGACTAGGAGGAAGAAAAAATTTTTAAATGAATGCTAATAATTGTTTTTATATGTATTTGTGGGAAAATAAAATGTCTTTTTAAAAAAAACTGTAACTCTGACCAATATTTCAGTGGTCCATTGAAAAGTTGTCTCTGATATGGACAGTTTTAGCCTGACATTCAGAAAACTGAAATATGATTCACACAGCTAGGCAGCATCTGAGGAAGAATTTGAACCCAGATAGTCCTGGCTCTGAGTATAGCACACTACTAAATGCACCATTCTGGCACTCTAGAGTTCTCTGTCCAACAACAAAGGACTGTGTTACAACTAGGAAGTCTTAGGGGATCAGAAAGGTCCCAAAAGAAAGCATCAGAAATGTAGGTCAACTTGTGTAGCGTGGGGTCAAAGTAGAATACTGTCTTCCAAAGAAATTCAATTGCTCTGGGACCTTTGTAAGCAACTATTCCAGCCTTAGACAAAATCAGTCTAAGTCATGTCTAAGCACTCCTTCATCCTTGATGGGTACATGCATGGTTACATAAGTGTCTATCTCTGCCCTTTCCTCTCACCATTCCATGTTGTTTACTTCCCTCCATCATCCAATTTTCCCACCCCCACATCATCAAACACACACACACACACACACACACACACACACACACACACATACAACACACACATCATTTGTCTCTAAACCTTATTAAGGTGTAATTGACACTTTACTCCCCACTTACCATGATTGTGGTCTTTCCCAATGCAACATGGAAAATGGCAGAGTGGAATTCCTGCAAGATACAGGATGAAGCCTCACCCAGAATTCCAGGGGACCCCCCCCCCTGGAGAACTCTGGGTAAGGGGACAGTTTTAAAGCAGTTAGACAGTTAATTCCTGAGGATTGAAGTGAGCAGGTCACTCTGCTTGCTGTTCCCAGTTTTGGGATTGCTTAGGAGGCCATTTGGAGAAAAAGCCATTTTAGTTCTGCTTTGCAGTTTGCCTGTTTAGCTGAACTAGACCTTTCTAGCAACAGCACAATTGTTATTTAGTTATTTTAGATATTAGAAGTGATAATTATAGGCTTTGAGGGCTAGCTAGATATAAAGTCTGCCACTCCCTCTGGGTGGGGAGGGGTTGTTTCTGTCTAACAGTACAGGGCTTCCCAGATCTTATCCTAATCCCTGAAAAAACCTCCCTACCTTCCCCTTCCTCTTTATCAGTAAAAACTTCATCTTTTGGGAGCAGTGCCTGTTTATTATTCTGGGAATACTTACATCCAACTTCAGCTGAGTTTCCTTTAGCTGTCCAGCCCATACAAGTTAGATTTGTCTGTCGCTGGTAACTACAAGACATCAAGCTTCTCCTATTGTCCCTCAGTCAAATATGTGGGGAATATAAGTTGAGAAAGTGAACATCATTAGAGATTTGCCTTGCTGAGCCTTGCCAGAAGACATCATTCCTGCCTCCATTTCCAACTGATTTCCAACTGCTTGGTGGGAGGGGTGAGAGTAAAGAGTACCTACCCCTCCCTATTCACTCTAGACTGTGTGGGGGGGGAGGAGTGAGTCCTGTAGGTTTCTAGTTTCAGGCCATCTCTTCAGCTTCCCAAACATCTCTGTTGAGATCAACATAACACCAAGAAGGATTCAAAAATTATCCATGTCCATATCCCCCTCTCAGGAGGTTTTTCCCTGCTTCCTGGGTCAAAATAATTTGGTTAATGATTTCGTAAATTGATTGGCAATTCATGTGTCATCATGTTGATTGCCCTCTGGATATTCTCGTTTGTCAATGTTCCTCTAAAAAAGTGCTTCCTAGAATAGAATATAGTACTCCAGATGTGACTGAGTGGGAATTGACCCATCAAAATAAGCATTTATTAAGCACCTACTATGTTCCAGGCACTCTACTAAACTCTGGGGATATAAAAAGAAGCAAAGGACAGCCCCTGTCCTCCAGGTGCCTCATTATGGATCCCATACTTCCATTAAGGAGTCTAAGATTATATTCAAGTTTCTATTTCCAGCCCCACCCCCCAGAATTGTGAGAGAAAAAACTTTTAAAGCACTAAAGTGCTATTTAAGTGGGAGTTATTATCATCCTCCTCATGACTCAAAGGGATCTTGCATTCCACTAAAACTTTTAAGCCTTTCATACAAACTATTTTACAGCTCTGTTCTCTCTGCAGCCTTGGAAATTGCCAATCATTCTCTCCTCTTACATATTCTCTTCTCTCTTGGCTTCCATGACACTATTCTTTCCAGCTTCTCTTCTCACATGTGTAAACATTCCTTAATTTCCCTTGCTCATTCATCACCCCCTGAGCATGGTTGTCTACTATGACACTGTCCCAGGTCTTGTCTTACCTCTCAAAACTCCTTCTCTTGGTGGCTCCATCAGGTCCCCATTGGTCCAAGGATCACCTCCCACAAATGACTCCCAAATCTGCATATGCAGTCCTAATCTTTCTCATGAATTCCAGTCCCATATTCACCAACATTCCCAGCTAGATGCCCCATTGGCATCTCAAACTCAGCATGTCCAAAACAAAATTCTCCATCTTTCCCCCTAAACCTGCACCTCTTCTAAATTTCCCTATTTCAGTCATAGATATTACCATCCTCCCAATTATCCAGGTTCGTTCCCTTGGAGGCATCCTTAACTCTCCTATCTTCTTCACCCCCTCCCCACAATGTCCAATGAGTTGCAAGTCTTTTAGAATCTACCTCCACAAATATCTCACCCATCCATCTCTTCCCGACTCATAGAATTATTAACTACCCTAGTTCAGGCCTTTATAACCTTGTCCCTAGATTATTGTAATAACCTCCTAATTCTAGTGTCTCCTCTCAAAATCATCCTCCACACAGCCAATAAAATGACCTCTAAGGCACAGGTCTGACCATGTCATTTCCCTAACCAAAAGTCTCCAATGACTTTCCTATTGTCTCAAGAATAAAATACTCACTCCTATGTCTAGCAGTGAAGTTTGTTCACATAAAGCTTTATCTTTCCAACCTTACATGACATTAGGCACCTTCGTGCATATTTTACTACAACCAAACTAGACTATTTTCTATACCCAGAACTCAGATTTCTCTCTCCTTCCTTTGTGAATTTTCATAAGCTATACTTGCCATCCCTCTCCTCCCACAATCACTCTCCCTGTCCAAAATGAATTCCCTCTTCTTTTCAGTGAAAAGCAGGAGGCAACATATATCAAGCAAGTCAAAGTGTCACCACCATGCCCCCTCAGCCCCAGACTGAGAAAGCCCAGAACTCGGAATCCAAGAGTCCTGGGAATCGCAGTGCTTGCAGCCCAATGCCCTTAGTCATCAACCTGTGAAGTGGACCAGCTGAATGACTGTAGCCTGGCAGTTCCTCCTCCTCTAGACACTTCAGAAACAACTTCTGAAAACACAGAAAAGAAAGTTCTTGCCACCAAAATCCTTGCTTTTGTCAAATGAGGTTCAATATCAGATTCTGTCTCAGGTTCAATATCAGAAATTGATAGGATTTTATCAAATGAAATGTAATAAAATCGAATGTAATGGATGTCTGCACTAGCAGCAATGCAATGACCCAAGACAATTCTGAGGGATTTATGGAAAGGAACACTACCCACATTCAGAGGAAGAACTAAAGGAGTAGAAACACAGAAGAAAATAACTGCTTGGACACTTGGGTTAATGAGGACATGATTGGGGATGTAGACCTGAAAAGACCACAACTATGTAACTATCAATAATGTGTAAATAAGTCTTGACTGACCACACATAATAAAAGCAGTGGAAATGTGAATTAGCTACAGTGGAGGGGGACAGGGGGTTGAGGGGGTGAAGGGGAAAATAAAAACATGACTTATGTAACCATGGAAAATTTTTCTAAAAATAAAAAATTATTTAAAAAAAAGAGAGAGAAAAGCACTTAATAAGCCTTCTCCTATAAGCACAGGTTTCTTTTTTTAAAAAAACACATATTTGTGAAATTGGTCATCTGGAAAATTCAAATCCTCCTGATACCACCCTTTTCCAACAGCAAAGCAAAATATTACCAGTTTTTTAAACCCAAATTTTCTTCCAAAGTTTGAATTACATTGAGATCCTTACATTGTAAATATAGTTGATATTCTTCTTCTGCCAAATCTTTTATTGATTTCTACTTCTCATTTCCTCTTCCAGGAAGTTTTCTCTGATCCTCCCAGTTGCTAATCCTTAATGTATTTTTGTATTCACTTGTCCAAATACAAAAACAATTTCAGTTTTTTTCCTTCTTTTCAAAAAGCTTCCATGCATTTTCACTGGCTCTCCTCTATGCCTGGAATTCTCTCCCTTCTCATTTCTATCTATTGGCTTCCCAAGTTTCCTTTGAGTCTTAGTTAAAATTCCATCTTTTGTAAAAGACTTTCTCAATCCTCCTTAAAGCTAGTTCCTGGGGGCAGCTGGGTAGCTCAGTGGAGTGAGAGTCAGGCCTAGAGACAGGAGGTCCTAGGTTCAAACCCAGCCTCAGACACTTCCCAGCTGTGTGACCCTGGGCAAGTCACTTGACCCCCCATTGCCCACCCTTACCAATCTTCCACCTATGAGACAATACACCGAAGTACAAGGGTTTAAAAAAAAAAAAAAAAAAAAAAAAAAAAGCTAGTTCCTTCCTCTGAGATTACCTCCAATTTATCCTGTATATCACTATATCACTTTTGGAATATTGTCTCTGCCATTAGATTGTGAGTTTCTTGAGAACAGGGGTCCTTTTTTGCCTTTCAGTAGACAGAGTCTTGGACTAAAAGTCAGTAAGAAGCCTTGAGTTTAAAAGCAGCCTTAGATAATTATTAGTTGTTGCCCCTGAACAAGTCACTTAACCTGTCTGTCTCCATTCCTCATGTGTAAAATGGAAACAATAATAACAACTACCTCACAGGATTCTAGTAGAGAATCAAAGGAAATGTTTTTAAAGCCTTAACACAGAGCATGGAACGCAATAAGCATTTAATAAAGGCTTGTTGACTTGAAAGTCTAGCATAGGACCTTGCATCCAGGAGGCAGTTCAGAAATCCTTCCTGAATTGAGGTAGTAGCAGAGCAGGGATCCTATTAAAACCAATCTATACATGAGATGGCCAACTATAGAAGTTTTCCAATCAGTTCAATGGAATGACCTAGCAGGTAAGAAAGTGAATTCAAGACTTTCACAAAAATTCCCTGTGGATTTTAGAGCAGCCTTTGTTAAATGGACTCTGCAACAATCCAGCAGGAGTGTATTGAAGTATTAGTCTCCCTGCAATAATGGTCCCACTGAAAGGCTCCACTAAGGTACTGTATTGTGATCTACTCTCGATGACTTCCATGCCCTGTCATTTATAATTCTTCTGTTTGGCTTGTGTTTTTCAGTGATCCCAGAAGAACAGGAATCAGAGACCCCAGTGTCACCAGCTGACCAATTTTGCATTTGTCTCCAATCACTCTGACAACCCCATCCTTTCTACTCTAAAGAAAACATGGCACAATAACCTATTTGAAGTCTATCTACCATTTCTGATTCTAAAGTAGAGACCAATGTCCAGTATTCCAGCACCTTGACCCCCACCCAGACCCATTAAGAGGCATCCCAAGCAATGACCTCATCCCCTCCTTCCAAGTCCATTGCTTCTCTGTAGCATGTCTTCCTCCCCCTCCATCCCCCCCCATACTGTCAATCCCCCTACCCTCAGCATTTCCTCTCCAATCCCCAGAAGCAAAGGAAAAAGTGATCAGCTTTCAGCAAGACTCCCATTATCTTAATCACTTCATCAGGGACTCTATATTTTAACAGACACATCCTCCAACCCTTTTCAAAAGGCTTGATTCTGTGAGATGATTTTTAAAACAAACAAGTGAAGGCCATTTTAAAATCCATTTTTGTGCATTCTCACATGCTAAGTACAACCACGAAAAACTTCAGAAGTCATTAATGGGTAGCCCTGAGGTTTTTTGATTGTCAGGAAATGCTATTGAGATGGATTTCCTGAAGAGATGCTTTCTACCATTTCACACTCTTGTCAAAGTTTTATTAGATTGCTAAACTAGAGATAAATACTTTATTTTTAACTATATCCATCTGCAGCTGAGAGAGAGAAAACAAGGCAAATTGTCCTGTTTTATGTTCCATTACTGAGAGAAATGGCTGTAATTCATATGAAGAAGGACCTTTGCAATGATGGATAATAGCCTCAACTAAAATGGTAGACAAGATCTAGAAAGAACTCAACATGATCTGGTTTTCATTCAATTCTTTAATGTAGCTTCATTTTTTCCTAACAAAATTTCTTCTTAGTGAACTTTAACTTCCTCAAAACTTTGCTAAAAATCGTTTTTTGCAAATTTGCAAATAAGGACATTCTACAGAATCGGCTTCTTAATTGATATCTTTTATTTTTTACATCACCTTCATTTTGATATAAACGGCACCCTTTCTAAAGGAAAGAAAAAAATCAGTTGAAGAAAGCTAATCAACACATTGGCCAATTCTGACAGTATAAATTACTCCATCCACAGTCCTACCCTCTTCCAAGAAAGGAAAGGTATTCATTTCCTCCTCCTGGCCCAATGATGATCATCATAGATACACAGCATTCAGTTAAACCTTTTCATGGGTCTTCTTCTTTTTCTTGGAGCCATCATGTGTCTTGTTCTCTTAGTTTGGCTCATTTCACTTTACTTTGGTTTATAAGAGTCTTTCAATGTTTTTCTGAATCCTTCACATTCATCATTTTTATGTTGCAGCAATATTCTATCACATTTTTGTGCCACATTTTTGGCCAGTCTCTAATTAGTGGTCATTGTCTTTGTTTCTAGTTCACATCCCAGAGAATGTTAGCATCCAAAGAGACTTCTGGAGTGATCAAGTTCAGGATTCCATCCAATCTGGATTTTGTTTCTATTCTTATTAGTAATTTGTATCTAGATATATGATTTCATCTGCGTAAGGAACTCCCTATATGGACATTCCTTCTAGTGATGTAGCACATTCTTAAAAGATTGCTGGGAGCAACAATTAAGAAATGTTTATCTATTTATTAAGTGCCTACTATGTATCAGTCACTATGTTAAGTGTTGGATGAGAGAAGCTAGGAGAATTGCCAATAGGTCTTTAACAATTATGGGTCAAAGACAGGATGTAAGCCCAGCTCTTTCTATCACCAAGACTGGTTCTCTATATAATATGCCATATCTTGCTGTTTCCCTGGTCAATGTTGGAGGGTTCTAATATTAGAAAGTATTTTGTTCTGATTCCTTATAATTCCTAGTCCTTGGCCCTTTGGACAAACACTGAAAACAAGGCTACTACTTTTTTGGTGCCAACCCTTTAAATATTTGAAAACAGTGGCCCTGTCCTTGCTAAAGTCAGTCTCCTCTAAGCTAAGTTTTCTCAGTGACATTACTATGTGACTTTCAGCAAGATGGGCAACCTTCTGGGGCCTCTGAGGGCCACCCCAGCTCTAAAGGTATTCATTCGTATTTCGTATGTGCCCCATATCCAGATCCATCTTCAATCCAGTCAACCTCCTCTGTCAATGTTCCTCTTAAAACATGACATTCAGAACTGGATTTGATATTATCTGGCCCAATACCACAAAACATTTACTCCTTTTGGTCAAGAAATTACATGTGGCATGGGGAAAAGAGGGCCAAATTTAGTCAGAGAGCCTGGGGGAAATTTCAGCTTTGCTACATTTGAGTAAGTTACTGCATCTCTATGTGCCTCAGTTTCCTCCACAACTAAATGATACACTTGGGCTAAATAATCTCTAAGGTCCCTTAAAAGGAGGTGTGAACAAATATTTATAAACATCTAATAAATAAATCAAACCCCTGGAACCTATGGCCCTGCCCTTCCAAAGAAAGAATCCTAATTTGTGCCAGACACTGTGCTAAATACTTAACAAACATTATTGCGGTCTATCCTTCCTTTCCTTGAGCTCAGATTCCATGATATTGCTCCCTGTCCATTACAGACTAAAGTGTATGAATAAAGCCTAAGACTTCATTATCTTTTAACAGCTACATCACGTTGAGGCTTCATCCTAAACTTGGAGGCAATTAAAATTCTCAGGTCTTTCTCTCCTAGGAAGTGCTGTCAAGCTAGCTCTTCCCCCATCCTATTCTTGCTGTCCCTGCCTTCTTTAACACATGCATGAGACTTTATGCCTATTACATTTCATTTTCTTGGTTTCAGCTCATTCTTTCACTCTGTTAGAGTACTGATTGAAGCTGCCAGTTTTCTGCTATTCCTCAAAGCTCTGTGCTCTCCATATATTTGATAGGTATGCCTCCCATCTCTCCGAGCAAATCACTGGTCAAAATGTTGAACAAAACAGGACCAAGAACAAATGCTTTTGATTCAGTTCAATTCAACTCGTGTTTACCAAATGTGCTATGTGCCAGGCACTATGATAGGGTTACAGATACAAAGGTCAAAACTAAACAGCCTCTACTCTTCAAGTTTCCATTCTTCGAACTGGGAGAGAGGGGAATAAGCACACAGGTGGCCAGCTTGATAGAACAGAGAAATCTCTGGATCTGCATTCAGAGAAAATGGTTTGAAAGTCCACTTCTGTGTGAGCTTGAGCAAGTCAATTAGCATTCTGTGCCTCAGTTTCCCATTAGTTAAAATGAGAGTGTTGAAATGAATTGCCTTCCATCTCTAAATCTATGTTCCTACTTTTGTGACATCGGGTATGGCACTGAATCTCTATAGAGTTAAGAATCCACTTCTGGAAAATAGGTATGGGGATGTAAAGTGGATTAAATTACATTTGAGATCCCTCTCAAGTCATTCTTTCTTTTAAAAAAAATTTAAACCCTTACCTTCTATCTTAGAATCAATACTAGCTCCAAGGCAGAAGAATGGTAAGGGCTAGGCAATGGGGGTTAAGAGACTTGCCCAGGATCACACAGCTAGGAAGTGTCTGAGGCCAGATTTGAACCTAGGGCCTCCCATCTCTAAGCCTGGTTCTCAGTCCACTGAGCCACCCAGATGCCTCCTCTTTCTTTATTTTAATGGGTGTAGAAATTCAGTTTTCACCTCCCCTCCAGAACAGAATGTGAGATTGGAATGAATGTCAGAGGTTAAAACCCAGTTCCTCCATTGAAAAGACAACCCTGTCTACAGAAATCATAGATAAAACTGATTTGAAATTTTGATTTTATTTATCTCCTTGTGCTTCCTTTCTGATTGGTCCAAATTTGTGTGATATCATGGAAATTGAGACACCTAAAGATAATGGAAAATAGAATCCAAAAGAAAACAGGTAGGTCTTCAGGACAGAAACTAGCTATTGTATCATGGAATGATATAAAAAGTGCTAACAAAGCTGACATGAAGACCTGAGGTCTGAGTCAGTCTCTAATACTGTCTCATCCTTTTTCCATCTGCAAAATGGGAATGATATTTTATAATGCTACTTCAGAAATCTGTTATGAGGCTCAAATGGGATAATGGGTGAAAAGTCCATTGAAATGCTAAAGCACTTTATAAGCATCAATTATTATTCTTTGGTTAAGTTGTTGGGTTGTTTTTTTTCAAAATGAAGCTCCCTCTCATTATATCAAGGCTGTGTTGTTTCTTGACAGCCTGCTTCCCAAATGGACTGTCTAGAAATATTTATTACATCTTGGAGGTTATACCTCCAGCACTGATCTTTAATGAGACATCCATCATGAATAAAATATTTAATAGCTCCCCCCAGTTTTAAATGCACATTAATTAGCAGAAACATTACAACAGATTTATCACAGCCTCCCAACTTTAGTACAAATGATACCAAACGTCCTATACAGAACAGTCAATGGGTAGTGTTTGCCAGGGGAGAATGAGAGAGGTGTGTCTCACTTTCCTCTTCTGGAAAAATGAATGGAGTTGGATTAGATGATCTCAAAGGTCCTTCCCAGAAATTCATCATATGAGCTATGGAAACTATCTGAGCAAAGTTCTTCTTCCTCTTTCTCCAGAATCTTTACTCTCTTAGAGTCTTGTTCTTTGGACAGGTCTTCACCTATATACTGAAAGGAACAAAAAAGAGTACTCTTGTGCTTCCCTTTACAATCATAAAATGCTAGAGCTTGGAGATAAGAGAATCCTAGACTAGGGAGCTAGAGCTGAGAAACACTTTAGAAGCCATTTAGAGCTTTCATTTCACTTTTCAGAAGGTGAAACTGAGGCACAGAATATTTCAGGGGCATGCCCAAGGTGGGACAGCTGCTAAGTATAAGAATAGCGTCTAGGCTGCAGGCTTTCTAGAGTTCCTACTCCATTGCTCTTTCTAGAACCCACCCTGCCCCTCATCCTTCAAAGGAATACCACACACACACATACCTGTAGTTCTTCAGATTCCTTATCATGTAGGTAGAGATTGGAGGAATATTCGAAGACTAGCATTGGATTTTATATGATGAGACCATTTATTTAAAGTTGGAAGAAAATTTAGAAGTCCTTGAAGTCCAACTGCTTCAATTTACAGAAGAAGAAAGTAAGGAACAGGGAAATTAAGTGATTTGTCCAGGATCACACAACTAATACGTACCTGAAGCTGAATTTAAGATGAAATCTTCCTGATTCCAAATTCAGTATTCTATCGACTACTCCAAGTTGTCTCACCCACCATACCCATAAGTATTTCTTCTAATAAGATTCCTTGGGGCCCCAAGTGCCCACTAACAACTGATTCTAAAATATCTACTCTTAATTTTCATCAATAGCCTGGGTAAAGACATTGAAGGCACAATTGCTTTGACCCCCAAAATTCAGGCAGCTGCTTCAATGAAATCCTCCTAAAGGAGTGGAAGCTCCTTGGGATCAAATACCATTTCTCACTTTGTCCTTGTATCCCCAGTATTATACAAATAATTATTGAGTTATATATTTATTGAAGGATCATAAACCTAAAAATAATGGCAGGATTCATAAAAATGTATTTTGCCATAGTTTGAGTGATGAAGAGGGAGAGGAACATGAGGTAGAATAGAGAAAGAATTTGATTAGAATGCAGAAGACTAATTCTACCTCCAAGTCTGTCATGTTCTAGCTATATGACCTTGGGCAATTCACTTTCCTTCTCTCAGGCTCAGTTACTTAATCTACAGAGAGTGGTGATTAGACTACATGATCTCTAAATTCATTTCTAGCTGTAATATCCCATAATTCTATAGGCAAAGAGGAGTCAGCTGGTGCCCAACCATCCCTACATGGTATGCCCTTCCAGTTATGGCTTTGCTCAGCATGGAGAAGGTGCCCACTTCAAATCCAATCTGCTCCTTAACTTATTTTCTGCACATCCTTCTCTTTCCACTCTCACTGGTGTATCTGTTGAAATGTGGCCCCTGGGCCTCACAGCACTCCCAGATTAGAGATGAGACTATTTGCAAACTGACTGCCTGAGGCAATGTCCTATACTTCCTGCCTGGGAGATTCATTTTTCTCCTTTTGCATAATGATTCTAGAGCAAGAATAACAACTCACATTTCTCTAAGTCCTTTAAGAACTGCAAAGCACTTTGCCCATAATTCTTAGGCTTAGCTAGAGGAAGTATTATCTCCATTTTACAACTGAGAAAACTAAGGTTGAGAGGTTTACTGACTTGGCCAAGGTCATATTACTTGTAAATACTGGATCCAAGATTTCAAACCAATCTTTATTTTTTCATAACTCCAAGACTGATTCAATAACATTTTTAATCATTTATTAAATACTCAATGTGTTACATTACCTCTTGGCTGTGTGACCCTAGTCAAGTCACTTTACTTTGAAGCACTCCAGGAAACTCTCTAAGACTCTCTAAGTTGCATATCTACATTGGCCCACTATCTTTCCTTAAGAAAAATTCCCTACACTAATGATATAAAAGGACTGGGCTACTATCTCCCCATCCATTTCTTTTAATACAAAGTAATGTTTTGCTTTCATTTACCCAGACCTGCTAGTACATTGATGTAGGGAGCTCTAGTTATGGAGAGCCAGATTCCAATGCTAATAGACAACTATTTTGCATTTTATAAAATTAGAGAGCTAACAGAGGGCACTGAGTGTTTAAATGACTTGCCAAACATCTCAAAGTGAGTATAGATCAGAGGCAGGATGTGAACCCAATTCCTTCTGCCTCTAAGGCTGCCATTCTATTCACTGTACTTTGCTGCTTGGCAATTCAAAGACAAAAATGGCCAGCAGCTCTGCCTTCAAGGAGCTTAGAAATCCAGTTCTCTTCTTAATGGCCCGCAGTCAGTGTTCTAAATGAGAGATGAGTAGCTTCATAGCTTGCATTCTTTGGCAAATGACATGTTAACTTTTTAATGATTTGCTTTTTATCCAGCAGTGAAAAAGGCAATGTCTTCCAGCCATGTGTATTAACCAGAGCCCATTTACTGAGGTTCTAAGTCTTGAAAAGGAGGTGAACATTAATAAACAGGAAGGTCATGAAATACACAGTACAAAGGGTTTTGTTATTCCTTCAACATTTGTCACCAGATGCTTGCCTCAAATAAATCTCGCTTTGAGAAATGGATTTTAAGACTTGCTTAGATGTGACAGCTGTAAAAGTCCCTTGTGAACTCTGAAAAGGCAATCTCGATCCAGCTGCTTGTGTTTGGGCTAGACAAAATGAAACTGCTGTGAGTTACAGAATCTTCCACCCTGTCCAGCCCCCCAACATTTCCTCCCATGGCTTTTGGAAAACACTGAGACCAAGAGGATGAAATATGGGAGTGTTTCTTTAATGCCTTATTGTTGTTTTGCAAATAGGCTGGTGTAATGGGAAAAATCTGGGACTACGGTCGTATGATGAAGTCAACCTTCTTACAAGAGAAAGCAGGAAATAAGCAGGTGAAGTCAATGACACGATTAAGGGGCCAGAGCATGTTCTATGTCAGCTTGGAGAGGAGTGAGAGACAGAACTCTCAAGCAAGCTAGGAAGGTGTCTTAGCAGTGACCCAGGAGTTCAGAAATGTATATTTGAATATTTTCTGGCTGTGTCCCATAGGGCTTATTTAGTCATTTAACAATCCGAGACACAGCATTCTCCCATCTCTACTGGCCTTGGCCCCAGTATCCTTATCTTCTTCTTTCCCACAACTGGAACTCCACAAAGAGAGGACAAAAAAGTCTGCCCTCCTAAGGGCACAGAAAACAATATGAGGATGATAGAGTGGAAGAAAAAGTACTGGATTTCAAATGAGAAGAATGAGGTTCCAGTCTGGATTCTGTGACTTCCTACCTTGGGCTCTTATCTGAGTTTCTCTGAGCATTCATCTCCTTGGTAAATTGAAGGTTCTGGAGCAGGTGGTCTCTAAGTCCCATTCAAGCTCTCATATCCTCTGATTCTCTCTCTCATTTACAATCAGCAGAGCCATCAGTGGTCCACAGATTGCTCTCCTACATCCACTACACAGTATCAGATTTTGAGGGCAGAAAAAGAGAAACTATAAGAGACTGGTGAGTCACTTCTACTTAGAGAAACCATGAAAAGCCATCCACTTTGTCTGACAGTAACAACCTCTGATGCTATCAAAGGGAATGGGTTTCTTTGTCCAGGAGAAATAATGGCCAGGTTCAAAGTCCCAAAAATCCCAAAGAGGGATTCTCCTCAGTTAGGGCAACTCTGGCTGATGAGAAAGTAAGGAAGTTATTTCCTCTCTTTTTCAAGGACTAACAGTTCCTAGCCTACTGTTTCAGTGTTTGATGAAGAAAGCACAAAGGTGGGAAATTAATACATGAATATTCTGAGTTTCAGAATGTGCTATTTGTTTAGCCATACATAGAAAACTATCCAAATGGATCCCATATGTCCAGAATCTTCAATTATCTGGGAATTTTACTGTGTTCCATGTTAGGTGAGATTATAATAAATGAGAGGAAAAATCATAATTAAAATGCTCATTTTTTTAAATATAAAGAACCCTTCTAGGATTAATGTCTATACAGTTCAATAGATGCACTGCTACTGTCCATAGTCCTGAACAATAAGGCTTCTATCTCAGCATCATTTCATTGAAGTCTAACAAAGTAATATGATCGAAGAGGGAAATCTAAAGGCCCTCTGTGGTCCATAATCGCATAAACTCAGTCAACAATATGTAGAAAAAGAAGCATTAAACAACTGCCTGAATCATGTAGATTTGTTTGTAAAAATGAAGAGATCATTGTGCCAAATCAAAGCGAAGTCATTTTTTCCGGAAATCACAGAAAAGCTAATAGTTAAGGAACCCAGGCAGTTATCACTGGAAATTATGAAAGGAAACCATAGAAACCATGAAACACGTCACTGAAGGTCAAAACAATTTAGCGCCTACCAAAAACCTAATAAGAATGGCCTAATATCAAGAAGTAAATACCATGTAGTATTATTACTCCCATTTTACAGATAAACTAAGGCCCAGAAAAGCCACATGACTTGCCCAAGGACATGTATCTAACTGCTAGATTCAAGATTCAAACCTATCTTCCTAAAACTTCCATCACCAAAGAAATAGTCAATTACTTTCAGGAAACTTACTAAAGCAGAAAAGTGGTTTCCCATTTGAAAAAGATATTGTACAAGAACTGAATCCAAAATGGATTCAATAATGACAGCTGCTAAATATGATGCAACTGGTCAAAACTGCAAATTCCAACAGTCTAGAAATTTGTCAGAGAATACAAACCATACAATCTAACAGAAATGATGCTCAGATATAATCTGAAGAATATACAAGTCGCTTTCACAATACTGAGAGGCAGAACTAATAGGTTCAACATGAGAGATAATATGGATAAATGACTGAATTCAGAGTTAGGGAGACCTGGGTTCATAGCTGGCTTCCGACACTTATCTGTTTGACCATGGGTCAGTAATCATTTATTAAGTCTCTACTACCTACTTACTAGTTGTGTGACCCTGTACAAGTCACTTAACTCCATTTGCCTCAGTTTCCTCATCTGTCAAATGAGATGGAGAAGGAAATGACAAATTACTTCAGGATTCTCTGCCAAAAAAAAAAACAAATGGGGTCACAAAGAGTTGGATGTGACTGAAATATCTGAACAACAGCTGCATTCTATTCATTCTAGGATGTGATGATACAAAAACAGAAGTGAAATAGCCCCCACCTTTGGGGAACTTAGAATATGTGTGTATATGAATGAGGAGTCTTGATTTCCACCTCTCCCCCCACCATGATTTTCTTTTATTCTCTTTATTATTTATTAAAATAATTTTTCTACCTTTCTAAACTTAAAAAATGGGGGGACTTGTTATATATATATATATATATATATATATATATATATATATATATATATATATATATATATATAT
>NC_058131.1:705292995-705351534 GCF_016433145.1 Gracilinanus agilis
GCCAGTATCGGAAAAGTAACATGGGTTCTGGGAAGGCCACCAAAGCACAGAGCTGGCAGAGCCAGACACTGAGATGAAACTTAAACCTACTGAGATGGTATATAAAAGTTGCTTAATTGCAACAAGGGAAAGGTAAAAGGTAATTGGACAACTTAAACTAAAGATTCCTATCTAAAGCCCACAAGATCTAAATGTCCTGTTCCCAGGAATCTTTGTAGATTTGTCCCTACACTGAGCTCACCTATCAATCTAGGGACCCAGACCCTAATGTAAATATCCTACACTAACCCAAAACAAACCCCCTTTTGGTGGTAATGGAGGTAGTTAAGCAGCTAGGCAGGACAGGGCTCAAGGAGAGGGTTTTTGGATCCAAAAGGATCCCAACCAGAGTCTCACAGACAGATGACTCAGCTGTACAGGATCATACAGGAAACTCAATAGATGGTTCAATCAAGTAACAGGGAAGCAGGTAGGATGGAGAAGTCCAGATATACCAAAGCCAGCAAAGGAAGGGATCCAGTCCTCTCTTCAGGTAAAGGGAGAATGAATTCTCCAGCAAAAGCTGACTCTCTCCAGTAGAATTCTGCTGTCTCATGTCCATGTCTCTGCCCTCTGCATACACACATAACTTTACTTAAAACAACATACATACCAAATATGTCTATATATCACATACTATATATGTTATATACATTATGTGCATATATGATATATGTAGTGTGTGTATGTGTGTCAGTATATGTACTGTATATAGACATATTATATATAATATTTATAATAAATTCCCTAAGGGCAGGAGCTGTGTGTGTGTATACACGCATACATACATATATATCTATCGGGACTGTGCAGGTATTCACATATGTGCATTGTGTACATACATATGTATATATATATATATATATATATGCAAATACAAAAAAGGACAGGATAATTTGTAGAAATGTCCTCAGTAGTTGGGAATCTGAAAGTTTATAGTATCTGACAAGCTCTGAAAGAAACTAAATATTCCAAAACTGAAGTAGGAATCTGAGCTTCAGTTTACCCATATATGAAATGGGGATAATCATATTTACAACTACTTCACAGAGTTGTGTGAGGGCCAAATGATATTTAATATGTGAGGATGTTTCAGAACTTAAAAGTACTTGATAAATGTCACACAAGTAGGAGCTGAGGCCAGAAAGCCAAAAAGAAGGGACAAATTACTCTCTATTATCTTCTTCTCTGTGAAGCATGAATACACCACACCTTCCTATTTTATCCCTCCAATCTGCTTCCCAAAATTCCATGCTGACAGATCCCTCCTACAGTGAGAACATAACCTTTTTACCAAGCAGAGACAAAGTATACTGCAACACGTTTTGTGGTTAACATCCCTCCCATTCAATTCCAACTTCCCATATTGCCTTACAATAAAAATAATTATTCTTCATTATCTTGTTTTCTTCTCTCCCTTCTTCAGTTGACTGCAATCCTAGAAAAACAGTAATAAATCCTTAGGAGGCTGACTCATGCCCAACTAAATAAGGACCAGTAGTGGGAAAATAAAGGAATAGCTTTTGCAGTTTTCTTTAAGCCTTTATCGGCCTTGGTGTCATGAGATCATACAGATTCATAGGATTTAGAGACAGAAGGGACATTGACGATCACCTATTCCAGTCTCCTTATTTTACAGATAGAGAAAATGAGGTCTAAAAGAATGAAGTTTTGTTTTAATTTTTAATTTTTAAAATATTTTTTGATGTTTACATATTTCATTTTCTTTCACTCCCCCTCCTGGAGCTGACAAGCAATTCCACTGGGTTATATAAATGTTATCACTTAAACCTATTTCCATATTATTCATTTTTGCATAGAGCAATCTTTTAAAAACAAAACCCCAAATCATATATCCACATAAACAAATAATGCCATTTGTTTTTCTTCTGTGTTTCTACTCTCACAGTTCTTTCTCTCGATGTGGATAGCATTCTTTCTCATAAGTTCCTTGGGATTGTCTTGTATTAGCAAAGTCCTTTACATTGTATTGCTCCACAATGTTTTACTTTCTGTGTACAGTGTTCTCTTGGTTCTGCTCATTTCATTCTGCATCAGTTCTTCTAGTTCATATAGAAAATCTCTAGCTCATCATTCCTTACAGCACAGTGGTATTCCATCACTATCATATACCACAATTTTTTCAGCCATTCCCCAATCGAGGGATACCCCCTCATTTTCCAAGTTTTTGCCACCACAAAGAGTGTGGCTATGACTATTTTTGTAAAAACATTTTATTATTATCTCTTTAGAATACAAACCTAGTAGTAGTGTTGTTGGACCAAAGGGTAGGCATTCTTGTAAAGTCATTTGTGCATAATTCCAAATTGCCTTCCACAATGGTTGGATTGATTCACAACTCCACCAGCAATGTATTAGTGTCCTGATTTTGCCACAACCCCTCCAACATTTATCATTTTCCTTTACTGTCATATTGGCCAATCTGCCAGGTGTGAGGAAATACCTCAGAGTTGTTTTGATTTGCATTTCTCTAATTATGAGAAATTTAAATACTTTTTATGTGCTTATTGATAGTTTTTATTTCTTTGTCTGAAAACTGCCTATTCGTGACTATTTGTCAGTTGGGGAATGGCTTGATTTTTTTGTGCAGTTACCAGAACCAGAATTCAAACCCACAACTTCTGGCTCCACACCTATGGCTCTTTCTACTACTCCACAATGCTTTTCTTAGTGCTAAAGATTGAGAGTTGACTTAAAGTTCAAAATAATTCACCACCAGACTCTGTATATCAAGGCCAAAACTTGAAACTAGAAGTTAAATTGATCTTAAGTGCATTTGATCAATACACATTCCTATTGCCAAAACAGCCCTTGTCCATGAAATAATAGCTCAGCAGACTACTCAAGATGGCACTTTGTCAAAGTCTCTATTATGATTGTCATGAAGTATGAAATATGATTAGAAAATTACATCTCAGGAGTTCTCTTTTGATAGATGTCGCTAAATCTGCCTGAAGAACAAAGGAGTCAAGGATCTGTGATATTGTTGGTGTGAGAACTTTTGAAGGTCACAACCTCTCTATAACTCAGAAAAGAAATCTTAGAGTTAGTTGTCCAAAGCTCATAGAAGTTATGGGATCTGTCCATGGTCCCACAGCTTCCATCAGAGACAATATTTGAATCCAGCTCTTCCTATCTCCAGTGATAATAAGCTATCAACTAAGCCTACTTCCATATCACTTTAAAAGGAACTTTTCTGAAAAATGCATTTTTGAAGAGTTATTTTGCATTTTTCAGGGGAGTCCTTTCCAAAGAGCAGATGAAGCATTAATCATCCTGTCACTTTAGAGCTTAACATCACTGGGAGCCTCCCCTTGGCCTCAGAGAATCCCCAGCTTCCTACAAGGCTGAACTTAGGTGCCACCTCTTACATGAGACCTTTCCTAATCTCCCCATTTTTAGTACTCTCCTTACCTCCCAATAAAATTAATTTGTATTTTCTTTGTCTTTATTTTGTGTTGACTTCTTTGAGTTCATGTTGTTCTGCCCCAGAAGAATATAAGTTCCATGAGGACAGAAACAGCTTTTGTTTTTGTAAACTTTTATTACCTAGCAGGTAGGGTTTATTGAACTGAACTGAATTGAGTTGAATTAAACAGTTCTTATACTTAAATAGTATCTGCATTTAATTCTTTCAATATAATAAATACCTTTGTCTCCAATAGCACTGACCTTAGATTTTTTTTAATAAAGTCCTTAACTTTCACCAAGGCATTCCTGATTCCAGGATCACAATGGTACAAAATAAAGGACCTCACTAAAATATGTTGTGGTAAAAATTGTCTAAAGAGAATGATTTGGGGATACAAATATAAGTTTATTGATTTTTATCATGTTTATTAGGTAGGCCAGCATCATAACTGATAAAGTGATATAGGCCTCCATGGCTCTCTTGCTACCAGGGGAAGACCCAAACCAGATCAAGTAGTCTGATAAATAGATTTTAGGAGCTCATTATTCAGCCCCTTCCTTGACCATTCCAAGATATCTTTAATTGGTGATAGCTGATTAAGAGGTGGTCCATAAGACACTCTGGCTTTCCCAAAACTGGCAGGTGACAGTTTTGCGTGTGTGCTGTAAAATCACTTCTCTTCATTTATTAACTAAATTATATTTAAAAGGAAGAACTTCCTTGAAAATCCTAAGGATAAGGAAAATTACAAAAGCAGCAAACTAGATGGCATTTCTGACTCAGATCCCAGAGACAAATAATAAGTAGAAATTAATACAGAAAATAGATTCTCACCAGCCAAGTATCTACCAGAGGAAATCCACTGAAAGCGAGGCTTCCAACTTCTTCTAGTCCCATACCTCTTACATCAACTCAAAATAATTCAATGTCATTTTATGGTTTGTGAGTTTGTGATTGTGCCTTCATGGAATTATATATATTCTACCCACTCAAATACATATCCGGAATCAACTAAGAATAGTTATATACTTTCTACCTCTACTATGTCTGAGTCTTTTTGGAAAACAATGAAGATTTGTTGCATCAGTGGTTCTTCCCCTTAGAATACTGGAAACAATCTGAAATTTTACTTTCCTATAATATCCCTTCTTACCCCCCTGAAAAGGGATCATAAATGCACACTGTTCTCATTATTATTATTTATCAAAATATATTTTGTTTCTTTACTAGTTTGTTAAATTACTAGTAATATAGTGGGTATTATTTTCTATGGTTTCATTGGAAATAAATAGCATTTCTGCTACACTATGAATTAAACAGGCTTTGATTGATGAGCTTATAAACATAAACACAATTTACAACAAAATTCCTACAGGAAATGAATTCCAAACTTACAAGACTATTCAGCCACAACTTTTGTTAGTTGTAGTCCTCCTCTTTTTAGATTAACACCACAAATAATTTTCATATTAAATTTATTTTGTTGCAATATTCAGTAAATGTTTCCACTAACATCCTTCTCTGAAAACTTAACATAGCATGGAAGTGACCACATGTTTTTGGAAGCTATAGTTATAGGATACACACTCTGGAAGGTCCTACCAAACTGAAATGTTTCCAAGAACAACATAGGCAATGGACTGTATTTCTGTTATCCATGGACCAAGTGGGCTCATAACCAGGTTGGCTGATTAGTAATGAACTATTTTAGTCACAAATATCTTCTTAAAGATCTTTTAAGATCTTGAAGATCTTCTACTAAGGCAAAGAGGATCCGTATCATTGAAGACAGGACCCATCCACACCAGTGCCATCAGTCAACTAACAAGCATTTGTTAAATATTTATGTGGCAGACAGTGTTGAGGACAACAAAGACTATTATTCCATCCACCCAAAAATCATTTATACACAAAAAACCAATATCATAGAAACAAAAAGGCAGAGGTACGGTCAGACAACCAGTTTGTATGAAATAACTCTAGAGTTATAGTGGACTTCATGCTCAATATATTTTCACAGTGTTGCAAGGAAGTCAACAAATGTGATGCAATCTCAGTGAACATTGGGAGAGGCACAGCTATAAGGAAGAAGGAGGTGATAGGCTTACTACATACTACCCTCCACAAACCTCAATTAGACTATTGTGTTCAGTTCTCAGTGTCATAGTTTCAAGGACAATGATGAGCTGTATAGATATCAGAGAAGGGCAAATAGGATATTAGAGAGCTTTGAATTCATGATCATGTAACATTGATTTAAGCAACGAGAGATGATGAACCTAGAAAATGAAAGGTTCGGAGGCACATGAGAGTTGTCTTCAAGTATCTGAAGGTAGATACACAAGGAAGAGAAATAAGAATCATCCTGGTCAGTCCCAGAGAATAGAAACAAAAAACTCTGGGTGGAAGTTACGAAGAGGCACATTTTGGTAGAGTGTGTATAGTTTGAAAATCTTGAACCCCTGAAACTACATTATCCAAAGTGCCTTTCTGTATTACCCACAGTTTCTTTTTCTTTCTGTTTACATGCATGGTTACACAGTCTGTATATAATTTGGGTTCACTCTGCCATGCCCTTTCTCTTGCACATGAATTGGGTGGTGACCAGTCCTTGTGGCCTGAGCCTCTCTCTTCCACGTGAGGTGAGTGGGAAAAGATTCCCTGAATTCTTTAGCTCTCTAATTTAATATTAATAAATACTTATAAATATCATACCTTGGAGGCATTGAATATTAATTTAAAAATCTACATTTGGTGACTTTATAATGGGATCCCAGAACCTAACCTGATCCCCTGCAAAACTAAGTTTCCCAGCTCCCCCACTGAGCCCTCCAGCAGGGTTCTTCTGGAGCTCCCTGCTTCCACTGTTGCTGCTGCTGCTGCTGCTGCTGCTGCCACAGCCAGGGCCTCTGTTGCTGTTTCTGCCACTTTTTTAAACATTTGCAGTTGTGCCCAGCAGCTACACCTGGCTTGGGGGTCACCCGCTGCCTACTGCTGCCACTTCTGCCATTTTTTCAAGCCCTTGAGAGCCTTCTGCTATCTCCTTGAGGTGCTGCCTTCAGCTGCTGTTAGCCTGTACAGTCGGCCCATCTTCCACTGCAGCAACCCTGCCCTGCAGTGTCTTTCGTGACTGTTAAGTTTAAAAGACCACCCTCTCTCCTTGCTTTCCTGCTTCTTACTACTGTTGCTTTTTTCCTCCTCTTTCTCCCTTCCTGCCTGGACCCTGGCTGAGCCTCTCCACTCCCAAAACCCCCAACTTGGATTACAAAAAGCAAGGTAACCACTTCTACTCCCAGTTTCCAGTGGCAACAGCTTTGAGACTCCTAAGCAGCAAACCCACCCTGTTTTGTAGTCAAATCCTCCATTTTGGTTTCTGGCAGACACAATCATGCCTCTTACTCCCACCCCCTACCCTGACCATGCACCTTATCCCTCCCTGTTGTAGTATTGCCATATAGCCACCAGAGGCCGTATTGAGCACTCAAATTTTTTTTCATTTTCTTCCCCCTTTTTCCTGCTGAGCCATAGTGGCTGTTTTCTGCCATCAGAGGGAAGCAACACCCAATAAATAAATAAATAAGCAAACAAATAAATAAATGAATAAAGGCATTACCCCCAAAAAAATTTTTGCAAATAAAATCCAACAAAATCATATAACATCATATAAAATAAAATAAAACAACATAAAATACCCTTTAGTCTGTCCCTAACCCAAATAAATTAATTTTAAAAAATTTTAATAAAAATTTAATTAATTAATATATACATTGGAAATTATTCTCTTTTCTACTTTCCTTTAATCTACATTTTTATTACAATGCTAAGCAGTATAAATGCTATTATACAAGAAACCCTTGTGGTTTTTGCCCAATTAGGAACTTATAAGGTTCCAGATTGCCTCCTTCTTCTTATATGACTTGGAATTTTCTTTTTTCACTTCTGGACTATTAAATCATAACAAGCTTCCCAACGGAGAATGAGGCTGAACATACAAATTCAATTGAACCATTTCATTCATTATTTCCATGGTCAAATGGCAAAGGGAGATTTTCCCCAACATGTGTCTGATTTTTGCAAACCTGTTTCTGAACCACTAAGAGAGGAAAATCCTATTTCTCCTGAAATAGAGATGACAGGCCCCTCTACTTTATCTCAGGTGCAGAACCTCCTCTCTTGTACTCTGAACCACCTCGCTTGAGCTCTACAACTACCGGTTAATCTTACCTCCCCTATTTCTGCTACCCCACAGAAAACTTCTCAGAAACCACAACCATTGAATGATTCCTAAAAAGGCCTTTGCCCCTTAAGGGAAGTGTTCACAATAGGAAATGATGGGGATGTGGTTACATTAAAACAACATACACCTTTCACACCTCAAGATATAAAGGAATTAAAATAAGATACTCCTACTTATGAGGAGGAACCCATAGCAGTAATTTTAAAAGATGGATGCTATTTTTTTTCATTATGACACTTCTTATAAAGATGTGGAAAAATTGTTCCAGGCTTTCCTAATGGAACATGAGATGAATTTAATTATCTCTCATGTTAATAAAACCTGAGGATGCAATGCAGTACACTGGCCATCTGAAGGTCCTGAATGGCAGTATTACAACCCCAAAGAATATGTACAATAATGTCTTGCTAGGGATGCTATTCTCAAAGCAATGCAAGAATGCACTGAAAAGATACATGCCTGGACCAAATTTAAATGCCTTACTCAAACCAATGATGAGACACCCTCCCAATTCATGGATAGGCTCATTAAGCTGGAGGTAGATACATGGAACTTGACATTTCTATTGAAAAGGATGTAGACAAATAATGTAACAATTTATCGATAACTCTCGTAAAGATGTCCATGATTACTTTAAAACACATTGCCATAGGTGGCCTGAGATGGATCTTGGTGAATTAAGGAGAACTGCTATTTATGTCTCTAAAGGCCATAAAGGAAAACAAGAAGAGACTAATAATTTAATGGAAATGTTTCAAAAGAAACTAGACTCCTTAAGTGATAAAAATGATAAACATCAACTAATGGCAATTGCCCCTCTCCAAGAATCTAACTATCAATCCCTTACCTGCTACTTCTGTGAGAAGAAGGGCTATACAATGATAAAATGTAGGAATTTGTTAAGAGTAATCAGAAACCAGTTAAATAATAACTATGGTAATAATTATAGGAATAATCATTATAATAATGATTTCAGGAATTGTAACTTTAGGACTGATAACAATTCTAGGAATATGGATCAGACAATTGATAACTCATACCAAATGACTCTGCAGCAGTATATCTTGAGTGGAGCTTGCCCTAGAACCACCCAGGGTGCTACTGCCCCTCAAAGGGGAGCCCAAGGAACTACCCAAAGATTATGAAGGTGTATGAGGTAGGGACACAGGAATCAGAGGATACAACCTTTCATTTTCCAGACCCTGATGTTTTACTATCCATTGTCCCCATCCACTGCCACCCCCATACTAATGAGCCCCATGTGACATTAAAGGTTGGTAACACCTATTATGACTGTCTCTTTGACACTGGAACTTCCAAGTCTGTATTGCAGAGTATGCCTGACTCAGATTGCAATTCCATATGTAGTGGGGGTATCGGGGACACCCCAAAAGGTTCAAAAACTTTCCCCTAGGATGGTGTTCATAGGACTCCTAAATGTGGAGCACTCTTTCCTCTTAATGCCTGACTCCTCTATAAATTTGATGGGGAGAGATATTTTATGCAAGTTTAGAGCCACAATAACTTGCTCTCCAGATGGCTCTATGTCACTGGAATTGCCTGAGGAATCTTTAACTTTGCTCCCTGTACTTTTTCAGATAGTCATGAGATGATGGAGGCTCCCACTTTTAAAATCCCAACTGATATACCCAAGTCTCTCTGAGCCACATCATCTTCTGATGTTGGCCTAGTTAAACTGGCTGTCCCTGTCCAAATTAAAACTAAATCTAGGCCACCTACTTCTCTTCCTCAGTACCATCTCTTGAAGGAGGCGATAGAGGGCATTACCCCAGTGATAAATTCACTAATTGACCAACGCATCATAATTCCCTATAAATATGAATACAATACACCCATCCTGTCTGTTAAAAAACCAAAATTGGGGCCCAATGGCAAGCATCTCTATCAATTCATCCAGGATTTGAGAGCCATGAACAATCACATTATAAAGAGGCACCCTGTAGTTTCCAATGTAAATACTATTATTTCTTCTATTCCTAGCACAGCTACATACTTTACAGTAGCAGACTTGTGCTCAGCTTTCTTTTCCATACCTATACATGAGGATTCCAGGCATATCTTTGCTTTCACCAGGAATGGTTTCAGTGGACCTGGGATCATTTGCCTCAAGGTTTTGTGGACACCCCTACATTGTTCACACAATTCTAAACTGTTGATAAGGATGCTATTAAATTTAAATACAGCCATTTAATCCAATAGATGGATGATCTGCTCTTGATCTCACCAAATGCTGAGCCATGCCAAGAGGATAGCAAACATCTCCTTTTGGAACTACACAAGAGAGGCCACAAGGTCTCCAAAGACAAAGTTCAGTAGTGTCTCCCCAAAGTTCAATAGTTTGGTTTTATTTTAACTGCTGGGTCCCGTTTAATTTCTCCTAAACGTATTGAAAGAATACAAAAATTAAGTGCTCCTACCACTAAAGAACAATTAAGGGCAATTCTTGGAGCAACAGGATTTTGTTGGCAGTGGATCCCTTGCTATGGGGAAATCACTAAGCTCCTTGTATCACTCACAAAAAACTCAGTCCCTGAATCATTTAAATTGGAAAAGGAACACCGAACAGCTCTTTCAAATTTAAAACATGCTATCCTGTCTGCCCCTGTTCTAGGTATCCCAAATTATGAAAAACCATTTACCTTATATATCTATGAAAGGAAAGGGGTAGCTTCAGGTGTTCTAACTCAACTTTTGGGACCTGTTCAACACCCAGTAGCCTATTATTCAGCCCAGCTGGACCCAGTAGCTTCATTAAGTAACTAAATCTGCTGATCTGGTACTAGGATGCTCTCTGACTATAATGTGCCCTCACGAGGTTGAGGCATTGTTATTAAGACATAGGACTTGGGCATTTACTGACCAAAGGATTACGAGATACAAGATAACCCTGTTGAATAATGAACATATCACATTAAAACGCTGTGGAGTTCTTAATCCTGCAGCCTTGCTCCCTGATTTGCCAACTTCCAGAGAACCTTTACACGATTGTACATCTTTATTGTCCACTGCTGATAAACCTCATAATGATTTATTGGACACCCCTTTGAATAATTCGGATTTAATATTATTTACAGATGGTTCTTCTTTTATGAGAGATGGTGTGTGCTATACAGGAGCTATGGTGGTTACAGAATTGGATACTCTATGGTCAGCTTCCTTACCCTCACATGTAAACACACAAGGTGCAGAACTCACAGCTTTGAAACATTCCTGTATCATTTCAAAGAGTAAAAGGGTCACAATTTACACAGACTCCATCATTTACATGCAGTTGGCATATGTCATGCTGTTGGCATTTTATGGCTTCAGAGGGGATTCTTAACACCAGCTGGAAAATGTATTGCCAATGCAAACATTATTACTGAACTTCTTTCTACCAGCTAGCTCCCTGAAACCATAGTTGTCCTTCACTCCTCTGCACACACAGGTGGCACTGACCCTGTTTCCAGGGGGAAACAATTGAGCAGATGCTGTAGCCAAACTATCAACTTTAGAAGGTCCGGAATTAATTATGTCACTAACAATTACTGATGATTTGGATCTATCTCTTTCCTATAATGACAAGGAAGTGGGAAAATTGAAACAGAAATGTAAAGCAAAAAAGATAAATGGAGTATGGGTGTCATGTGAAGGCAAACCCCTGCTCCCTAAAGCTTTCTATAACTAAATTTGTCACTCCATCCATAAACATGGTCATTTTGGCACCCAAGGCATTGTAGACTCTGTTAAAAGAATATGGATAGCACATGGAATAGCTACAATTGCCTCCAGATATGTATAGTTTGTCCTATCTCCCAGGACTTTAATCAGCATGCTTTTCAAGGAAAAGCCTTTGGTGGACATCCTCTAGCTTACACACCATTTGAGCATTTACAAATTGATTTTATCTCTATGCCAAAAGCTGAACAGTATAAATTTTGTCTGGTCATAGTCAATCAGCTGACCAGGTAGCCTGAAGCATTTCCTACTGCTCATGTCATGGGGCCTTTTGTTGCTAAAGTCCTTTTGAAAGAGATTATTCCTCGTTTTGGCCTTCCAACACTTATTGATTCTGATAAAGGAACTCATTTTAATGACTCAGTCTTATCGCAAATTTATTCATGTTTGGGGTAACTTCTAAATTTCATGCACCATATCATTCCCAGAGCCTCAACCAAGTTGAAAGAATGAATAAAGAACTTAAAACTATGACTGGCAAGTTGTACATGGAGACTCATTTAAAATGGCCCAAAATTCTACCTCTGACCCTATTTTATCTCATAAGCAGACCCAGAGGTGATTTACATATCTCATTATTTGAGATGCTATTTGGACAACCACCTATTCAGGCACAACCATTTACCCCTGCCTAAACTTCATTGTTAGGAGGAGATACAACCATTACCACTTATGTCAGACATTTACAAACAAAATTGCAAGAACTCCACAACTTTGGAGCTGCTGTTCAAGCAGGCCCCATAGACTTCTTGCTTCCTGATTTGAACCCAGGTGATAGTGTGTAAATAAAGAATTTCAAACGTACTGGGTTGACTGAACCTGTTTGATGGACCATTTCAGATCCTATTGACTACACCAACAGCCATTAAAATTGGGGAAAGGGACTCATGGATTCATTGTAGTCATGTAAAACAAGGTCCCTCTATTGATAATGAATAATACTCTGTATTAATTATAATTGCTTGTACCTATTATATTTGATTATTGATTATATTTGACTATTGATTGTGTTAAGAATTCCCTATTGCTGGATTTGCACTATTTTGTTGCACTTTATTTGGTTGATCCTTGTACTTGAATAATACATATACTATCTCACAACAGAATATCTGAATTAGTGACCTATATTGACTTGATGTGCCTTTTATAACATTTTGTGCCTTTTTTCATTGCTTTTGTATTTTCTTGAATGTATTATTACTTTATCTCATTTGCACTCACAGTATGGATCATGGCAAGTTAGAGAGGAAATGAATCTTAATTTTGGAAATTAGCCTCTATACTTTACCTCTGTGATTGTGAAACTACATATTTTTAATATTTTTGTTTTCTTCCCACATGTGCCATGCAGTATTTGATTTTTTTCTCTATTTTTTTTACATTTTAAGCACATGTCACCTGTATTGAAAAGATTTTTGAATGTTTTCATTTTGCATTAGAATAACATAAGATGTCTACTTGCCTAGCATATAAATGCATACCCAAAAAGCTTTGAACTATGGAAACCTACCACTAGTTATTTAATTATTATGAGACTTTTGCTCGATGAATATGTCTAATCCAAGGAGAAACAGACCACAAAGGAGCACAGAAGTTGACCTGTGAAGTGTCAAGCAAGCAAAAAAAAAAAAAAAAGGAAAAAGATACCAAACCAATGCTACAGGGATTAATGGCATTCTGTGCAAAAGAGCACAAAGACTTGATCATGTGTGAGACTTAATGTTGTGGAGCTTAACATATGTTAAGACATAGGACTTCCTTGTACCACACTCTATATCAAGTATACAATCGATTGTTCTGGCTCCATTATCCCTGAAAGTGAAGAAAAGGATCGAACTGGGAAATACTCTTTCCCATTTGTTTTGAGAACTTGTCCCTTTTTCTATTTCTTTCATGATGTGACAACTTACTGTAGTCCAGGCTGCTAAATTGAGTTAGTGAGTGATTGTTGTTGCAAAGCTATTGGGACATGAATTGCTACAAGAACCTGTTGTGATTCGTGAATTTTTTCCCTTTTCTCCTAGAATATTTTTCTTCCTCTTTTTTCCTCTCACTTTTTTGATATTCTATATTTCCCTCAGAGGTTATTTTTTTATTATTTCTTTGGATTCTTTGATTTTTTTATAATTGATTCATATACTTTATGACTTGACCATGTATTCTTGTGTGATTCCTATGTGTATCCCTATATCCTCTTCAGGGGGAAATGTTTAATTATTCTCCTTGGGGGGACTCTGTTATTGCTGTGAATTTAGATTTCAATTTGACCCTAATTTGGAACAGAAGACTACCTCCCACAATCCAGAAGGTGCCATGAAGATGCCTGTAGAGAGCACACAGTACACCAGAAAATCCAGAGTGAACTTTGAGATATGGAGAATTTGAACTTTGGTGGGTTGAATGCATTTAGTTTGAATGGACACTCTTATGCCAAAAAAGGGGACTGCTCCCTAATTGGCTTTTTGTCAATGCACCTAACTTTGGTCTTGTTCTTTCTCCCTTTTATTTCCCTTTTACCTCTGAATTATTATAAGTTTTAATTTGATTATGCTTCCATGATCCATTGGGGAGACTGGTCTCCAAAAGGATCAGAGGGGAGAATGTATAGTTGGAAAATCTTGAACTCCTGAAACTACATTACCCAAACTGTCTTTCTATATTAGCCACAATTCCTTTTCCTTTCTGTTTACATGCATGGTTACATGGTCTGTATATAATTTGGGTTCACTCTGCCGTACCCTCTCTCTTGCATGTGAATTGAGTGGTGACCAGTCCTTGTGGCCCAAGCCTCTCTCTTCCACGTGAGGTGAGTGGCAAAAGGTTCCCTGAATTCTTTAGCTCTCTAATTTAATATTAATAAATCCTTATAAATATCATACTTTGGGGGCATTGAATATTAATTTTTAAATCTACATGTGACAAGAAAAACTTCCTGACAATGAGAGTTAAGGCTACTTCAAAAGATAATAGATTCTCTCCCAGATCTTTCTTTTAATGAAAAACTATTTTAACATTATTTTTAATATTTTGATTCCCAAATTCTCTCCCTCCCTTCAGCCTTTCACACACACACTGAGAAGGCAAGGGATATTATGTGAATCATACACATGAAATCATGCAAAACCCATATTAGCCAATCCCTTCCATGAATAAAGGCAAAAACATAAAGCGAAAAAATTATTCAAACTGAACTCAGACTTCATGAGTTCCTTGGAGATCTTCAAATAGAGATTAGATGACCATTTTTCAGGCATGATATCATGGGGATTCTTTTCATATATGGGGTAGACTCAATGCCTGTTGTTGACATCCCTTCTAGCTCTACAATTCTGTACTTCACTAAATTTTAATTGTGTTTACCCTATTCTAGGTGTTAGGGAAGATACAGAGAATAGATTATGGGGATTGTGTCCCCATTAAGCTTAGAGTCTAGTGTCTAGGGAAAATCAACACAGAAAATCTATATTAAAGAGTCATAAAGTGTAGACAAGGAAGGAGAAATTATGCACTGGAAAGGAAGCATGCCAAAAAGTTGCAAAGGTCAATGAGGATGAGGGCTAGGATATGGCCATTGTTTTGAGTGATTAGAAGACTATTGGTAACTTTTGTGAGAAGTTTCAGCAGAACAATGGGAACAAAAGTCAGATTGCAAGGCTTGGACCTCATTTTCAAGTGTATAACAGTGAAGGAGTGGAATGGAATTTGAACTTCATTGGGATGGATGGGCAAACAAAAGGCTTGGGTTTTTAGATTGGAAAAACATGAATAAATTTATAGAAGAAGGAAATAAATTAGTGGTTAAGAGAGAACTTAGAAATGCATGGGAGAAGAGAAGAGTGCTAGAGTTAGGATCTGAAGAAGGTGAAGTTAATTAAGTCAGAGAAAAGGAGAGCTATATCTTCTGGAGTTATAGGGTAAGTAGGAGAGATCAGGAGATAGACAGTATTCAGAATTTTTAAATGGGAGGATCATAGAATCATGGAACTGGAATGGGAAATAGCCTCAGGGATCACCTCATCCAACTCTCATTTTATACACTTGATCTTAGCAAAAGGTTGAGAAGCAATCAATTTTAATTTTATAGATAAGTAATTTGAGGTCCAGAGAGGACACACAGGTCATAGAGGAGCCAATATTAGAACCCAGATCTTCTGAGTCCCAAATTTTAGACTCTTTTCACTGTAACATGATGGGGAATGTGAAGCAGTTCATGTCAAATGGCCTCAGTAATTTCCAATAAAGTGGGTCCATGTACATTTTTCATTTAAAAAAATCTAAAGAATAGAGTTACACCATGAGTGCTGGATTTAGTGGATAACAAGCCTTTCCTTATCAATTAAAAAGTTCTCTGTAACATGTTAGTTATATTCTATCCTGTCTACTTGGGGCTAGGTAATGGGGAAGAAGAGGAAATTATCATTTGACTAGAAAATAGGCATAAAGATACTATGAAAATTCTGGCAGCCCTCCTAGGACCTTGAAGAAAATAAAGGCACATTGTACCCAGGAAGGATGCCAGGCAATCTCTCTCTTTTCAAAGGCCCTGACTGCTCAGAATTTATGAAGGCTAGCTCAAGGCCAGAAGGTAGCAGTTTCTTATTTCAATGTCATACATCCATGGAAACCAAAGAGACTTAAAAGTCAAAATCAAGACACTTGATTTTAAAAAATCTTGATTTTGTCAATGCTGCCAGAAATCCAAAGATTCACCTTTCTTCCAAGTTCTTGATTCTGCAGCTAACAGTTCTTTCCCAGAAATATGGTGTATCATTTAAGGCATGAGGGGCACATGCAAAAAAAATAACTTTAAAATGAGGACAGAAATGGGGAGGAGGGAAATGATAGGAAGAAAGGAAGGGAGGGTAACAGGAGGAAGAGATGAAAGAATAAAGGAAAGAATGGAAGGGAGGATAGAAAAGATGGATGAAGGGCAAGAGTTAAAAAGAGAAAAGGGATTTAATAAACTATGAAAAATACCCAGACAACAGAAGATTCAGGATGGGACGAAGACAAGCAAGGCAGTGCTGATTCTATGGATGAAGATACTGTCTTTTGACCCTTTTTGTATCCATCCCAATATCTTCGCACAGTGCCTAGCACAGAGTAAGTGCTTAATAAATGCTTGTTGCCTGACTATATCATTCCATTTTATATATAATTTGCAAAAAAAAAAAGATGTAAATGATTGAGATTCAGCTTCTTCAACAATCTTTTTTTTTCTGTTCACTATCTCTACCTCCACACATATTACCTTATCCTTATAATGGCTTTATTTTTCCATATGTCTAAATTTCTACATTGTAAGCCCCCTGAGGTTAGGGCTCTGTCTTCTTTGTAATTCCTTCAATGTGTAACACAGAAGTGTGCGCAGAGTAGGCCTTCGGTAAATTTGAATCAATTGAATGGAAAAACAAAGAAGTGGTTATGAAATTTTAGAAACTATAGATCTTCCTTTTCATTTATATGATTCTTGGAAATTAAGTGAATAAGATACTGATGTTGGGGTTAGGGGTAAAGTTGGAACTTGGGGGAAATGTTGCTTTCCTATTGTTCCTGAAGACTAGACTTGCTTGGGGCTCTAATTAAGTTTCTCTACAATGGATCTTTTTGTCCCCACAACTGGCAAATCCCTCCTTCTGAGATCCAGCTGTTCTTAATAGCTCATACTTCATTTTATAGTGAAGAATAAGGAAATTTCACTTAAAATAGGAAGCATTGTGATAGCAAGGAAATAAATCATCAGCCAGAACTGCTAATCCTTGGGGTCTCAAACATCTCTCTAATGCAGAGATATAAACAAAGATTCTGGAAGGTCATCAGAGGGAGAACTCATTTCTGGAGAGTTCCCTGGTGAAGGGAGGGGAAGAGAAAATCAAGGAAACCTTCTTGGAGGAAATGGCATTGAAGCCAGACCAGGAAATACTGATAAAAAATTAGATTAGGCTGGAAGGAAAGATATGAAATATCTTTCATATATTTCATATAAAAATATTCCAGAGATATGAAACATCTGGGCTTTCCATGGGTAGCTACTTACTTTGCTCTCTTTATATGACAGTCATGAACATTTATGTTTCTATGGCACTTGGAAGATTCAAATAATTTTCTTCTACATTACCTCCTTTGGTCTTTGCAATAGCCTGATACCACAGCCAGTTCATCTGCACTTTTCATTTTTCCCCAATATAAGAGAAGATTTAGTGATTTCTCCAAGGTCACACCAATAGTAATTCATACTAGTTTTGCTCTAGGTCACTCAAGTAATAATGACCCAAATCTAACTCCAAGCCTAGTGATCTTTCTGCTAACCCATGCTTCCTACATGCAACATGTTCTTTCCCAGTGGGACTTGCCTCTATCAGGTTGGATTTTTATTGTCGTTGTGTTTTTCCAAATGTCTACTCACACATGCTTTATGAAAACTAGCTTGGCAATGTGGTATACAGTGGAAATATCAATCAATATAACATAAGTAGACCTGAATTTAAGTCCTGCTTCTAATACTTATTTGCTGTGTGATCTTGGTCAAGTCACTTAACCTTTCTGGGCCTCAGTTTCCTCATTTATAAAATAAGGGAGTTTGACTCAATGGAATTTGAGGTCTCTTATAACTTTAAATTTATGAATTTAGTCTTGTTCTGAAGAGGCTGGTATAATTTTGTCCTAATACTCATAATGCAAGGGAACAGTAGATCAAAGATTATTCCAGAAATATGTAATTCTAAAAGCCCATGAATAAAATCAGAATAGTAAGTGTCTGAGTCCAGATTGCTTTTCAAAGTTACCATTTCCAAATAGCATTCATAGAGAAGCAGAAAGAATACTGGGTTTGTGCAACATGGAAAATGGAAATTTTCCATGTTGCAATTTGAAGTCAGGAAATATCTGGGTTCTCCCAGCTTCCTCACTTAATGGCTGTGTATGCCTAAACAAGTAACTTGCCTCTCTGGCCCCCAGTTTCCCTATAAGAAAAAAGAAGGTGATAACTCTTACTCTATCTGCCTTACAGCATTTGAGTCTTAATACAAATGTGAATTGTTATTTTCATCCATTTCCCTGGAATGTAAATAAAAGTTTCTCAATCTTTGGAGAGTACTTGGTTAGGTAGTCTTAGCTTTAACTATCATTACCTTTGTATTAGATACCATGTTTCTATTAATTCAACCTAAGCTCTCATTTATTTTAGTTTGGATTGGATATTTTGGGCTGATATGTTATATTTTAACTATTAAAATTATCATCCACTGAAATCTCCAAATCTAATTCAATCAAACTGCTTTCTAGTCATTCCTTTGTGATTTTACACTAATGCAATTAACTTTTTAGACAAAAGATACGACTTTACATTTACCCCTATTGAATTTCATTTGAGTCAAATCAATGTGGCAACCTCTTTCGGTCCTTTTAGATCCTCATTTTGACATCCAACATTTTAGCTTTCACTTTTGACACACTGTTGTTTTGGATCACCACAAATGAATGTTTCCTTCTCTCTCCTTATCACTCATGTTTCCCTATCATTTCTTAAATAATGGACCCAGGTTTAAATAATAACCAGGGTTCTTAAATAATAACCCAGGGTTATGATTTCAACTTGAAATTATAAACCATATGTCTTACACTGTACCGCCAACCCAGAATAATTAGCTTACGATTGCCACCTGGTTTCATAGGTTCGAGACTCAATTTACCTGTTCTTCAAGCCCAATTCTCCTAGTCCTTTGAATACAAAACTCATTCCTCTTCTTAAATTCCACCTGAGAAAAATAATTTGCTTTGTACCAAGCACTGTACTATGTTGTCATTGTTCAGTCATTTCAGTCATGTTCAAGTCTTCATGATCCTTTTTGGTGTTTTCTTTGTAAAAAGTGTCATTTCCTTCTCCAGCTCATCTTAAAGATCAGGAGCTGAAATAAATAAGGCTAAGTAATATGCCCAGGGCATTAGGGGTAAAATTGGATTAGGTCTGGCATAAGGATTTTAAAAGTTAAGTGGCAGGAGAGAACCCTGTCAAATTGTCTCAGGCCCAGTTTGGCATTTTGGACGCAAAGTCTCTGCTGGAATTCTGAGGTTCTTGGGGGTTGAAGTTTGTAATAGACATTCTCTCTCTCTGTCTGTCTGTCTGTCTGTCTGTCTGTCTGTCTGTCTCTCTCTCTCTCTCTCTCTGTCTCTGTCTCTCTGTCTCTCTCTGTCTCTGTCTCTCTCTCTGTCTCTGTCTCTCTCTGTCTCTCTCTCTCTCTCTGTCTCTCTCTCTGTCTCTCTCTCTCTCTCTGTCTCTGTCTCTCTGTCTCTCTGTCTCTCTCTGTCTCTCTGTCTCTCTCTGTCTCTCTCTGTCTCTCTGTCTCTCTCTGTCTCTCTCTGTCTCTCTCTCTCTCTCTGTCTCTCTCTCTCTCTCGCTCTCTCTCTCTCTCTCTCTGTCTCTCTCTCTCTCTCATCTGAACTTGGTCCTAGAAACAGCATTTTCCTGAGCTCCCTGGCAATTCCCTGTGAAATCTTAAAGAATACCAGATTTTTTGAGTTTGAGGAGAAAGAGGTGACTGTTTAACTGTGACTGGAGAGATAATACTGACAGAAAAGAAACAAGATCTTTTTTTCTCTGATCTCTATGAGAAAGCAGAGAGAGGACAGGGTCTGGCCTACTCACAAGAACCTGAACCAGAACCAACCAGAACCAACTTTTGGTTAGGCTGGCAATACAACATTTACTGAAAAACATCTTGAGACAGTATTCTTAAAATTATATATAAATTTTAAATAAGGATTTTGGACATAGGCTTAGTTTAGATAGAAATTGGGTATAAATTAGAATAATAAAATAGCATGGGTTTAGGGAAACCCAAACAGAAGAGGGTCCCCTGAGGGGCCTAAAAGTGGGAACTGGGATTTAGTTAGAAACCTCCCCTTAGTTTTTAGGGTTTCCTATTTTATCCTTCAAATTTAAAATTGTATAAACCTTATTAAATTAGGATTAGGTTTTTCATCTGTCTCCTAAATTATCCACTGTGCTGGCCTACAAACTAGGCCCAACACTGTTATAACAGCCCTAATCTAAAGTAGTTGGCAATCACAATACAAGAAGAACAAAGAAGATACTCTGTCACAAAATTATCTTAACAAGGGTCACATAGAAAGTAAGTATCTGAGGCCATATTTAAACTAAGGAAGTTAAGTCTTCCTGACTCCAGTCCCAGCACTCTATCCATTGTACCACCCAGCTGCCAATGTGCTAAGTAGGGGAGGAAATAACAATTTGAACAAAAAAAAGAGAGTCCATCAAAGGACTTAATGGGGAGAGAACACACAAAAAGAATTTAGAAAGACGGTAGAGAGGGTGATAACCATGTAGAACAAAGTGAAAAAGTGTGAAGAAGCAAAAGCTGAGCCAGGAAATATCAATATGGAAAGCCTGAGAACTTCCATAAACGGGGAAGGTCCCAGAATGAAACTCATCCATTGAAGGAGGGCCCTATAAGGAGCCATCTCCAAGATGAACAGGCGGCTAGAGCAGAAATAGAAAAATCAGAGAGCCAAGAACTGAGCTGGGACAAAAGTTCTATTGTTCAGCTGTAGAATCATGCCCCTCATGCCCAGCCAGATTATCTAAAGAAGGATGCCCTGCTAAGCAGTCCTTGAGAGCCCTTCTCCCAACCCAAATTTAGAATATAAAAATAACTGGCATTTCTATAGTCTTTTGAGGTTTGCAACATACATTAAATACATTTTCTCAAACACTGAGCAAATTTCCACTCTGTTCTCATAATTACTAGGAATAAACTCTCCCCATTCTTCAAAAGCACCTCACTGTCAGGTGCACTCCCTCTTAGCTTGCCAACTATGAAGCCTACTAGTACACAGTTGGTTAGAAATTGTGTAGGTACAGGATGAGGTAGCTGCATCCTGAAGGTGACCTGAGGATGTTGTAATAAAGTAAAGGTCTCCTCCTGTGATACAATTACTAGCTCCATTGGAGCAGCATCAAGCACTGCCAATACCAAACAATATTGTGGAATCATTAAATTTAGGCATGAATTCTAGAAGCTCAGAACTCTGTACTACTACTCATTAGCTTGTCCATGGCATTGGTGGAATAAATGTTAGGCTACTCCCACTATCCCCCTACTTTCTGATATCTCTACATTGGCCTGGAAAGGGCCAAGTGAGATAGGGAACATTGTAGTGATAGGGAAGGGCAAGAAACCAGGCAACAATCACTGCATCAATAGGTAGTAGCTATAAAGGAGATGCAACTACAAAGCAAACTCCAAGGATATTTACATTTACAATCTCTTCCTTTCATATATTCCTAAAATGACTTATACTACCATTCTCCATTCTCATGCATAACAATGATCTCTAAATATATCCTAGCTAATACCCTTATTAGTAAAATATGTTTGAACATGTATCCCCAATAGATTTACCTAATAACTAATTATAAAATAAATAATTATGCTAATGATTACATACAATAAAAAGACATAAAATGGACATTTAAAAAGGTGAGACAAAGATGAAGTACTATTTGATCCCAACATCAATAAAACAGTCAAAAGAAAAAATAGGGTAAAATTTGAATTATCTTATTGAAAAATCTTATGGGGAAAACAACGGGTTAACTTAAATGTTTATCTGGGTTCGGAAGGGTGAGTAGTAGATAGGAATGGACAATAGGTGGGGACCTAACAAGCTGGGAAATTGGGTTTGGCAGTTTTGGAAATGGCAGATGACAGGAGTGGTTTGGGGGCCTTAACTGCCACACTGACCCACCTAGCCAGGGAGTCAAAGAAACTGCAAGTAAATGATATTGACAAGAAGGCTTATAAACTCAGGTTTAATTAAAGAAAACTATAGTTTAAGGAAGGGGAAAAGAGGGTTCTATTCTACCAGTCTATGGGCAAGCCTTAGGGACAGGGAATGGACTTATCTACCCTAAGCTAAAATTATGGCAGGGCAGGGTACAATAGAGATCTGGAAGGAAAGTGGGACCTTCACTGATGAGTCCTGTCAAAATCCAGTGATGGTACAGCTTTCCCAGGTCTTCAGCCAGTATTCCTACAATTGGGTAAGTCAGGGAGCTAAATCAACCTGAGCTGACCAGCAACTCAGATTAGGTTTCAAAGTCTCAACCTAACCTCCCATAGGTAAATGACTTTCCTCCTTCTGGATATCAGGATACAAACTCCAATTCCTCTAAGGTCTCCCAGGGGGTCAGTTACAACTTGTCCCCAGTCAACCTGGGGTCCCTCTCAGAGAGAGAAACAACACTTCCTGCTTCCCCATTCCATTTAGAATCCTTCAGCCCTGCCTTCTAAGCCTCCTAAATAATAATTTATTAATCTACCTTACAACAAAAACCAACTGACCTGGAAAATAGATCAAAGAGACATAAACAAGAATTCTTGGAAAATATGAAAGCCAGGATCAAAGAAAGAGTCTAGAGATCACTTTTCAAGAAATTATTAAGAAATCATTAAGAAATCAAGAACTTATCAAGAAATATAGACTGCCCATATATCCTAGAACCAGAGGGTAAAACAGACACTAAAAGAATATGACCACTTGAAAAAGATCCCAAAATGAAAACTCCCAGGAATATTATAGCCAAATTCCAGAGATCCCTGGTCAAAGAGAAAATACTTCAAATAGCTAGGAAGAAACTACTCAGTTGCAATGGAGCCACATGGATCATACAAGATTTAACAACTCCCACTTTAAAGAACTCGAGGGATTAGAATATGATATTCTAGAAAGTAAAAGAGCTGGGATTGCAACCAAGAATAATCCATCCATCAAACCAAGTATAATCCTTCAAAGGAAAAGTGAATATTTGATAAGCGAGAGAACTTTGAAGCATTCCTGATGGAAAAAACAGAGCTGAACAGAAAATATGACTCTCAAATATAAGGCTAAAGAGAAACATAAATATATAAACATAAAAGAAAAATCATAAGGGGCTTAACAAGTTTAAACTGTTTACCTTTTTCTATGGGATGATAGTATATCTAATTTCTAATAACTTTTTCATTATTAGGGCAGTTAGAAGGATTCCACATAAAAATAGGGCACAGTGGTAAGTCAGTTATGTTGAGATGGTATAAAAAATAGATATATGAGAAAGAGGGATGCCATAGAAGATGAAACAGGTAGAGGGAAAATAGGAAAATTGATCTCATATGAAAGAGGCCCAGAAAGATCATTTATAGAGTAGGAAAAAATGTTGGTGATAGGCAACATTTGAACCTCATTCACCTATAAACTGGATCAAAGAGGGAAATATATCTGTGTGTGTGTGTGTGTGTGTGTGTGTGTGTACATACTCAATTTGTAATAGAAATCTATGTTATATAATAGGACAATAGAAAGGAAAAGGGAAATAAGAAAGGGGTAATAAAAAAGAAGGTATATAAAAGAAGGCAGTAATCAGAAGCAAAAGAGACTTTTAAAGAGAGATCGGATAGAGAGAGAAAAGGATGAGCAAAGGAAAATAGGATAGAGAGAAATATACAGTTAATAATGATTACTGTAAATGTGAATGGGATGAACTCACCCAAAAAACAGAAACAGATAGCAGAATAAATTAGAAACCACAATCCAGCATTATGTTGTTTATAAGAAACACATAAGAAAGAGACACATAGAAAGTTTAAATAGTTAGAAAAACTATTATACCTCCACTGAAGTTAAAAAAAGAGGTAGCAATCATGATTACATACAAAGAAAAAAACAAAAATAAAGCTAATTTAAAATGATAAGCAGGGAAACTATATTTTGCTAAAAGAAACCAAAGACAATATCAATCACATATGAAACAAATGACATACCATCCAAATCCTTTTGTCAAATACAAGTTTACTATAATCTTTTACTATTGTTTTTTATGTCTGGCATTCACATTTTCAAAAGAAATATTAAATGAATTACAGGAGGGAAAAGACAGTAAAATTATACTAATGGGAGATCTCAACTTTCCCCTCTCAAAGGTAAGTAAATCTAAAAATAAAATAAATTTTTTAAAAGTCAAAGAGATGACTAGAACCTTAGAAAAGTTAGAAATGTTAGATCACTAGGGAATATTGGGTAGGAATAGAAAAGAGTATAACTTTTTCTCAGCTGAACATGGCACCTTTCCAAAAATTAACTATGTATTATGACAAAAATACTCACAAATGCAAAAAAATATTAAATGTGCCCTTTTCAGACTATATGCAATAAAAATTACATCAAATAAAAAAGAGTTAGAGAAGCATAGATTAACAATTAATTAGAAGCCAAATAATCAAATCCTAAGGAATAATATAGTCAAAGAACAAATTCGTCATTAAAAATGGATGAAATAAAAACAATTATTATGAGTTGTTTTGCCCAATTTTATGCCAGTGAGGCTGATAATCCAAGTTAAATGTATAAATATTTACAGAAATATAAATTGTCCAGATTTACATCAGAGTAACTATCTTAGAAAAAAACTGAACAAACCATAAATGAACTCCATAAGAAAAAATTTCCAAGAGCTGATGGATTTACAAGTGAATTCTACCAAATATTTAAGGAACAATTAATTCCAATACTATATAAGCTATTTGGAAAAAAATTGTAAAAGAGTCTTAACAAATTCATTTTATGAGAAAAAATTGAATTTTGATACCTAAACCAGGGTAAGCAAAAGCAGAGAAAGAAAACTATGGATAAATTTCCTTAATGAATATCAATGCAAAAATTGTTTATAAAATACCAATATGGAGATTACTCTAATATATCACAAAGTTCATATAATATGACCAGACAGGATTTATAGCAGGAATGCAATATTGGATCAATATTAGTAAAACTATCATCATAACTGACCATGCAAAAGCAACAAAAATATATTATAATATCAATAGTTGCAGAAAAAGATTATGATAAAATTTAATACCCATTCCTTTTTAAAATAGTAGAAAATATGGGAATAAATGGAGTCTTTTTTAAATGATAAGTATTATCTATCTAAAATGAAGAGTAAGCATTATCTAAAATAAGGATAAACTTGAAACCTTCCCAATAAGATATGAGGTGAATCAAGGTTGTCCATTATCACCACTTTTATTTAATATTGTACTAGAAATGCTATCACAATAAGACAAGAAAAAGAAATTGAAAGAATAAAAATAGGCAATGAGGAAACAAAACTATCACTTCACAGATGACATGATGGTATACTTAAAAAACCCAAGAGAACCAACTTAAAAATTACTTGAAATAATTCACAACTTTAGCAGGACATAAAATAAGCCTACATTAAGTCAATAGCATTTCTATAAACTACCAACAAAATCCAGCAGCAAGAGATATAAAGAGAAATTCCATTTAAAATAATTACAGGTAATATAAAATACTTGGGAGTCAACCTATCAAAACAAACCCAGAAGTTACAAGAATACAACTACAAAACATTTTACATATAACTAAATAAACAATTTGAGAAATATCAATTACTCATGGATATGCAGAGTCAGTATTATAAAGATACAAATCTGCCTAAATTAATTTACCTGTTCAGTTCCATAATAATCAAATTGCCAAAATATATACATTTTACAGAACTGGAAAAAATAGCAAAATTCATATGGAAGAACAAAAAGTCAATAAAGTCAAGGGAATCAATGAAAAAAATGTGAAGGAAGGCAGCCTGGCATTTCCAGATTTCAAACTATATAATACAGTGGTAATCATCAAAATAATCTAGTACTGGCTAAGAAATAGAGTGGTGAATCAGTGGAACAGATTAGGTACACAATACACAGTGGTAAATGACCATAACAATCTAATGCTTTCCAAATCCAAAAGATACAAGCTTTGGGGTTAAGAACTCATCATTTGACAAAATCTAGCAAGTCATTTGGAAGACACTATACAGAGACTAACATCTCATACCATAAGCCAAAATAAGGTCAAAATAGATAAATGATTTAGACATGAGGGATGATGTCATAAATAAATTTGGGTAGAATTGGAAAATTAGATCGATCTTATATAGATCAATATAGATCAAAGTCAAAATCTATAGATTAGGGAAGAGTTTATTACTAAATAAGAGATAGAATCAAAGGAAGTATAGCTAATTTTGATTATGTGAAATTAAAAGGTTTTGCACAATCAAAACTAATGTAACCAATATTAGAAGGAAAATAGGAAACTAGAGGAAATTTTACAGTAAGTTTCTCTAATAAAGGCCTAATTTCTTAAATACATAAGAAACTTGAGTCAAATTCATGAAAAGTAAAAGCCATTCTCCAGTTGATAAAAGCTCAAAGGATAAACACAGGCAATTTTCAGAAGAAGAAATCAGAGCAGGGGCAGCTAGGTAGCTCAGTGGATTGAGAGTCAGGCCCAGAGATGGGAGGTCCTCGGTTCAAATCTAGCTTCAGACACTTCCTGGCTGTGTGACTCTGGGTATGTCACTTAACCCATATTGCCTAGCCCTTACCACTCTTCTGCCTTACCAACCAATACATAATATTAATTCTTGTATAGAAGGTGAGGGTTTAAAAAAAAGAAGAAGAAATCAAAGCTATCAATAGTCACATGATAAAATGTTCTAAATCATATTAGAATAAATTAAAACTTTGAGATACCACCTCATACTTATCAGATTGGTTAACATAACATAAAAGAAAAATGACAAATGCTAGTAGAGTTATAAAATTGGGACACTAATGCACTGTTGGTGGAGTTGTGAACTAGTTCAACCATTCCAAGAGAGCAACTTGGAACTATGCCCAAAGAGCTATACAACTGTGCATAATGTCTGATCTAGCAATACAGCTACTATGTCTATCAGGAAAGGGGAACAAAAATATTTATAACACCTTTTTGCAGCAGCAAAGATTTGGGAATTGAAAGCATGCCCATCAATTGGAGAATGGCTGAGCAAATCATGGCATATGGTTGTGATGGGATGCTATTGTTCTATAAGAAATGACAAGCAGGATACTTTCAGAAAAATCCAGGAAAACTTAAATGAACTCATACAAAGTGAAGGGAACAAAACCAGGAAAATAGCATCCACAGTAACAGCAGTATTTTAAGGATAATAAACTGTGAAAGACTAGGTACTCTCATCAAGACGATGATCTAAGACGATTCCAAAGAACACATGATGAAAAACACTATCCACCTCTACAGAGAAGCATGATGAACATGGTAGATTGAAGAATACTTTCTTCATTTGCTTTATTATTCTTGTTTTATTTTCTGGCTCTGTTTTCTCTTGCAACATGGCTAACATAGGTAAATGTTTTCCATGACTGTAGATGTAATTTTTATATCAAATTATTTGCCTTCTCAAAGAGGGAGGAAGGAATGGAGGAAAAAAGAGAATTTGGAACTCAAAGTTTTTTAAGTGAATACTAAAAAATTACACATAATTAGGAAATATTTAATGAAATAAATAAAAGTATTTTTAGAGAAGGGCTTAAAAACATTGAAAGCAAAGAGTGTGCTGTTTCTTTGCCCATATTATTCATCTTCATACAAAAACACTGTTTAAGAACCTAGTTGTGTATGGCACAGGGCTAGCCCTGTACCCCTTCTGGACCTCAGTTTTCTGTTCAGCAAATAAGGATTGTTAATCTGGAAGAGTCCAAAGATCCTTTCTAGCTCTCAATTCTATAACCCTATGAATTTTCTTAGTTGTTGAAAAGTTTGCAGATGTAATGCCAAACACCTGGACTTTTGGGAAGAATCTAGAAGCTGGGCAACATTCCTCTGAAACCAGAGGAAATTCCCAAGCAAAACTCCTTCCACTTCTGAAATCACAGATCTGGGGAAAAGATAAAATAATAAAATGTTGAACCAAAAGGATTATAAGGCATGATTTTACCCCTTTCATTCTTATTTCTTTTCATTTCTGTCCTGTAACCCTCTCAAAGAAATACTATCAATATTGAGTCAGTCCAGTAAAAAAAACTGATGTGTGAAAGCAAAGCCTGGGCACCCTCTGAGGTCTGACCAAGCTAAGTGATCTGAAGTCATCATGCCTTGTCTCAAAGTATCAAGCTATTGATATGTATTCACCCCATTCATTTTGGAGGGAAGTTGCTTGAATATCTGTCTCATCTCTGAGACTTCCTGAAGACCTTTTACCTATCCAGAAGGATAAAAGGTTTCAGAATGGCAGAAGCATGGAACTGTCAATCATTTCTATTTGTTTTTTTTCTTTTTTCAAAGTAACACATAGAGCCTTGATTATCTGGTTCAGAAGTGGCCCAAGCAAGCAGTATAGAAGATGAGAACCCTCAGAGTCCCAGAGCCAAAGGAAACTTAAGGGTTATCACTGGGCTTTGGACTTTAGAGCAAAAAGGAGCTTTTTTCCATTGTAATCCAAACCCCTCTTTTACAGAGAAGAAAATTGAAGTCCAGAAAGTTTAAGAGAAAGACAGATTCATATAAGAAGATTAATGTATAGAATTTATAAAAACTTTAAAGTCTGCAAAGCACTTTTGACATGATATCTCAACTGGTCTACACAATAACCCTGTGAGGTAGTTGTTATCCCCCTCCCAAGATGAGGCAAAAAACAGCAAGTCCATGCCTAGGACCTCTAATTCTAAATCTCACACTTACCCATTTAGGAAAATCTTCTATGATTACCCTCATGGACATGTGAAAGTGTACATTTTATTCTCTCCTGAGATTCTTACCTCTAACTCGAGTAAATGGATAAACTACCTTTGAACCAAATTATCCATTTAATCAGGCAACTTTTTGCCTTTCTTCATCCAATCAGCTATGTCTTGGTAGCAACTACGTGCTTTATTAGTACCTTGATGACACAATCTGAGCTCCTAGACACTTGATTTCTGTGAGGTGGAAAAATCATAGAATCAAAGAATTTCAGAGTTGGAAGGGTTCAGCAACCACTGAATCCAACTCATAACTGAAAAGGTATAGGGGGCCATGCCTCTATATGATTTTTTGGGGTCCTGAGCGGCGTGGTGGCATAGGATGGTTAAAGCAGGAGAAAGAAAATGAGAACAACTAGACTAGTGGTTAGCCCATGCTGTTCCGAATTCTGCGGGCATAGAAGTTTATTATATATCTTTCTCAAGTAAAGAGAAGTCACAGTTGGTAAGGGGCAATAAATCACGTATAACCCATTGAAGTCTAAAGAATACAGATGCAAAGACAAATGGTCAAATTCCAAACCCCAATTCAGCAGGGTATAATTCCGGGAGAGGAAATATCCCAGGGAGATGCTCATCAATTGAAATCTGCATTCAGACTAAAGACTCAGGTTTTAATCTGAGTATGGAATCAGCGTTTGTTTAAGATTTAGGCTTCTTCAATTATCAAGGGAGGAAATTATCAATACAATAGAAGCTGGTCTGCCACTTCAAAGCTCTCCAATAAGAATTGTAAAAAAGGTGGGGATCAAAGACTGAGTCAAAAGAGGAGCCTCAGATTTTTATCTTAGATGACCCATTCAGTCTGCATCCTGACATGCAGTGCAGAAAAATCATACACACAGTTTTACTTGCCGATGATTTTGTAATGGGATCCAGATAAAATATCTGTTACAGACTCTGTTTCTCTAAATGACTCCTAATAGCCTTCTTGGAGGGATCAAGTTGATTTTGGATTAACCTACCTGCTGGTACCAGAGCCTTTTTGGGGCTCAGGTGACCAGGATCAAACACAAAGACTGCCTCAGTCTGGATTGGTCACGTAGGGAATCCAGATAACAGGCCCTAAATTTGATCCTATTTCTCCAAAGGTTTTAATACATAGAACGGCTTCCCACAAAAAGGAATTCTCACCATGACTTACCATGATAAGGGTTGGCCAGCCTCAGCTTAAAGATTTCCACTGAGCAATTCAGGCAGCCCAATTCACTATTATTCAACACAATGAAGATTTCCCTGACTTCAAATGTAAATTCACTGCATCATAGTTCCTCCTTATTGTCCCTACTCCTGCCCTCTGAGATTAAGCGAATAGATCTAATCTCTCTTCCACATAACATTCCTTCAAAATCATGAAGACAACTATTATGTCTTCCTCACCCCTATTATCTTATGCCACCTGTCTAACAGGCAAGCCTGTCTAGATGAAGCCACAGGACACCTTAAGGGAGAGATAGAAGGTGATATGTGCCTGACAGTTCCACCCCCATCACCTTGACCACCTCCTCTCCTCAGACCAAAATGGAGATATATTAGGATCCTAATTTCAAAAGCCTTCGAGTAGTGGCATCTCTCCCTTCCCTGCTCACAAGCCCTGATTCTAGTTCAGGCCTCATAGTTACCATCCAGGAAGTTACCACTGTATAGAAAAGACCTGGCAGCTGCTTGTGTGGGTGCCATAGACAAAAACTCCTGAAAGTCTTATAAAAAGAATTCTCACTCCCAAAGTCATTGGCACTGTCAAAAGGTTCAACATTATCAAGTAATGATATCATTCTATTAGAGGAATGTCATTTATATTGCCTTTGCATGCAAAAGACAATGGGACCTTTCCATATGACTTGCAACTAAAAACTTGCCTATGTGTTGTTTCTCCCTTTAGAATGTGTGCTCCTTGAGAACAGTGACCTTCTTACTTTACTATCTGTATCCTCGTTCCTTTGAATAAATACTTTTTCATTCATTCATCCAGGTTAAGCATCTCCAGTTCCTTCAATCTGTCCTATGACATGCATTAAAGAGCCTCTAGGCCCCCTCAGGAACCACTTCAAATTGGCAATGGCCTGCCTAAAATATGGGTACTTACATGGCATAATTGATGAAACACTGGGATTGGAATAAGGAAGACTTATTTCCATGACTGCAAATACAGATTCAGATACTTACTAGCTATACAATCCTAGGCAAGTCACTTAATCCTTTTTTGTCTCAGTTCCTCATCTGTGAAATGAACTGGAGAAAGAAATAGCAAACCACCTAGTATCTTTGCCAAGAAAACCTCAAAATGGGGTCACAAAGAGTAGGACATGACTGAACAACAATAATGGTTTTTTAATCAGTCATAGAGCTAATAAAGTCACAACAGTTAGATACAACTTACATAACAACAAAACCTAAAATATGGTACCCCAAAGTGACTTTAATACTCCAGATGTGGTCTGATGAGAACAGAAGGAAGTAGGACTGCCACATTACTCCTCCATTCCTTGTAAGGAATGTAATCCCTCTCCATGCAGCCCATGATGGCTTTTTTTACTATCACATCCAGCTACTGACTTATTTGACTTATTGATCCACAAAACTCCTCAGACAAATATTCCAAGACAAACTGGGAAAAGGAAAGGGGAGAAAAAGCATTTATTAAGCATCTATTCTGGACCAAGCATTATGCTAAGCACTTCTCAAAAACCCTTAGGAAAACATTTTCAGACAAACCTACTTCATCTAACTACATCCTGTTTTGAATTTGGGAAATAGATTGTATTCAAGTGTAAGACTCTATACTTGTACCATTTGAATTTTATCATGGTAGACTCCCTCAAATGTCCAGCCCTTATTGAGATCTTTATGGATCCTGATTCTGTCATCAAGTGTATTTATTAATTATCCTTCCCAGCTTTGGGTCACTGGCAGATATTATAAACATGCCATCCATATTTTAATCCAAATCATTGATAAATATGCCACCCATTCCTTTCTCCAAGTCAATGATAAAAGTCTTAAAGTACATGATGCCTCTGGGGCACTCCACTGGATGTCTCATGGCAAATTAATGATGAATCCTTAAAGATTTCTCTGAGAGTCTAGATAATCAACCAATTTCAAATATGCTTAATGGTCCTGTCACAACTCACATTTCTCCTTTTTTTTTAGGTAGAGGATGATAAACTTCATCAAACACTGTGATAATAAACTGTAGCTCCTACATTTCCCTAAACTACCAGTTTAGTAACCTGGCCACAAATGTTTGCTAATTAAGAATATGTTTATCATATAAGTTATAAGTTAAAAATAAAAGGTTTAAGGGACTCATGACTCAAAAGGCTATCCACAGTTATAGAAGGAACTGATAGAGTCTGAATGCAAAATTAAGCATACTACTCTTCACTTTATTTCCCCATTAATTTTTTCTCTAGTGAAGTGATATGTGTCTTCTTTCACAATACAATGAACATGGAGATATGTATTGTATGATAACACATGCACAATCAATATCATATTACCTGTCATCTTGGGGAATGGGAGAATATTGGGAAGGATTGACAAAATATAGATCATAAAACATCAGAAATAATTATTAAAAATTGTATCAAGGAGAGAACATACCAAAATTTATGGGATGCAGTCAAAACTATACTTAAGGGGGAAATTTATATCTCTAAATGCTACATCACAAATTGTATCATCATGTAAAAAACTTAAACATTTAAAAATATAATCAAAAAAAGAAAAAGTTTAAAGTCCAAGTCCCTGAAAGCAGTAAATGGAGGAGACATAAACCTATCAGAAAAAGGACTTTGCAAGTATCTCTTTATTTGTGAATTGTAGTTATTAAATAAATACAGTATGAAAATTTATTTTTAAAAACACATTCTAGACTTTTATCAGAAATAAAAGTTCATTGTTCTATAGCTTGCAGATGATGTATCCCATTCCAGTTTTTTAGATGATCTCAAATAAGTCAATGTGTATTATGCCCAAGATGCTCAGTAAGTGTGTTTGAATACTTCTACAGACATGGAGCTAAAATTGTCAAAAAGTTTGGTCTTCTTTTGAGACCAACTCTATCCCCACCCTATCATTTATATTCATTGGTCTTTGCTTTACATTCTGTAGACTCACAGGGCAACTCAACTACTCTTTCCAACATGAATATATGATACAAGCAATCGTATGCCTGGTAACCCTTGCCTCCTCCAGATTCAATCAATTCAAACATTTCTCATTAAGAACTAGATATAGAATTTGGAAATATGCCCAAAGGGCTTTAAAAGACTATCTGCAGGCAGCTGGGTAGCTCAGTAAATTGAGAGTCAGACCTAAAGACAGGAGGTCCTAGGTTCAAATCCAGCCTCAGACACTTACCAGCTGTGTGACCCTGGGCAAGTCACTTGACCCCCATTGCCCACCCTTACCACTCTTCCACCTAGAAGCCAATACAGAGAAGTTAAGGGTTTAAAAAAATTTTTTAATAAAAAAATAAGACTATTTTCCCTTTGATCCAGACATACCACTGCTGAGTTTATACCCCAAAGAGATCATGGGGTAAAAATTTGTACAAAACTATTTATAGCTGCACTATTTCTGGTGGCAAAAAATTGGAAAATGAGGGAATGTCCCTCAATTGGAGAATGGCTGAACAAATTGTGGTATTTGTTGGTGGTGGAATACTATTGTGCTCAAAGGAATAATGAACTTGAGGGATTCCATGTGAACTGGAGTAGGGATTGATGCAGAGTGAAAGCAGCAGAACCAGGAGAACATTATACACAGAGATGGATACACTGTGGTACAATAAAATGTAATGGACTTCTCTACTAGCAGCAATGCAGTGATCCAGAACAACTCTGATGGACTTATGAGAATGAATGCTACCCACATTCAGAGGAAGAACTGTGGGAGTAGAAACACAGAAGAAAAACAACTGCTTGAACACATGGGTTGATGGGGATAAGATTTGGGATGTAGACTCTAAACAACCACCCCAGTGCAACTATCAAGAATATGGAAATAGGGGGGCAGCTGGGTAGCTCAGTGGATTGATAGCCAGGCCTAGAGATGGGTGATCCTAGGTTCAAATGAGGCCTCAGACACTTCCCAGTTGTGTGACCGTGAGCAAGTCACTTTACCCCCATTGCCCACCCTTACCACTCTTCCACCTAGGAACCAATACACAGAAGTTAAGGGTTTAAAAAAAAGAAAGAAAGAAAAAAGAATATAGAAATAGGTCTTGATCAATGATACATATAAAACCCAGTAGAATTGCACATTGGCTATGGGGAGGGTGGGGAGGTAGGTTTAGGGGGAGAGAAAGAACATGAATCATGTAACCATGGAAAAATATTCTAAAAAATTTAAAAATTTAAAAAAAGAACTAGTCATAGTTCAAAGAATTGGAAACTATGGGGATATCCATCAATTGGGGAATGGCTGACCAAGTTGTAGTATATTATTGTAATGCAATAGTACTGTATTAAAAGAAATATGAAAAGACTGATTTAAGAAAAACCTAAAAAAACCTATGTGAAGTGATGCAAAGTGAAGTGGGCAGAACCAAGAGAACACTGTATACAGTAATAGCAATAATATGTGATGAACATTTATGAATGTCTTAGCTACTCATAACAATATCGTGATTAATTCAAGAAAAAAACTCAAGGACTCACAATGAAAAATGTCATCTACCTCCAGAGAAAGAACTTACAAAATCTGAATGCAATGATACACTTCACTGTATTTCTTCACTTTTGTTTTTCAAGTTCTCATTTATAGATCAACAAGATGTTTTACACTATTACACATATAAAAATCTAAAAAAAGAAAAAAGAATGTCACAGTTGTTGTTGAAAGAATATCTTCTTTTGGCTCTTACAAAATATTTGGGATATAATTGGCTTGATTTTAAAATATACCCAAGGGCAAGAAAACTTACAGCTAGAATAAGTTCATTGTATAGGCTAGGAAGGCAGTCATCTCCCTAGTGTGAGTTGAAGGGAAGCCTATCCAAAAATGTCTCCTTCATTAAACTGAGATTTCCATATTGTTCAAAACATTTAATCAAAGCACGAAAGACCCTTTTTAAATTAAAAATATTAAGTTATTATGAGCTATACTAATCCCTTAGCAAAATGTAATGTGTCAATTAGCACAGATAGAGGGGATAGGGCATAGGAAGCTAGGTTCTGATGAGAGGAACAGAAGGAAGAAGTCTAAAACACATTGTCTCCTCTGAGTGGAGAGAACTAGATTGGGTACTAAAGTTATGGAGTGTTTTGAAGTGAGAGGGCAGTACAAGGGCATTGGGCCCTAAAGGAAGAAACCCTCAAAGGAGAAGATGCCAAAGGAGCCTTAAAGCCAAACTTTCCTAATTTTTAATTTTGTCAATGATGGGTCATGACCAAAATAACTCTAGAAAGTGGTTTATATTCAATCCCTTCATGTCTAAGAATATTTTATACCCATAACTACAAGGTCAACTATTTATGTCATTCATCAATTTTATCAAAAATAATTTACTGATTTTTTTTCACTGAATTAATCAAGTATTTAATAAAGCCACCTGGTTGTTTCAGCCTGAAATACCCACCTATCAACATATTTTTTCAAATTATGAAATATTAGAAATGATTCTAAGATTATAATTAGTTATAGACAGATATATAAATGGAAGGCCCCTGTTAAATTGAAAATTATATATGAGCAATGTATATATATATGTATATATGTATGTGTGTATATATATGCATATATATATTCATATATATATATATATATCCCATGATGGTGTTGGAAAACACTTTTGAAAGTCCCTTGGACAGTAAGGAGATCAAATCAGTCAATACTTAAAGAAATAAATTCAGATCATTCATTGGAAGAACAAATATTGAAGCTAAAGCTTAAATACTTTGGCCACATGAAAAGAAGACAGGACTCATTGGAAAAAAGACTCTTCTATTAGGAAAGGTTGAAGGCAAAAAGAGACAAAGATGGAAGAAGATGAGATAAAGTGTCATAAAAGCAATGAACAGACTTCAGGAGACAGTAGAGGGTAGAAGGGTCTGATCTGCCATATTCCATGAGGACATAAAGGCAGACATGACTGAACAACCGAGCAATGACAACAAAATCAGTCCTATTCAACATAACCAGCCCTAAGCCTTAGTTTTCTATGCTCTAGGGCAGTGATGGGAAAACTATGGCCCTCAGGCCAGGTGGGGAGGAGTGGGTGGCCTGAAATGTTCTATCTGGCCCAGTGACATTATTCCTAGCCTGACAAATACAATGAGTAGGATACAATAAAATGAAACTTCGAAAGAGTTGCCTTAGAACCAGACTGAGAGATGAGCATTTCCTTTCCTTTGGCCCCCTCTTTAAAAAGTTTGCCCATCACTGCTCTAGAGCCTTGGTGGTGAACCTATGGCAGGTGTGCTAGATGGGGCACTGAAAGCCCTCTCTGTGGGCACAAGCACAGTTGCTGAACAGAGTTCAACAGATTTTGTTACTAGAAAGCCAGAGGGATGTGGGGCAGGGCTACTCCCCTCCCCCTCTCCATGCACACCTGAGGACATCACTCACCCCTCTAAAAGGTTCACCATCACTGCTCTAGAGTATGTTTCAGGCCCCTCCGATAGTTTCACCAAAGGGAGGAAAGCACATAGAGGCATCACCAACTTGCCAATGTCATGTGTCATAAGAGTGAATTGTCAGTTTCCAGGTGACTCCAATCTTTAACTGTGCACCTCCACATTGATTCCATATTATGGCTATTTCTGTAATGTGAAATAATCTGATGGAAGATGGACTCATTCCTGCCTTTGTTCTGGGAAGCTATGTGAATATATAAATCAATAAATTTTGCTCTTACTAACTAACATAAAGTGGATTCCATCACACAAAGAGAAGCAAAGAATACCAGGCCATTCATCATCCAAAATAGGAACTCTTCAGCCACAGGTTCCAATAAATCTGCTACCAGCCTGAATAAGAGATTTATCTCTTCTGAGACAGCCTTGTACAAAATCTTCAGAGTAGAGGCAGGAAGATAGGGCAAGTGGTGTATTAAGGGTCTTATTTCAGGGGAGGAGTAAGGGCCAGGAGCTTGAGAAAACTGCTTCCCCAGGATGATGGACTTAAGCAGAAAAGTAAAGTTTAAGAGATGAGAATGTGACTTTCATCCAGGTTAGTGGAATTAGTAACAACCGCCATGATACATGATACATAATTCTTCCATATCTGAATTCTTCTACTTCTGTTTGTTAAGGGCTTAACAAATCTGTGTGAAAATATACTACAACCCACCTGCAACAGGACTGACCCATATAAATGATTAGGCAAACATTGCCCTCCCTTAGGAGAGGCACAGGTGAAACTCCATCCCTAACCCAGCCAAGAAGATGAGATCTGAGGCTGTAAACTGAAAATCGTAGCTGGGTTTGTACCTAAGTGAAAGTGGAAAGCTTAGATCCAAGAGGCTGATATGAATGGGAAACTGGTCGCCAAATAACAAATTCAGAGTCAGGAAGTCAATATCCAAAGAGAAAACTTGACTCCAGTCCCTTGATCATTTATCTCAGTCAAACCAATCCCTGAAAGCTTTGGGTCTTTTTTATTTCAGTTGTACTTGGCACTAATGGGCATGGAAAGAATCTGTTAAGTATTTTTCTGTCTCAACCCATTGCCTACCCCTCATCAGGCTCTGATATACACAATGTTCCCAAATTGAAACATCCCCAAATCATCTCTTTTTCCACTTAGATCCCATATTGATGGATTCTCTACCATTAGCGTTTCAGGTGTTTGCCTGGGTTGGCACCTATATGCAGAGAATTTTGATCCCCTGGACATTCTAAGAAAAGCAAGTCTCCCATCAAGCCACAGTTGTCCATGCAGCTGCTGCTCTGACCCTCCCAAGAAAAGCTCATCACTTCCAATCTCAAAGCCATGGTACTAACTCAAGTTTGGACATCACTTCCCTCAGCTCCCTCTCCCCTCTTTTTGGAGAACTAGAGGGTGGTGCCACACTCGTTCTAAAGTCTTCCTTTATAGAGGCAGAAGTTGGACTTGCAGCTCACTCCATTTTGCATCTGCTGCTCTACCCACTTTCAAATGCACAAACCAAGATACCCCTGCACTGCATCCTACTGCCCCTTTCCCCCACTTTCCTGCCTCCTTTCCCCAATAGACTGTAAGTTCCTTGAGTGCAGGCACTGCCTTTCTCTTTCTTATTGGTATCCTTAGTTTTCTAGCACAATGTCTGTTATTAATAAATGTTGAGTTTAAAGTCAAAATTGAGTTCGGTTGAGTTGACTATCAACCAAGTAGTTTTATCAGCAGTGCCTAGTATGAAGGCACATGCCTTTCACTCTACAGCAAATGCTGCCAGAACCAGCAAGTTGGTCCCACTCATTACTGGTTATCATCTCCATATATTCAATTATCTCAGCTAATAAAAAAATAGTGGTAGTAGCTGTAGTGGTGGTAGTAGTGATTGTGGTAGTAGTAGTAGCAGTAGCTAGCATTTATATTTCACCTGCTATGTGCCTGGGAACTGCACAAAGTATTTTACAGATGTTATCTATTTGATTCTCTCAGCTATCTTGGAAGGTCATTATTATTACAGCTGAAGAAACTGAGTTAGACAGAGATTATGTGCCTTGCCCAGGGTCACACTTCTAGATAGTCTTTTCCCTTTCTGAGGCTAGATTTGAGCAAGGTCTTCCAGATTCCTGTCACAGCACTCTATCTGAGGGGGCTGGATAAAATGTCCCTTCCAGCTCTTGAGGTCTCTTCTAGCTCTCTATCTTTGATCCTATGACCTTCCCTTCACCCTCAGCAACTCATCCTCCCAAACACTCCATTCCCCAACCAACTCCCAGTAAATGTCCCATTTCCTCAAAGCATACTCTCTGTTTCTAAAGAACAGCAAAAATTCCTGGTCAGCTGACCAAATCTAATGGCCCAGATTTTGATGTAGTATTAGGAAAGGGTTATTTCAACCCTTCTCCGGCTAGCAAATAACACGTACATTTAATAGCAAGCTTCTGGAGATAATACCTTAAGTCAAAGGAGTGATGGATGATGGGATTTCCAAGCTCCCAACTTGGCTGGGAGGGAGGGAAAAGGGGAGAAATGGAGGGAGAGAAGGAGGGAGGGAGGGAGAGAGGGAGGGAGAGAAGGAGGGAGGGAGGGAGAGAGGGAGGGAGGGAGGGAACCACTGGCACTGATGAGAGAGGGGAGAGGGTTATCTTTGTCCCTCCAAATACAAGATGTAGGTAGCCAACTGCTCTGCCTACATCTATAGGCAAGCCCTGCTGACATATACCAATACAGAAACTAGAAGATGTGAGCACATCCATTTCCAGGCCCTTCTGCCTTCCACACCCACGCTTGTGGACATGAGCAGTAACCTCAATTAAGATCAATCGCTGGCTTGGAAGATTTTTTGTTTAAATCAACCATGTCTTTCCCTAGCCAGCCAGGTCCTTGAAAAGGTAATGACTTTAAAGGAGGAGAAATTAACCACATCCCTAGGTAATAGATTTTGAACTTTCCGAGATTTATAGCTACTTCTTCCATTTAAAGATACTCAGCTCAGCAAATTCCACAGCTAAGTAGAAGCGACAATTACCAGTCTTCTATCTAACTGAAAGACACTTGAACCTGTGAAATAAATAGGAGGGTTTTTTCTTAATATAACTCCTGTGAACAGCAGAAAATATCACTTTAGCAAGGGGACCTTTGCTGCCACAGGTTTTCTCCTGACTTTCCTTACCAAAACAAAGAGCCTAGTGCTGTGAGGCATCATCATACTCATCAATAATCTGGGGGTTGATTGCTGAACTTCTTTTCAGAAAAACATGGGTTCGAATTCCACTTCTAACATTTGCTAGCTCTGTGATGATGGGAAGTTGCCTAACCTCTGTGGGGCTCAGGTCCCTTGTCTGTCAAATGGGGAAAATGTTACTCTTGAAACCAACTTCATGGGGCTATTTCAAGGTTCAAATAAGAAACTATATAAAGAATAATGCAAAGACCATAATTATCATTACTACTCTTATTATTAGGGTTAGAAATTTGCAACACCTTTTACATACAGTGACTCACTTGGGCCTTACAATGACCCTGTGAGGTAGGTTGTTGGGGTATCAAACTCCTCATTTCAGAGATGAGGAAAGAGAGAGATAGTTTCACCTACCCATAGTCACAGATCTTGTAAATGTCAGATGCAAGATTAGAACCTAGGTCTTAGCAATAATACTAATGACTCATACTTACATTTACTTCAACATTTACAAAACCCTTTAAAAATATGATCTCATTTTATCTTCATGACAACCTTGGGAGGTCAGTGATAATATATCCCTTTTTTAATAGATTAGGAAAATGAGGCAGATGGAATAAAGTGACTTGCCTAGGTTGACTTGGGTAGTAAGTATTTGAGCCCAGATTTGAACTAAGATCTCTCTGATTATTTCAAGTCTAAGATAATGCACTATGAAACCCAATCATCCGTCAACTTCCCAGAACATTTCCTGGCTCCCTGCCACTGTAACTTCCATATTCCCAGACACCCCAGTTTGTTTCGAAAGCTAGTTCTCAGATCAAACTACATAGAAATAGATTGGATTTTTTCTGAACAGTGGAGTAATACCTACAGAATGTAGACTTAATTCATTGACGTATTTTCTCATTCTTCCCCTTTCTTGTACATTTACTTACATGGTCTTAAGAGATTTCCTGAGAAGATATTTTAAAAACAAATAGCTGGAAGAATTTCATGAACTTTTATCAAGGGACTCACACACACACACACACACACACACACACACACACACACACACACACACACACACACACACCAGGAGCAACCAAAGCTTTTTTTTTTTGTTAGAAGTAGCTATATTATAGTTCTTCCATTTTGATCACCAAAGTGTGGTTGTGAACATCAGGGAGAAATCGAAACTGATAGTAGATGGAGTTTATAAGCTTGGGGGAGAAGCAATTCCTACTTACACCACCACAGAGCTGAATTTTCCATTGTAATATGCTGAAGACACACAACAATACCATTGTGGGTATATGTAGTATGGGTGTGTGAGTATATGAATAGAGTTTTAGGATTGGACCTGTAATTTATTGGCATAGGGAACTCCATATGGGTTCATTTCTCATACCCAGGCCAATTAACCCCTGCTTTGCCATATAGTCTTAGAGAATTGCCTGAGGCATTGATAAATTAAGAGGTCACACAGGTCTAATCAGTATGAGTCAGAAGGAGGACTTGAACTCATAACTTCCTGACTTGGAGGCCAGTTCTCTAGCTACCATACCAAATTACTTCTGGTATAAACATATATTTGCATAATCATGCAAAGGATCTTTGATTTCTTAAGCATAGAGAATTCCACACTCTAGAGAAGTCCTGGGGATAGCTAGGTAGTGCAATGGAGAGCTTCCCAGGCCTGGAGTCAGAAAGGCCTAAGTTCAAATCTAGCCTCAGACACTTAGTAGCTATGTGAACTTGAGCAAGTCACTTTACTCTGTTTGCCTCAGTTTCCTCATCTGTAAAATGAGCTGGAGGAGAAAATGGTAAACACTCCAGTATCTGAAAACCACATGAAAAGCAGGCTGTGACTTAAATGACTGAACAACAATAGTAAGGCCTACAGGTTATATAGATAATAAGGGTCTCTTTTGTTGTGGCAAAGAAATGGAAATTGAGGGGATGTCCATCAATTGGAGAATGGCAGAACAATTGTGGTACATGATAGTGATGGAATACTATTGTGCTACAAGAAATGATGACCAGGAACTGGAAAGACCTTCATGAACTGATACAGAGTGAAATAAGCAGAACCAGGTGAGCATTGTACAGAGTAACAGCAATATTGCACAAAGATCAACTGTGAAAATGTGCTTACTCTCAGCAATGCAATGATCTGAGGCAAACCTGAAAGATTTACGACTGGAAATGCTCTCCACCTTCAGAGAAAAAGCTTTTGGAGTCAGATGGATGTGGATCAAAGCAGACTACCTTTCACATCAGTGTATTTATTGTTTTATTTGGGTGTCTGGGTTTTGTCTGAGTGTGCTCTTAAAATAATGACCAATATGGAAGTGTATTTTGCATGATAATAAAAATTTAATTTAATTTAAAACAAATAATAATAATAATAAGGTCTCACACCAGGGAAAGGGAGATGAACGCAGGTCTTCCCAATGCTAAACCCAGAAGTCCAGTGACTATGTCACACTGATCCTACATGTCAACAAACCAATATTTTTAAGCACCTTCTATGTTCAGGCAAAAATATAGTCTCTGATCTCAAGGAGCTCAAATGTGCAAACTATACATATACAAGATATAGACAGGATAAATAGGAGATAATCTTAGAGGGAAGGAAGGAAGGAAGGAAGGAAGGAAGGAAGGAAGGAAGGAAGGAAGGAAGGAAGGAAGGAAGGAAGGAAGGAAGGAAAGAAGGAAGGAAGTTGGTCTTAGAGTCAACAGAAGTTAGGAATTCAGTACTACCTCTTCTCCCTTGTTAGCTGAGTGATTAAAGGCTAGTCAGGTCACCTCTCTGCACCTCAAGATCCTCATCTTTAAAGGACAATGATAATATCCTGAGTATGTTTTTCACAAGTTGTGATGAGCCAAGATGAGAAATTTATGACAAGTTTATTTCCAGAGGAAGAGGAGCCCTGCTCCCTTGATTCCTAGCTCTATGATGATTAGAGCTATGGAATAACTTAAGTTGAACATTAGTGAAATGCTGACTGAAGAGGTAAGAGGTGCCCCATGCAAAGAAGATTCTAAAAAATCATTCATTTATTGGCTATATTTCAGGAAGATGAGTATCTGGCCAGGCATGGATTAAATTAGGTAGCCTCCTAGGTCTTGTTGAACTTACTAGAAAATAAGGAAGAGGCAGCTAGATATCTAAGTGGTTAGAGCACTGGGCCTGGAGTCAGGAAGATATGAGTTCAAATCAAGTCTTAGACACTGATTAGCTAAGTGACCCTGAGCAAGTCACTTAACTTCTCTTCACCTTAATCCATTAGAGAAGGAAATGTCAAACCATTCCAGTATCATTGCTGAGAAAACTCTATAGATAGTATAGACCATGAGATCTCAAAGAGTCAGACATGACTGAACAAGACAATAGGGATCCACTAAAGATTTTTGAACAGAGGTCTTCCCTTTTCTAGACCCAGCACTCTATCCACTGTGCTACCTAGCTTCTATCTAGTTATCTAACTACTCAATTCTTTCAATCAGTAATGGTCTTCCACTGCTGATCTAATAGTCACAGTTTCATTTTATAGCTTTCTAATTCATTTAACTTGTAAATTTATTTGTTTGTTTGTTACAATTAAATACCCAGTTAACTCCCTCCCTCCCCTCTCCTTCTTAAAGAAAGTATCATTGGCAAAAATACATATATAAAACTATCTCTTCTGTACTTATATCAGTACTTTCTCTAGTGAAGGACATATATGTCATTCTTCAAACAATATTTCTGTTGTTGTATATAATACTCCCTTGGTTCTGCGCATTTTACTTTCCATAAGTTCATGTAGGTGTTTTCATGTTTTTCCAAAATTATCCTGCTGGTCATGTCTTATGGTGCAGTAGTTTTCCAACACAATTCACAACTTGTTAAGCCCTTCCCCAACCAATGAGCATCCTTTCATCTGATTCATTTATGACACATTAGAATTACCTGTAGCATGGTCATGTTCTGTTATAAAATGTTTAGCTCTGTACAAGGCAGAAGGGGATCATAGTTTGAGAGACGGATGGGATCTTAGAGGTCATGGAATCCAACCCACTAGTTTTACAGATGGGTAAACTAAGGCCTGGAAGTTATTAGTGAATTGCCCAAAGTCCCATAGTTAACAAGTGAAAGAATCAAAATTTGAACACAGGACCTATGATTCCAATTCCATTTCCTATCATACCCTGCTGAAGATCATTACACCTCAATTCTGTATTTCTCTCCAGGATTTAATACAGTGTTCTACACAGAGCAGTTGTTTAATTAATGTCTGCTCAATTGAATTGAATGGATCTGAACTGAATGAGTAAAAACTCCAAAGGAGTTGGTGATAATCAAATCTGTCTGCTATTTGCTAAGTGTTCTCTAAAAAGATTTTTCCAGTTTCAGGAGACTATAAACTAGTTAACAACTCAACACTAATTAATAACCCCATTATGAAGATATAAACTTCTACATTTTTATTCTTTATGATGTACTTAACGCTGATTTCCCTTAAATGGCTGCTTGAGGAGCTTGGCTTCCTCCTTCCTCTAGTATCCTGGCCACACATTTGTTTTTTAATCTAGTCCTGTCTTGCCCACTTCCACCCTCTCAATTACTTCCTAGACCCTTTCAAAACTTTTCATCCAAAGATTGTATGGAATTTGAGAGTTAGCTGGGACCTTGGCGCATATCCAGGTCAACTTTATCACTCTACAAATGAGAAAACTAAAACCCAGAGAGGTTTAGGGACTTTGGTCAAGATCACACAGTCAATTAGTGACAGAGGCAAGCCTAGATGCAAATCTCCTTTATCTCATCTGTTCTGTCATCATGTACAAGGGGTTAAATTGACTGAGAGCTGAGGCAATTGCAGTGGATTTGGACAAGAATCAGCTGGAGTTCAAGGATATGAAATTTTTGGTTATACATCTGGTGTCTGAAGAGAAATCTTAAAAACTCCTTCTCCAGCCCCAGCCTGACTAAGAAGTTGGTAGTATTCCATGGGTTAATTACTGGTCTTCTGGAACATACTGGTCTGGTCAAAGGAGACTTGAAATGAAGAAATTTAGAAGGGAAACAAAAACCTTGGGGAAAGTGGACAACAAAGAAGAATGGGTAGAAGAAAAAAAGTATTGATTAAGTACTTCTGGTGTTGGGGACACAAATACAAAAGCAAAGACAGTTCTCACCCTCAAGGTGCTTATATATCTATTGGGGTTGGGGAGGGGAGAAGAAGAGAAAAGAAAAAAAAACAGTGAAGTAGCAATCAGGAAGGAAAAGATGGGAAAGTTACTGGAATAATGAGAGATCCCATAGGGAAGTAGATTGACACACTCCATCCATGATAGATTTTGTCATGATTCATAGTTTCTGAACTGGAAGAAAGGGTGGAGAGAAGCATGGTTGGAGCTTTCCTGAAATAGTGGCCCAGTAGAGAGAGTCATCAGTAAGGAGGTGTGGAGAAGGTGGGGAAAAGGCATGCCCAGAGCAGAAGTTTCTCCACACTTTGGACACTGGTTTCTCTCTCTCCCTCTCTCTCTCTCTCTCTCTCTCTCTCTCTCTCTCTCTCTCTCTCTCTCTCTCTCTCTCTCACACACACACACACACACACACACACACACACACACACACACACACACACACACAGTGGTTCTGGGGACAAATCTGAGACTAGAGTAGGTACAATAAGGAAGTTGTAGTTTTTCTAGAGAATCCTTATTAAAGATCAGAAATGTTCAGGCAGCCGGGTGGTAACACAGTACAGAGAGCACTGGACCTGGAGTTAGGAAGACCAGAGTTCAAATCTTCCCTCAGACACTTATTAGTTGTGTGACCTTAGACAACAATCCTAACCTGTATTTTCCTCAGTTTTCTCATTTTTAAAAATGATAATAATAGCATCTACCTCTCAGGGTTGTTGAAGAATCAAATAAGAGAATCATTATAAGACACTTAATACGGTGCCTGGCACATAATAAGTGCTATATAGACGTTAACACTTATTGTAACAGAAGAGACAAGGCAGCAGGCCATGGCCCTTTAGAGGAGGGTGAATCAGGAGAGCTGTGGTACTGAGCCGTAGAGAGGGTAAGTGACTAGTCCAGTGTCACACAGATAGAAAATTATACAACCTGAATTCAAACCCAAGTTGAACACACACAGAGAATATAGAGGACCAGGGGATATACTTACAAGGCCCATGTGAGGAATAAGTAAGGGCAGTCAACATCATCACTAGCAGTGCTTGCTACACAAGGAGGCACCTTATTGATCGACCAAATTAAGATTTGCAAAGCAATTTGCATCTATTATCTTACTTGATCTTTGCTACGTCCCTCTAGGTGGGTTCCATTCATAGTCCCCATTTTCAGATGAGGAAATTGAAGCTGAAAGAGATAAAAGGATAAAAGAGAGCCCAAATGCCTAGGAGAGTGTACTTGGAGAGATATACGTAACTGATATTCATTCATGACCACAGCAACTCCCAACTCTAATGCTTCCGATCAGTAGCATTGTCCTCTAATCACACTGCTCTCTAATGGACCTTGAGTTCCTTTACTCTTTTTTGGACATCTTCTTGGTATCTCATATTCTCATCACATGTCCTGTCATGCCTCCACTTCCTGCTGGGCATTAAGCCTAAGCTTTAAATTGCTGGATTGCTCTTTACTATACTTCAGCTATTTGCCCTCTCAGGACCATCTACTGTTCTCTATCACAATATTCTGGGATGCAGTAGAAAGTAAGTTTCTCTAGACCAAAGAATTGCTAAAGATCTTTGAGTGTGATTGGTAGAAGCAAAAGATCTTAACCCAATATTAAGTCTCTTCTGACCATTTTTTCCTGGCATAGATATGAAGTCCCTGGTCCCAGCCAACTATCTCCCTTGGAGTTAGAAAGTTACTTTTAGCTCCTGCTAAATCATGTTACCAAATCCCACTTGTGGTGTGCCACCTGGGACAAGGACTAAGAGCTCAGCTTCTGGTCAACTCCCATAATGCCCCTTGATTGGTACACAAATAAACACAGCAGCAGGAACAGAATTAGGTAAAGTAGATGGAACTATACTTGTACCTGTTTCTATAATGAGTCTACAAATCCTTTGAAGTCAATGACTATGAACTCTAGCTAACCACATGAAATGCCATGTCATTGGAGATCCCCAAATGACAAAGAAGACATGATGCTGAAAGCATGCCCAATTCTCAGGACAAAATTCATCAGGTTTTATTGGCTCAAGAAGTTCACAATGATCATAAAGATTCCCTAGATCAGTGATGGTGAAACTTTTAGAGACCAAGTGCCCAAAATGCAACCCTCACAACCCATGTGAGCCCCCTGTCTTGCCCCAGACAGGGAAGGAAAGAAGTGCTCCCCTGGGGCTGTTGGGCAGAGAGGCAGGTGATATAAGAAATGTCCTCAGGCACATGTGGCTGAGGGGGAAAGGAGCAGCCCCCTCTGGCACATGCTGGCATGCATGACTGTTGTGTGGAGATACAAAGCATGGAATCCCTGCAAAGATACAGGGATAGCCTCACCCAGAATTCCAGGGGACCCCCCCCCCGGAGAGCTTTGGGTGAGGGGGCAGTTGAGAAGGGTTTGAGACAGTTACTTTGTGGAGGTTGAAGTGAGCAGACCCCGTGCTTACTACTCCACACTTGGGGGTTCACTTGAGAAGCCACAGTGGCATAGCCAATGTGGTTACTACATAAGGATTAGCCTGTTTAGTAGGGTTAGTTTATATCAACTTCATTACAACAAATATTTAGTGATTAGAGAGTAAAGATATTCATTAATAGCAAGAGAGCCAGTTTTAGTTAAGTGCCTTCATCCCCTCCTGTGAGGAGGGGGGGAAGGGAAGTTTAACCTAACAGTTCAGGGTCACCTTTCATTATCCTAAAACCCTCATTAACCTCTCTAGTTTTCCTTGTTATTACTTAATATAAGCTATACCTTCAAATCTGTGCCTGGGAAATGATTTGGGGGAATACTCACAACTCAGTCTGGACATCTAATTTGAATCCTGTCTGCTGCCAGTTTAAGAAGATCATCTCAGTCCACAACAGTTATAGTTAGCTTCTACTTACTCCTCTAACTGACCTGTGAGGAATATAAATTAAAGAAAAGGAACATCATTGGGGTTTCAGCCATAACAGAAACTTACCAGGATCTGATCCTGTCTTCATATGCAACTGAAACAGCAACTGTTAGAGGGTGAGGGGTTTGAGATCCAGGAGTTTGAGCCCCCTCCTTTCCTCACTGAAGCCTGTCAATCTGTGGCTCTTGCCTTGAAGCTCTATTTGGCCCTGACATATTTATCTGCTTCTCCAAATTATCTGTTATTATCATCATAACAATGACATAGCTTCATCAACATGGCCCTACATAGTATCTGTTCGGTTCATGCCTTCCATCAACAAAAGTGATCTATATAGCCTAACATGTAATTCTAGCTCTATCATTATCAAATTATGTAACTTGGGTAAGTCACTTACTTTGTCTTTCTTGTCTCGTCTGTCAAATAGAAATAATAATACCTGCCCTACTTCAAAGTAGAGGGGAACATCTGTTGAGGAAAAAAATACCTCAAAAATTAGCCAGAGGCAGGTGGAGTATCATAGAAATAAGAAGTATGACAGCACAGTGAAGTGGAAAGCACTACAGATCTGGTCTGAGAACCTGGGTTCAAATCTCAGGATTAATACTTGAAAATCTGAGTAACCCTGGGCAAGTACCTTAATCTTCACATTTGCCTCTTTGCCTTTCTCTAATAGCACCAACTTCTGTGAATTACAAGATGGCCCTGGATGATCTCCAAGATCCCTTCCAACTCTCAAGCTGAGCTTCCTACAACTAGTGGCTCAAACTGTGATATTAATAATAATTCAATCTAGTTGATGTAGCTGTAATTATAAGTACAAGAAAAATTTAGGGTAGTGAGAGAACGAACTACTTCTAGTAATGGTATGGTAGAAAGAGCTTTTAATTCTGGCATCAGAGGCTCCGATTTCAAATACAACCTCTGATGCTATCTGTGAAACTTTGGACACACTGCTGAGCCCTTGGGACTTGATTTCCACATTTTAAAATAGGATACTTGGGGGCAGCTGGGTAGCTCAGTGGATTGAGAGTCAGACCTAGAGGCGGGAGGTCCTAGGTTCAAATCCGGCCTCAGACACTTCCCAGCTGTGTGACCCTGGGCAAGTCACTTGACCCCCATTGCCTACCCTTACCACTCTTCCACCTATAAGTCAATACACAGAAGTTAAGGGTTTAAAAAAAAATAGGATACTTGGACTAGAAAGCTTCTGAGATCTCTTTTAGATCTAGATCTATGAGCTTATGTTTTGTTGCTGTTCAGTCACTTTATTCATGTCCACCTCTTCATAACCCCATTTGGGGTTTTCTTGACAGAGACACTGGAGAGGTTTACCATTTCCTTCTTCAGTTCCTTTTACAGATGAGGAAACTGAGCCATACGGTGTGAAGTGACTTGTTCAGCACTCTATCCACTGCTTCATTTAGCTGCTAGTGTCTTAAGAATCATCAAATGGAAAGCTAGAATGCTGATGGTTCTTTTGGGATCCACACGCATGAAAAAGAAAGAAGAAAGATCTCAGGGATCATATGTGCTAAGAGTCATAATATCAATGGATTATAGCCTGATGTGAACCAGAGCATTCTATTCCACAGTTAGAGAGTCTCATCTCCAGTATAGGTTAGTGGGGAAAACCCCAACCTCAGAACCAAAAGGCCTGAGTTTGAGTCCTAACTCCAAAATTTGACACCTGTCTGACCCTAAGCAATTCACTTTCCTTCTTTTGTTTTCTCACCTGTAAAATGGGAATGATACTTGCACTACCTAATTCACATAGATAAGAGGGAAATGCTTTGGAAACCGTAATTTGTTACATATGAGTCATTTTTTAGCAAAAACAGAGCTAAGGGATGCCCCAACATGCATCACACTGTGCAATGAAACTGAAACAGATATGTTTGTAAGCCTTGTTTTGTTCTGGCTTAATAAATATGAAGGCAAGTCAACAAGAACTCCTTAAGCATCTACTATGTGCTAGGCACCATGTTAAGTGCTGGAGAGGCAGAGAAAGGCAAAAAGATAATCCTGGTTCTCAAGGAGTTGATAATCTAATGGGGGGACAGTATGCAAACCATGATGTTCATACTGGAATTAAGCTCAGAGGAAAGGAATGAAAATTAAAGGAGATTGGAAAAGGCTTCCTATAAAAGGTAAGATTTCAGATGAGACTAGAGGGAATTTAGGAAAGCCAGGGGCAAAGATGAGGAAAGAGATAATTCTAGGCACAAGAAACAGCCACTGGAAATGCCTGGGGTTGGGAGATGATAGAGGGCCTCATGTGCAAGGAACAGCATGGAGGCTGGTGCCATTGAATCACAGAGTACATATGGAGGATAGGGGGGTCAAGGCATAAGAAGACTAGAAAGGGAGAGGAGACAAGTTATAAAGGGATTTCATTTCCAGGCAGATGATTTTATATTTGATCCTGAAAGTAATAAGGAGCCATTTGAATTTATTTAAGAGAAGAGTGATATAGTCAGGCCTGCCCTTTAAGGAAATAACTTTGCTAGTTTAATAAACTATGCATTTGAGTAGGGAAACTTAAGTTGGGGAGACCAACTAGCAGGCTATTTCAAGAGTCCAAGCATGAGATAATGAGCACTTGGACCAGGATGGAAGTTGTTTCAGACAAGAGAAAGAGAAATATTACAGAAGTCAAATCAAAAGAACTTGGCAATTGATCAGATATAATGGGGGAGAGGACTTTGAGAAGATGTGAGGGGGGAAAGTTATTCTGATATATCTAGGTAATATATATACAATACATAATAAAAAGAACTTTTATCTTGCAATCTGGATAAGTCTCGGATCAAATCTTGCCTCCACTATTTACTACCTGTTTGATCCTAGACAATCCACTTAGCCACTCTGAGCCTCAATTTCCCTTCTTGTAAAATGGGGATAATAACAATAGAAGTGCCTACCACATGAAGACATTGGAAGGGTCAAATAAGATAATGTGTGGAAAACCCTTTGCCAATCTTAAATGTCAGCTCTTATTTATTCCTGTGTGTGTGATTGTTGCTAAGGGACCAATTGATGCAAATTAGGAATAATAGGAGTTCTAACTTTAAAGGGCAAAGAGATAAGGCTGAGAGGAGAAATCCCTATCCTCTGATTAACAAAAACACGATTGCCAAGCTAGGGTATATGAGCCTGTGATCTTCTTCCTGTCCTTGGCTGCCATGAAAAGGAACAGAAAGAGAGGCTTTCAAATAGCAGGGAGCTGAAACCTTCCTCCAAAGAAGATAACCCAGACAATGTTACATCAGTAATAGGCTATAAAGAAGGACAACAAAAGAGATGATTTCCAGAACCAGCAGCTGGAGTGGGTAACCACGATGCTTTGACAATGGAAAACCAGAAATAGGAGAACAGAGATGAGGACCTTTGACAACAAAATGGTCTGAACTCTCCAAACATGAAAATTTTTACTCAAATTGTGAAGATTGACAACAAAATGGTCTGAACTCTCCAAACATGAAAATTTTTTACTCAAATTGTGAAGAGTTAGGATGAACTGAATGAAACATTCTACTAAGCCTGGTCTGACTTAGCTTAAACAGTTCTTGCTAACACTGAAGCATTAGAGAATATAGAACCTAAATTGTATCCAGATGTTTACAGTTTTTTAAATGAATCATTCTCTGATGGATCTCTTTTGAGTATAACAATGCTAGTGGCTGAACTTAGCCAACTTAATAAAAGCTGCATATTTTTTAAAATCATAACAAAGAGGGGCAGATGGGTGGCTCAGTGAATAAAGCCCCAAGCTGGAGACAGGAAATCCTGGGTTAAAATCTGACTTCAGATACTTCCTAGCTGTGACCCTGGGCAAGTCCCTTAACCTCAATTGCTTAGCCCTTGCCACTCAGTAAAGTAACGGATTTTTTAAAAAATCATAACCAAGGAGAACCATGCTAGTATCCCTCTCAGCTAATCTACATGGGAATCATAATGAGAATCATAATTTGAGAGTTGGAAGAAACCTCAGAATCCCTCTAGTTCAGTTCATACCCAAAAGGAATCATGGCTATAAATTACCAAACAAAAGATCAGATCTCTGTCTGAAGACCAACAAGGAAGAACTCACTGCTTCACAAGGCAGTGCGCTCTACCTTGGACAGCACCAGCATTCCTGACATCAAGTCTAGATTTTCCTTCTTGTGATTTCCAAATGTTGCTCTTGATTCTTTCCTGTAGGACCAAGGTGAACAAATTCCATCTACCCCCATCTTTTAACTATTCAAAAACACTTAGTGTCTCTCTTCTGAATTCTTTTCTTCAGGTTAAGCATGACTAGTACCTTCAAATGATGCTCATGTGCCATGGGTACAAGGTCCTTTGCCATCTTCATTGTCCTCTCCTTGACTCTTCATCATTTCAATGTCCTCTTAAACTAGGATGTCCAGAACTCAACACAATCTTCCAGATGAAGTATGATGAGGGCAAAATATAATGGGACTCTCACATCTACATTTCTGAAAAGAAAGCAGCCTTCTTAATGAAACCAATGACTGAATTAACTTTTGTGACTATCACATCACTTTGATAACTCATATTGATACAACTGAACAATTAATTAACAACTGAGCTTGCAGTTCACTAAAACCCCCAGATCTTTTTCAGAGCAATTTATATCTATTGCCTTTTCCATATTTTAAGTGTGGGGTTTTTTTGTAAACAGGTGTAAGACTTTATTTTTATCCATATTGAATTTCATCCAATTTTTCAGTCACTTTAGTCACGCCTGACTCTTAATGTCCCCATTTGGGGTTTTCTTGGAAAAGATACTGAAATAGTTTGTCATTTTCTTCTCCAGCTCATTTTACAGAAGAGGAAACTGAAGCAAACAGGTCACCCAGCTAGTTAGTATCTGAGACTAGATTTGAATTCAGGTCTTCCTGATTCTAGGCCTGCTGCTCTAGTCTATTATAATCTTTGTGGACTTTTTTCTATAACAGCTAGCAATCATATAGTGCTTTAAAATTTGTAAAGCATTATATGTATAAAATTTGATCCTTACAACAACCCTTCAAGATAGGGACCACTATTATCCCCATTTTACAGTTGAGGAACCTGGGGCAAACAGAAGATAAATTATTTCCCAGGAATCACACAGCTAGTCAGTGTCAAAGGCTGGATTTAAACTCAAATCTTCCTGAATCTAGGGAAGACAGATAGGCTCTCTTAGAACAAACCTCCTGGAGATGCTATAGAAGATAGTATTGTGCAGACACAATCTGTACTGGGCAGCCTATAAGACCCCATCCAACTCCGAGGGCTGGGATTCTAATTCAAATCCTGTCACATCCTTCAGTGGACCTGAACCAAGGGGAATGTGTTAGTCCATCACCTATGAATTCTCAGTTTCTCTCCTCCAAGTTTAATTCAAATATTTTTAGCCATTTCACATCACTTCAGCATTGACTCACAGATGGCTCATCCTTCATCTTTAAATAATGTCAAAGGTTTATTTCAACAATAAAGCTTTCATTTCCCATAGTTTTCTATAGATTTTGTGCTTTGTGTGTCTGTCTGTGTGTGTGTGTGTGTGTGTGTGTATGAAATCAGGAACTGGGATCTTTAGTTTATTTTAAAACCTAGAGATTTCTTTAAATAGTGTATATATAAAGAGATTAGGTCCTATTAATATGCAAAAATTTGTCAGTTTGCTTTCTTTTCTTTCTATGTCTCAGTTTCCTCATCTCTGAAATGGGGATAGTAAGAGTATTACCTCCCAGAGTTGCTGTAAGAATAATATAATAATTGTAAAATCCTTAGCACAGTGCCTGGCTTAATAGACATTATTTAAATGCTTTTTTTTAATTCTTACTTTCTACCTTAGTAACAACTCTAGGACAAAAGTTCAAGGGCTAAGCAAATGGGATCAAGTGACTTGCCCAGGGTCCCATAGCTAGGAATTGTTTGAGGCCAAATTTTAACCCAGGTACTCCTCATTCCAGACTTGGCTCTCTATCCACTATGCCACCCAGCTGCCCCTTATTGTTATTATTTTTAAAAGCACCTACCTGTCAAGGTTATTGCAAATACCAAATAAGTTAATACACTTGTCCCTCACTATATCGCAGTTCACTTATCATGGCTTCACTGTGTCGTGAGTTTTTTTTAAATATATCTAATTCTGTATCACGGAGTTTTTGCTATATCACAGGCTTTTGCAGATGGATACCGTAGTGTACACAATGGAAATGCAGTACGCCACTACCACTTGCACAGTTTTGCCAACATGAGATTGTACACAGGACACCATTGACTGATGGAATGAAAGGGGACCAACCACAGCACTTTGTTCTGTATCCTGGGAGCTGATTGACTCAGTGTTTATAAGAGTGTGGGAAAGGCTAATAAGAGTACGGAAAAGGTTTATAGGAGAGTGGGAAGGGTTTATAAAGCCTTAAAATATATATAAATAATAAAATAAATATAATGCCACTACTTCAGAGATTTTCACCTTTCCCAGGGGTCTCTGGAATGTAACCCCCATGATGGGTGAGGGATCACTGTACATATAAAGCATTTTATAAACCTTAAAAGTCATATATAAATGCTAGCTGGTGTTTTCATTATGATTTTCAGTTTTGAGGCAGCCAAATGGAGTAAGTAGATAGAGTGCTGGACTTAGAGATGTGAAGGCTTGATTTCAAATCCTATTCCTGGTATTAATTAGTTATATGACCATGAATAAGTCACGTAACCTCTATCAGCCTCAGTTTCCTCATCTATAAAAGTGGAGTAAAAATAGCACCTGGATCCCATGGTTATTATGGAGATCAAATGAGAGGGTACATGTGAAGTGCTTTGCAAACTTAAAAGGGATATGAAAATGCTAGCTATAATTACTACTCTGAATTCTAAAAAAAAAAAGCCTTGCTTATCTTAACTAAAACCAAACCTCCACCTCACTTCCTGGGTACCAGTTCCAAATCATGCTCACATATGCCCTTGCTTTCTAGCTCCCCTCTATACATTTGCCTTCATCCATTAAAATGCAAACCCCTTTAAGGCAGAGACTGTTTCATTTACTTCTGTGTGCATCCCTAATACTCAGCACAATGTCTGGCACAAAGTAAATATTTAGCAAATGCTTTATCTCCAAATGATTGCTGAGGTGGTAGAAAGATCCCTGAATTTGGAATCAGAAGACCCAGATTCAAGATCTGACTCAGCCATTTATAAGCATTTATAAGTGGTACCTCCAACAAATCATTAACATCTCTCACACCCAATCTCCTCTCGTACAATCAGGACAGTAAACTTGTACTACCTTCTTCCTAGAGTTGTTATGAACATCCAATGGGATGTGTAGGAAGCACTTTGTAAGCTCTAGAGTCTTCACAAACATCAAGGGTACTCAACTATGAGTGCTCCCTCTCTTCTCTTTGTCCCAAGATCTCAGGCTTCTGCTTTGGGATATATGGGATGAGAAACTTCCCCATTGAACCAAACTACTTTGGTTCATTTAACTTACAGATTAAAAAACAGTAAAAGAATAATCGTCGTGTAGTTTATCCCCAAGAAGTCATCCCAATGGATGTTTAGAACTCTCTAGAAAACATCAGGCTTATATCTGAAATGTGGAGGCTGCCTTGGGTATCTTGAGAAGGAACGCTGATTAAGAGCCAGCATTACAATCTCATGAAACAATTTTTCCCTCTGTGCTCTGACATCCTTCTGATGAGACAAAATGAACTTTAAATTGCTGATCAAAGCTGAGTTCTTCATGAAAGTTAAAAGAGTGGCACCTCCAGAAGGGGTCCTCCTAGGAGCTAATCAACTCTGTCAGTCAACATCCATTGCACACCTACTGGGTGCTGAGACAAACCTGTAATCTTGGTTCTCTTCAACTCAAATTGACCTGGTGACTTTCCATTTTCATTACAGAGTAATTTCTATCATGGGAAGTTGCTTCTCCGATGGTGAGGAATAAAATCTTTCCTCTCTATAAAAGAGAAATCTGCCTTCTGATGGCTTCCTAGAATTTCAATTGCAAGAGACCTTACTCATATGTGAGGTTCAAAATTAATATCCAATATTCTAAGTATTATATTTAATGAGATTTATTAATAATAACTAACATAAAAAAGCTAGAGCAAAAGGCCACCTTTCTCAGACTGCACACAGGGGAAAAAAGAGAGGAAGAGAAAGTGCATATCACAAATTCTATATAAAACATGAAAAAAACGAGAGGACGCAAGGAAAGGGATGCTGGAAGATGAAAGCAATTCTGGGGAACATAGTTCAAAAGGAACAAAATTCCCTACTTATACAAATAGAAGCTACCATTGCCATAACACCTTATGTCTTCCAAATTATCTCTTCTGTATTTTTCATTTATGTTCTTTAGCCTCCTCACTTTCCTAGCTTCCTTTACCATTCAGCTCACATTCTCCCTCTTCCATTAAAGGCCTTCCTGGTCTCCTATTCCATCATCTCACCTCCATTATTAGTCCCTTTTTTCTGAGGTTGCCTTCCATTTGAAAACACAGTCCTTAATATCAAGAATTCACCTTCTCATGGAAGAGGAGACATGTAAATAACTTACATGCATGTAAAATTTATGGATGCATAGATGGATTTATACACATGTATATGTGTGTTGCATTGTTGCATAAATGCATGTGTGTATATATGCATTGCTTTTGTGTACAGAGGTATATGTATACTGGAAAGAGCCTTGAACTTGGAGTTGCAGAACTTGAGTTCAGATCCCAGCTCTGACATTTGCAAGTGATGTGACTTTGGGCAAGTCACTTAATTTCTCTAGATCTCAAGTGACTCACCTGTAAAATGAAGGGGGTAAAGGGGGCAGCTAGATGGATCAGTGGGTATAAAGCCAGGCCTGAAGATAGGAGGTCCTGGGTTCACATCTGGTCTCAGATGCTTCCTACCTGTGTAACCCTGGACAAGTCACTTAATCCCCATTGTCTAGCCTTTACTGCTTAGAACGAATAAGTAGAACTGAGTCTAAGACAGAAGAGGGGTTTTTTTTAATGAAGAGGGCAGATAAAAATGACTTGTAAAGTACCTTCTATCTCTAGGTCTCTAATCCTAGGGTCTCTCCAGAGGCTAAAATCCAAATGCATCCCTGTTATCATGTTCCTGGGTTTCTCAAATTAATCCAAAATCCTTCCCTTGTGTCAGGTGCTCTAGAAAAAAGGAGCCACTGCTTTCATTAGGCAGTTTGTCCCCACTATGAAAACCTTTGTAAGATAATAGAACCTCAGTCTTAAAGCTGGGAGGGACCCTAGAAAGCATCAAATTCAACCCCTTCATTTTATACATGAGGAACTGAAGCTATGAGAAGGTAAGTGACTTGCCTAGGGTCACATCCAGGAAATGTCTGAGGTAGGATCTGAATTCAGGTCTTCCTAACTCCAGTTAGAAAGTGATCTATACACTGTGCCACTTAGCTACAAAGCCCAGTACAATGGATTAAAAAAGGTAAGTAGTTGTTTCCACATTTGAAAAATAAGGAAAAATTTCCCTAAAAGCAAGATTATTATGAAAAAAAGCTCTGGATTTTTAATCAGAGGACCCTGGTTAGAAATATATCTCTATTTCTTACAAACTGGGTGACCTTGAGCAAGTCACCTGCCCCTCTTTGGACATCAGTTTGCCCATCTATAAAGTGAAGGGATTAGACTCAATTTCTAAGTTCCATCTAATTTATAAATTTTATAATCAACTTAAGAATCATGGAGAAGTCCTTCCGGGTTAAGATGGCGGCAGAGTAAGAAGCAGCTCTTAACCTCTCCTGACCGAAACATACAAAACTCCTCAAGGGGACATAAAAACAAGTCCAGACGAACGGAGGAACCCCACAACAGGGCACAGCGTGGAAGGTACGTGGAATCGAGACATTTCCAGGCTAAAAAGGGCTCTCACTCACTCAATCGCGAGCTGAGCAACCGCCCCACCCCCACCCCCTCCACACTCACCTATAGCTCCGAACCCAGCTAAAAAGAAATAGAGCAAGTTTGGGGCACCCATCGAGTCATCAGCAGCTCCGGGACCTGTTCCTGACAGCAGCAAGACTTAGGACCCCATTAAGTCAAAAAAAAGCACGCGAAATCTGAGCGCGCGCGCCGGAGCAGGACTCTGGGCGCGCAGAGTGCCGGCTGAGTAGAGGCGTGGGTGGAGGCAGAACTAAGCCTAAGTGGGGAACCAGTGCAGACGGGTATACGACTGTGGAAGCAGCTCCCTGAGACTTGTAAAGAAACCTCCAGCAGAGGACCAAGCAAGAGGGCCCACCAGGGGGCTTGACCTTGGAAAAAACCAGAATTCAGACCTCAGGAGCCAATAGATTGGGAACAGACACTGAGCCCGAGGATAAAGCTGAGAAGCTGCTGGGCTAATGATGGCTACTCAGCATCAGCATCAGGAGGTTCAGAAGAGAAAGAATAATAACAAAAAGAAGAAGTCTTTAACACTCGACAGCTTTTACACAGAGAAAATCCAGACAACCGAGCAAACAGAGGAGGAGAACAAACAAGCATCCGGACCCTCCTCAAATAAGGAAAACTCCTCACAAGCTATGGAAGAGTTCA
>NC_058131.1:705356532-705398762 GCF_016433145.1 Gracilinanus agilis
GGGAACTGATGCAGAGCGAAAGGAGCAGAGCCAGAAGAACTCTATACACAGAGACTGACATTCTGTGGTAAAATCGAATGTAATGGACCTCTGAACCAGCAGCAATGCAATGACCCAGGACAATTCTGAGGGATTTATGGTAAAGATGCTACCCACATTCAGAGGAGGGTCTGCAGGAGAGGAAACATATAGGAAAAACAACTGCATGAACGCATGGGTCGGGGTGGACATGATTGAGGGTGTAGACTCGAAACTACCACACCAATGCAACTACCAACAATTTGGAAATTGGTCTTGATCAAGGACACATGACAAAACTAGTGGAAATGCGCATGGGTAGGGGGGGTGCGGGGGGGGTTGAAGGGGAAAGGAGGAGCATGAATCATGTAACCATGTTAAAAATGAATATTAATAAATGTAAAAAAAAAAAAAAAAAAAAAAGAATCATGGAGAAATGAAAATTTTATCCAAAATCACAGAGTAGAAATAGTGTGAAAACTCAAGTCTCCATGTCATATTCTAGTCCATGCTTCCATCTGCATAAATGGGCATAAGGCCCCATTAAATTGTTTTAGTATTGATCCTTTTGCCACTCTGCTTTACTATGACTGAGTGGAAGGTTAGGGTTAGAGGAGCAGGTAGGTAGCACAGAAGATAGAGTGCTGGGTCTGAAGTCTAGAAGACTCATCTTTCTGAGTTAAATCTGACCTCAGACACTGTGGGAGAAAGTCACCTCGCCCCATTTGCGTTAGTTTCTCATCTATAAAATGAACTAGAGAAGGAAATGACAAACCACTGCAGCATCTTTGCCAAGAAAACTCCAAATGGGGTCACAAGAAGTCAGACACCACTGAAAAATCCTCAACCAAAAGAGATTCCTCAGAGAAAATTCTGAGGAATTTTTCCCAAGGTAGGAACCATGATGCTATTGTTATAAAAGTACATTGAGGGGCAGCTGGGTAGCTCAGTGGAGTGAGAGTCAGGCCTAGAGACAGGAGGTCCTAGGTTCAAACCCGGCCTCAGCCACTTCCCAGCTGTGTGACCCTGGGCAAGTCACTTGCCCCCCATTGCCCACCCTTACCAATCTTCCACCTATGAGACAATACACCAAACTACAAGGGTTTAAAAAAAAAAAAAAAAAAAAAAAAAAAAAAAAAGTACATTGACATGTATGCCAAAATATTTTTAGTAGCCTTTTCTGTGGTTTCAAAGCGTCAGAAATGAAGTAGATGCCCCCCAATTGGGAAATGATTGTCCAAATTGTAGCACATGAATGTAATATGACTGAGGGGGCAGCTGGGTAGTTCAGTGGATTGAGAGTCAGGCCTAGAGATGGAAGGTCCTAGGTTCAAATCCGGCCTCAGACACTTCCCAGCTGTGTGACCCTGGGCAAGTCACTTAACCCCATTGCCCACCCTCACCACTCTTCCACCAAGGAACCAATACACAGAAGTTAAGGGTTAAAAAAATTTAAAAAAAAGAAATGAATGTAATATGACTGTGCTAAAAGAAATGATGACTACAGAAAAGCATGGGAAGAACTGTTATAGACTGATCCAGAATGAAATAAGCTAAACCAAGAAAATAACATATACAATGACTACAAAAAATGTAAATAGAAAAAACAGAGGCAAAAAAATGAAATGATGTAAAATTATTGTGTCTAAGAAGAGATATAGAAGTTAGCCCCCACTTCTCTGTCTCTGAAGAAGTAAGGGACAATGAATGTGGAACACTGCCTATGATGTCAGCTTGGCGGGGCTAGTTTTGCCATGTGTCCTATTATTTTTCTGAAACTTGGTCTTTTTTAGATTTTATGTTTTTTTAAATTCTTAAATATTTTTCCATGTTTCCATGATTTGTTTTCTTTCCCTTCCCCCTTTCCTCCCCCTCCCAAAGCCAACAAGCAATTCCACTGGGTTGTGCAAAAGCAAAACATATGACATTACTTATCATATGCATATATGGCTATGTGATTTGGGGTTTAGGCTTTTTTAAAAATTGCTTTATAGCAAAAATGAGTAATATGGAAATAGATATCAGTCCAGTGGCAAGACAAAAGTCAGAATGAGTGAGGATGATCCAGGATGCAGTGGATGACTTTGGCAGCTTCTATATCTAACCAAGCTCTAAGTGCTCCAACAGCACCTGTTTCCTCTGCCTTCATGATCTTTGAAACAAATGGTTCTCATTCACCTATTTGCCATCTTTCATCCTAGCTACCCACATCTGGCTGCTTTGGCAGGGTGTGGAGATGAAAAAGTCTTCAACTGTTACATACTTTCATAACCTCATCAAAACTTGTCCCCAATAAATTTTCCATTCACAGGAATTCTACATTCTCCCTCTGTTCATCAGGGAGCATGTGGTGACTGCCAAGACCTTGAATAAAATGACCCCACAACTGGCTGCTGGCTGCCTTATTGAGCCTTTATTAAAATGATGAAAACTGGATCATTCAATGACCTGCAGATTCCCAGCACATGGACATGGGAGATTCTGAAAAGTTGGAGAAAATAAGTGGTAGGAGGGAGGCAGAGAGATGTGACCTTATGGAGACTTCAAAGTGATAAATTGATACCTTAGAGAAAATGACTTGGGGAAATCACGGAGAAAGCAGAGCCCCCCACCAGCTTCTAGGGGACTCTTATTTTATTTTATGAGCTACTTAGATATAGAAAGCATCATCTCCTTATAAGAAGTCTTTCCTGATTTTCCCAGTTTTTAATACTCCTACCTCCTGAAATTACTATAGATATTGAAAGCTAAATTAGAAATGGAAAAATATCCTTAACCCTGCATGTACTGAAGGAAAAGAAACTATACGTATAAAAATATTGATAGTATCTCTTTTTGTGGTAGTAAAGAATTGAAAATCAAGGGGATGGTCATCAATTAGAGAATGGCTAAACAAGTTACAGTGTATGATGATGTAATACTATTGTGCTATAAGAAATAATGAGCAGGATGTTTTCAGAAATACCTGGGAAGACTTACATAAATTGATGCAAAGTCAAGTAAGAATAACCAGAAGAATGCTGTATACAGTAACATCAATATTGCACCATGATCAACTGTGAATGACATAGCTATTCTCAGCAATAGAATGATTCAAGACAATCCCATAGGATTTATGATGAAAAATGCTCTCTACCTTCAGAGGAAGAAATGATAGAGTCTGAAGCATAATGGTCTTTTTATTTATTATTGTTGGTGGGGATTATTCTTCATTTTCTTTTGCTAATATGGAAATATTTTGTATAACTGCACATGTATAACTTATATCAAATTGCTTGCCTTTTCAGGGAGGAGAGAGGGGAAAGTGGAAAAGAAAGAATCTGGAACTTAAAATTTAAAAAAAAACAAATGTTGAGATTTTATTTATAGTAATTGAGAAAAAATAAAATAAAGTTTTTTAATGTTTAAAAAATGTTCTACCACTGAGCAGTATTCCAACTGAGCACAAGCATAAAAAAGCCAAAGTATGTATTCTCAGATAGGTTGCCATTTGAATGGAGGAGATTTCTACACTAGTAGCTCTCCCACAGTGAAAAGAAAAAAGAAAACTAGCATTTATTAAATGCTTTCCATGTGCTAGGTACTGTGCTGAGTGCTTTACAACCACTATTCCATTTAATCTTCCCAACAATCCCAGGAGGGAGGTGGTATCATTATTTTCATTTTACAATAGAGGAAACTGAAGCAGACAGAGATTAAGTGTCTTGCCCAGAGTCACAAAGTCTGAGGTCAATTTTGATCTCAGGTATTCCTCATCATAGACCCAAGGTTCCACCTAGCTGCCCCTAATCTTTTGCATATTCAAACAGAGGGTTAGACCTAGAGAATCCTGGAGAAATGGTATACCTGAAATTCAGCAAGTCATTGGACAAAAACCTGCATGCTCTATTGGAAGATAAGGTGAGTAGATTGAGCTGAATGATAGTATTGCCAGCTCTGGATTCAGAATTTTTTTAATGACTGCAAACAATAATCAATGAGCCAATATCAACATGAGGAATATTGTTCTTCAGGGGAGTGCTACAAGGATCTATTCTTGGCCCAATTCCATTTAATAATTTTTATTAATCACTTTGATAAAAGCATAGATGACATAATATTGAGGGGAATGGAGATCTTTAGAAGGGCATAACTAGGCAGCCACTCACTCATGTAGAAAGACCTTGGGGTTTTAGTGGGCTATAATTAAGAATGAGTCTATAGTGCCATGTGTTAACAACAACAAAAATAAATTTTAAAAATCTACCCAGAGAGATGTGTGCAGATAGATGTAAGCACCTTGAGGGTATATTCTGTTTTGCTTTTTCTTTGTACTACAGCAAGGAACCCTAGCATACAAAAGACCAGTGATTCCCAAAGTGGGTGCTACTGCCCCCTGGTGGGTGCTGCAGTGATCCAGGGAAGCCGTGATGGCCACAGGTGCATTTATCTTTCCTATTAATTGCTATTAAACTTTTTTAAAAATTAATTTCCAAGAGGCTAAGTAATATTTTTTTCTGGAAAGGGGGTGGTAGGCCAAAAAAGTTTGGGAACCACTGCAAGAGACATTTAATGAAGGCTTGTGAAGTTGAACTGAATTGAATTTTATCACTTAATTGGATATAGTAAAGTAAAGGAAATAAGATCATCAATAAAAGGACATCAAAATATGTATAGTTGGGACTGGATGAGGTCTTAATTCACATGCATGAATATATATGTTGTGTACAAATAGACAGACAGACATGATAACCCATATTTATATTGCTGAAGGGTATTAAACTTGCTATTTCTTTTCTTTTCTTTATTTAGACCTTTATCTTCTGTCTTAGAATCAATACAATCATTTATCCCAATACTGCAGAAGAGCAGTAAGGACCAGGCAACTGGGGTTAAGTGGCTTGCTCAGGATCACATAGCTAAAAGTGTCTAAGGTCAAATAAAGCTTTCCATTTTTTCAATGTGGGAGAATTCTGGGTAGGGAAGCTCACACACACACACACACACACACACACACACACACACTAATATATATTGATAACTCAGCTATAACTTATAGCTTTAAGAGAACTGCCCAGGGCAACTCACCCCAAGTCAGAGGTGGATTTGTACCCAGATTTTTCTGCCTCTGGAAATATATACATAAATGAATATCAATGCTGAAAAGGAACCATAGAAATCACTTAGTCTAAGTCTCATTTTACAAACTGAAGTTAAGAGAGCCTGCAATGGAGCTATGGAGAAAATTAACATTTTTGAAGACGTTTAAAAACTGATAAAGAAATTAAATGAGCAGAACCAGAAAAGCAATTTCTATAACATTGTAAAAACAACTGAAATTTCCAAGAATTGCAATTGATAGATTGACCATCCATGATTCCAGAGGTCTAAGAATGAAGCATACGACCCATCTCCTAACAGAGGTGACAGAAGTAGGAGAGAGAATAAGACATGGATGTTTTTGTATAGGACCAAGAAGGGATGTTTTTTTCTTGCTTGACTATGCATATGTCACAAGGAATTGTTTTTCTTTCCTTTTTTTCAAGGGGTGGAGGGATGAAGAGAGAAAAGAGATTTTTTTGTTCATTAAAAAATCAGAGAGTTTTGAAGTCCTACAGATATAGAATGATGTAAGCACTTTCACATGAAGTCATTCCATGGTTTGTTTTAATTGTTTTGCTTTGATGCAAAGAACTATTGTAAAGTGTGCATAATGTGAGAATGTTTATACTTTTTTTGCCTGTAAAATTTTTTAATGCAGCAATAAAACTTTTTAAAGGTGAGAAAAGAAAGCTTGCAAGACTTGGAGTCAGGAGAAATGCATTTGTGAAGATAGGATTAATCCTATCCTGCTTATTTGAAGATTTAATCACCAAAGGTGTAAACATCACCACTTAATTCTCAAGTGAGGGGGGTCTGTGACCCAAATGTGCAGGAGTGAGTATCGAATCAGAATTGACTAACTGCCCCCAGGCAGTCCTAAGGAAAGCCTTTGCTATAATTGGTACATGTGAAATGAGAGGAAGGCACAGGAAATGATGAAAGAAATGGCCTGGATAAAAAGAAAGAACTTCTGGGGCTCGCTCTCTTCAGTCTAGAACTGGACCTGGAGGAGCTCTGGCTGGGACCTTGGACTTGGTGAGATTGTTCTTAAATCTCTCCCTTAGAACTACACGTGATGAGTGAAAAAAGGCTGACTCTCTTAGCTTCCCTGGAGGTACTAACCTCCAGAGGGGCTCTTGATTGGGAAGAAGTCCTCATATCTAAAACCCTTGTTAACTGACTTTTAGGCTCTCCAGCTGGGGTCTCTGGAGCCCTGCTGGAGTAAAGTCAAGACTTGAACACATGATCTAGTTCATTAAGCTAGATCTCTTACTCTACCCTCTTCTCATTTCTCTACTTTCACTCTCTCCTATATTTTATAAATAAATTACCATAAAAGTCATTCTGACCTGAGGTTCTTCATTAGGAATTGAATCAATTCCTTGGTGACCAAAACTTATAATTTACACATTTGAATACCTGAGCTGATTGTGTGACCATGGGAAACTCATTTTACTTCTTTGACTATAGAGATATCGATAAAGATTAGATTGATGATTTCACTCCTAGATGAAGAAACTCCTTTTACCAATGCAAGTTGGAAGTTTCTCTTCAACTTATAGACTTAGAGCACTAAGAGTTAATTGATATGTTCAGAATCACAGTTATCTTGTGTCAGAAGCACATACTGTCAGTATATATCAGAGCTGAGTGACTCTGAAAAAGTCACTTAATAGCTCTGTGCCTCAGTTTCTTCATCTGTAAAATGATGAGTGAGCATCAAATCAGATGTATTTGTAAAGCATTTTCCAAACCTTACATTATTATATAAATTCTAGCTTTTTTACTACTATTATTAATAATAATGTTTTCCCCAGAGAAAAATGTACCTTGCATTTATTTTATATGAGCTTATATATATATATATATTTTTTTATATGTATATATATCATGCATGGTAAGCACTTAATAAATGTTTGTTAGTTGATCAGTTGATTGACATACACATAATGGCTCCTCAACAGATTATAAATGCCTTAAGAGGAGGAATTGTAACTCTGGAGAAAAAACTGATGGAGTTTGAATTCAGATCAAAGCATGTTATTTTTCATTTTATTTTCTTCATTTTTTATGAGTCTTCTTCCATGTGACCAATATGGAAATATGTTTTCATGGTCACATAAGTATAAACTAGATCAGAGTGCTTACTGTTTTAGGGAGGGAAGAGAGGAAAGGGAAGGGAGGGAAGGAAGGAATTTGGACCTCAAAATTTCAGAAAATGAACATTAAAAATCATTTCTACATGTAATTGAAAACAGCAGTTGATTTTGTTTTGATCACTAGAATCTAGCAGACTGCCTGGCTCATAATAGGCATTAAATAAATGTTGGTTGGTTGGTCGATTTGGAACCCAGAGGATTGGGTTCAGTTCCTGGATCTATTACTTACTGGCTATGTGACCTTGGGCAAATAAATCCTTTTTTCTCTCCATGAACCTCAGTTTCCTCATTTGTAAAATGAGTAATTATTTAAATAACCTCAGGGGGTCCTTCAACTCCAAATCTATGATCCTCTTACCCAGAATGTGGGGTTACTATGTAATTTGTGCAGAAAACAAAACCATTTCCTAGGGTAGTTTGTCATGAATGACAGTGTGGCATCCTGATGAGGAAGAGAGGCAAAGGCAACAAAGGACGGAAAGTGCCAGAGAGCTTGTTTCATTTTTGTGATTTTAAAGAAACAGGTTGCCAAGCCTTTAAAAACCATTACTGACAGGGGACAGTTGGAAAGCTCCATTTGACAATTACAGCTCACCCTGGGGAATGACAAGCACTAACATTTGTAGAGTACCAAGGCTGGAGGCCAGAGATCAGCCAGCTAACAACTCGGGAAGGACAATAAACCCCTCCAATGTTCTGCCCCGAGAGTTGTTACCATTGTGTAATGGAATTTGGTGATAAAAATAACGAAAACAATAAGAGCTTTCCATTTACAGCCCCTGCTATGAAATCCCTGAAAGCTAATCTTGTCCTTTTGTGTCCGGATCTCTAAAGTCAGTGAGTACAACAGTTGTTCAAGCCTGGAAAAAAAAAAAACTCTCAGAGATAACATTTTTTCCTATAAACTCTTGAGTGAGAGACTAACTGACATCCAGACAGCTTCTCCTTCAAAGGTGTCTTAACTAAGTATAATGAAGGCTGACTCCTATCTCTGGTTCATGGGCCATGTCCATTATTTTTCTAGACTGGGCTTGTTTCATTTCTCCTGACCGCTAAGGGAACTGGGCTCCAGTCAACCCTGAAGCTGCAGGACGGGGAACTCCTGACAGTTTCATTTACCTTGTCGATTATATCTGCAATCTCAGGGTACAAACTTCTCCATCTTTATGGGGAAGGAAAGACTTGGGTAGAGCGCTTTTCCCCTGGGACAGGAAGAAACACAACAAGATTTAAAACATAAAAGAGAGACTCAAAATCCTCTGTCTTCCATCCCACCCACTTTCGAGTTCAATTTCATTCCAAGTTATCTGCTACTCCCTCTGGACTACCAGATGATACCATGCCCTAGATCAGTGATGGTGAGCCTTTTAAAGGGGTGGGTGATGTGAGAAATGTCCTCAGGCACCCATGGATAAGAGGAGGAGAGCCACCTGGCCCTGAATCCCTCTGGCTTTCTAGTAACAAAATCTGGTGAACTCTGTACTGAGGCAGGCGAAGGCGAGTGTGTCCACAGGGAGGGCTCTGAGTGCCCCTTCTGGCACACGTGCCATAGATTCATCATCACAGCCCTAGATGATTCAGTCCTGATCAATGAGTTTGCCAACTCAAAGCATATGGCCCACAAAGCCAATCCCAAACCCTTCTTGTTCCAACTGACCATCCAAGTAGACCATCTCCTTGCTATTTGCCCTGCCACGTGGGGTTCTACACCCTGTCCCTCTATTCTCTATCCACCTCTTATTATGGGAACAGAAACAAAATCGATACTAATGTTGCTTCTGGAAACCATGTGTCAGTTGAGAGCTCTGTCATTCCCCATGAGATCCTTTTGACTTCTCAAACCAATATCTCTGTAGCCACCACTCCATGAAATGTTCTGCCTCCCCCTGTTAGTGTGTAATCTCCTTGAAGGCTGGGACTAGCTTGTTTTTTTATTTATATCTCCAAAAATTATCCCTGTACTTGATAAATAGTGTTTAATAAATGTTTTTTCATTCATTTATCACTTTGATAGGTTGATATTCCCTGGCTATTGTTTATTCTGAAGCACAACTAGATGACCATGTGTTATAATGACATTGCTCATAGTAGAGATAATATGGAGCAGTAGAAAGAACGTAGAATTTAGAATTGATGAAAGTATATTCAAATTCTAGTTCAGCTACTTACTATTTGTATTACTTTGAACAAGTCCCTTGCCCTCTTGAGTGATCTAAGCACTTCTCTAAATATAAATTGCAGAGCACTTTCCAGCAAAATCCTAAGGAGTTGGGAGGGGGGGAGGCAGTTAATGTTCAGTCTTCCTAACAAAGTCCAAGATGCAAAAAAATGAACTTTGAGCCTGTGTCAAGATCACCATGTCTGTGAGTCACCATTAGGACTCTGTTCTCTCCCCTTAAGTACTGTCTTATGATGGAGAGTTCATTGGACTTGGATCTTGGAATACCTGAGTTTAATACTGCTTAAGACATTTACAAGCCATTTGGTCCTGAGCAAATAACTTTACCTCTTTGTTCTTCAGTATTCTCATCTAGAAGATAAGAATAATTGCATCTACCTCACAGATAGAGATAATGTGTTTAAAGTAGTTTGTAGCCCTTTAAAAAGTTCTCTATAACTGTGAGCTGTTATTATTTTATTTTCAAGATGATATTCTTATGAGCACTCCAGGAATAGAGAAGGACAAATAAGCATTACTCTAGTGATATAGTCAGTTCCTCAGAGGTGTTTGGTGAGGGAGAAAGAAATGAGGGAAGATTAACTTTGCACCACCACCACTCTCATCTACATCCCCATTGAAGACATGGCACTTGGGGAGCTGCTCCGTTCCTCCTCTTCCCAACACCCAAGGACATTTTTTGCATGCCCCACATCTCTGTCCAGCTGCCCAAAGCAAGCACTTTCTCCCTCGGCTCTCTCCAGTAGCTTACAGATAGCTTGAATTTAAATATATACAAATAACTTGAACATCATTATCATTACCATCATCACCAGTCACCATCAGCCTCACTACCATTACAATACCCTATCATCATCATCTCCACTGATATCCCCACCATCTACATTATCACCTCTGTTACTATTATCATCAGCATTTACCTACTCTGGAATAACATTCACATACTTTCATATACATTACTTCCCTTTGATCTCTACAACATCGAGATATATATATANGCACCACCACCACTCTCATCTACATCCCCATTGAAGACATGGCACTTGGGGAGCTGCTCCGTTCCTCCTCTTCCCAACACCCAAGGACATTTTTTGCATGCCCCACATCTCTGTCCAGCTGCCCAAAGCAAGCACTTTCTCCCTCGGCTCTCTCCAGTAGCTTACAGATAGCTTGAATTTAAATATATACAAATAACTTGAACATCATTATCATTACCATCATCACCAATCACCATCAGCCTCACTACCATTACAATACCCTATCATCATCATCTCCACTGATATCCCCACCATCTACATTATCACCTCTGTTACTATTATCATCAGCATTTACCTACTCTGGAATAACATTCATATACTTTCATATACATGACTTCCCTTTGATCTCTACAACATCGATATATATATATATATAATTATTCTTTCCATTTGGCACTTGAGTAAATAAAGACAGAGGTTAAGTAACTTGCTCAAGGTCACTTATCTAGTGGCTGACAGATACAGGATAAGAACTTGATTCAAGTCTTCTCTCCATGAGACACCCTGAGGTCAACATTGTTAGGCTGCTTCACAAACATGTCAATACTCTGGTCTATTTATGTTCACAAAGAGAACATAATGGCCAGAAACAGAATGAAGCTCTCAAAAAAAATCCTCCAAGCATGGCATGTGAAAAATTGAAAGAATGAAGAATATATGGTCTGCAGAAGAGAAGACACAGAAGGAGCAACATGTCTGTCTTTAAGTATTTGAAGGGCTTTCAAGCAGTAGGATTGATCTGCTTGGCCCCAGGCAGCAGAACTAAGAACCATGGGTGGAAGTTACAAAGTCATAAGTTTTAGGTTTGATGTCAAAAGAAATTTCCTAATAATTAAACTTGTTCAAAAAGAGAATGACTTCTTTGGTAGGTCATAAATTCACTTTTACTGGAAGTCTTCAGGCAAAGGCTGGGAATGCCAGAGAAGAGATTCTTGATCTGGTATAGGTTAAAACAGATGGCCACTGAGCTCCTTTCTAACTCTGAGATTCAGCCATGATGTGAGTTGTGTTGCCCATGCTACCTGATTGGGAAAGACCAACCCAATGAGTGAATTGAGGTATGAAACAATAATTCTTGACTCATACTCACACACAAATATATCATTGACTGTCCAAACTGTCTAGATTTAAGTAATTTGTTTCCTTTCCAACTCCTGCTGAATGTCAAAGGGCTATCAAAATTAAACTAATCCAGAGAACAAGTCATGGGACAAGAGTTGAAAAATTAGTACTATATCAAAATGGAAATTAAATCATAGAGCCAGATCTCCACCAGATGTTAGTGCCTTGCCCAGATCCAATAATTATTTATATTTGTTTTAGAAATCTTTTGCATTTACTTCAGTGTGTGTGTGTGTGTGTGTGTGTTTTCCTCTAATAAAATACAAACTCTTTGGAAGTAGCTAAGTGGCCCAGTGGATTGAGAGTCATGCCTAAAAGATGGGAGATTCTGGATTTAAATCTGGCCTCAAGAAACTTCTTAGCTGTGTGACCCTGAAAAAGTCACTTAACCCCCATTGCCTAGCCCTTACCACTCTTCTGCCTTGGAACCAATATTGATTCTGAGATGAGAGGTTAAAGTTTCTTTGGGGGTTGGGGGGCTTTTTAAGAATACAAACTCCTTGAGGGCAAATACAGTTAAGTTTTTGTCTTTGTATTCTAACTAGATGTGTTTGACCCACAGCAGTTCCTTAATGAATGAATATATGAAATACAGGGGTTTCAACAAAGATAACACTGTAGCAGGGACTGTTAAATTTTGTCTTTGTGTCCATGGAGTCAGGCATAGTTCCTGGTACATATTAGATACTAAATAAATGATGGTTGATTAATTGATTGATATGGGGAAAGTACTAAATACCAATGCAAAAGATCTAAGCTTAAAACCTGGCTCAGATACTTCCTAAATATGTGGTTGTGGACAAGTCACTAAATATCTCTAATCCTCAATTTCCTAAACCATAAAATGGGGATAACTACAGTTAAAAGTAGGTAATTCTACTGTTTACCTCATAGGGATTGGTGAATAATGAGCTGAAAAACCAGAATCCACCTAGTCCAACCCCATCTTTGTATAGAAAAGGAAACTGAAGTACAGAGCTTGCGATTTGCTTATGGTCCCACAGGGATAAGTAAAAAGGTGCAACTTAGAACAGGAGCTCTATCTCCAAATGTAGTGCTCTCCACATAAGACTGTTGGGAGGAAAGTGGTTTGTAAACGCTAGCATGAACTGAAAATGTGAGCTTTTACAGTCGCCCCAAAGTCAAGTCAAGTCCATAAACATTTATTAAGCACTTATGATGTGCTGGGTACTATGCTAGGCTCAAGGGATACCAAAAAAAAGGTGCAAAAAAGTCCCTCCTGCCCTCAAGAGGATTATATTCTATTGGGAGAGACAGTATGTAAAAAATCATTTACATTCAATGTATATACAGAGTAGGACAGTCATTTCAACCAAAAAAGACACTAGTGGAACTTGGGGCAGGGGGTAAGGGCTACAAAATGCCCATCTACTGCCTGACAGCATGAAAGGGAATATTCCCCAGATCCTTCTAAAAGTAGCTGAGATGCTCTGTCCCACTTCATCCCAGATGGAAGGAACACATAAAGAACAAAGCTGAGCAGCCCCAGAGAAGGAAGCTGGCTGACCGCGAGTCGGAGTTGGCAGGCCGTTATAGGAAGCATCATCTCTCTCAGCTCTCATTAGAAAAACAGCAACCTTGAAACGTCAGCTTTCTCCTTTCCCAGGGAGTCTGGTGTCAGCTGCTGGAGCTTTCAGCATCAATTGTCACCATGAATGGCGCCTGGCAAAAGCAAGAAGCTTGGGGATCCCTGATGTGTGGCTGTTGTTTCTTCAAGAAGGATGGGCCCTTTTTGAGTCTTTTTTTTTTGGTCTTTTTCCCCAAAATATGATGGCCAGAAACAAAAAACACACTTATCACATTTCCCAAACTTGGCAGTTATGACAGTTTTCTTCCAGTGCCTTATTAAGCTTAGCCATATATTTGCATAATTAAATGCAGATCTGTTTTTTCTCTCCACATCTGTCACTCATCTTGCAGTGGAATATGACAATTCCAGAAGTCGGCCTTCCTAAGTAAAAGTCTGGCAGATTTCAGCAAAATCAACCATTGACCCAGTGAACATCCACCAATGGAAACCCAGATGATGGGTTTCTAATTGGTGAATGCAAATGGATGGCTCGGCTCCCTCCTGCTGAGATATATAGTTGGCTTCTTTTTCATAGACTCTTGGAGCATGAAGGTGACTTAGAAACCATCTGGTTCAACCCTTTAATTTCCAGAAGAGGAAACTGAGTCCCAGAGATATTAAATAATATGGTTAATGTCAGGTAGGTACTCAGCTAATGGTCCAACTGAGACTAGATTTGAAATCTTCTGCATTCCAGTCAAGAACTGTTTCTAGCATATTCACACGAAGACTTTGATGAGTATGAGAGTTATATGTAAGTATTTGAAGACTTCCTATACAGAAAAGGGATTAGACTTGTTCTACCCTAATATGATAATAGCAATGGGTAGAGATCACAGAGAGGAATATAGATCTTTTATAAAAGAAAAAAACTTCCTAACGGTGAGAGCTATCCAAATGTTGACTAGACAACTCAGAGAGTATTGGGTTCTCCATCACCTGAGGTCTTCTGACGAAGGCATGTTTCCCAGGGATGGTATCAAGGGCTTTCTTGTGCGTGTTCAGGCTGAGCCAGATGGTTACAGAGATTCCTTCCAACTCTGAGATTCTGTGGGTGAAAATGACCCTCCAGGAGGGTCTCCTGGCATGAACAGGAATGGTTTTGCCAAGCTCAAATTAGGTCCATTGAGCTATGTTGATCTCAGCTATTTCTTCCACTCTAATGTGAGCAAGTAGCCTTTAATAAATGCCTGACTCGACCCAAAGCCCATTATCAAGCCCTGAGTCCTGTAATGGATAGAAAGAAGCATATGTTGTAGCCTCAGTCTTCAGAGCTGACAATCACAATCTTGCTGGGAAGAACAACTCAAAACAACTAGCAGTGGAGTATTAAAGGAAACACCTTCATAGTCCTATCTGTGATATAGATAGGCATATGTGATAATAAATAATAGTAACTATTAGTAATAATAATAGCTCACATTCATGTAACCCTCAAAGATTTGAGGAGAACTCTACATACACTGGGCAACTAATTGGCACAGTGGATAAAGCTGGCCTGGAGTCAGGAAGATCCAAATTCAAATCTGACCTCAGGTACTTACTAGGTGTGTGACTCTCAGCAGGATACTTAGCCCTCTTTGCCTCAATTTCTTCATCTATAAAATGGACTGGAAAAGGAAAACTGAAAAACTCCAGTATCTTTACCAAGAAAACCCCAAACAGGGTCATAAAGAATCATATATAACTGAAATGACTGAATAACAACTAGATATACTATCTTATTTAACCCTTATGACAAACTTTGAGGTAGGTGTTATTATTATCCCTATTTAAAGGAAGAAAACTGAATTTGGGAAATTTTAGTGACTTGCTCAAGACCACACAGTTAGTGTCCAAAGAATTTGAACACAGATCTTCCTGACCCCATTGCTAACATAGTCAACTCTGACAAATAAAGTGAAATTCTAGAGATGTCACCCAATGATGATCAGAAGTCTTGTAGTCACTCCTCCTGGAAATCCAGTTCCCTCAACAATTCAGTTAAATAAACAAGTCAGCAAAAACTTAGTAAGTACCAACAATAGTCAAGGTACTGTGCTAAGCAATGAGGATGTAATGACCAAAAAATAATCTCCTTCAATTCAAATATTTAGTAAGTCCCTACTATGTGCATGTCACTGGAGTGTGTTTTGGGGAGCCAAACACACATAGTAGTCATTTGCCTACATATTTTATCTCTCCTGTCAAGGGGTTATATGGATGGAGAAAGAAAGACAGAGACAAAGATTAATGTGGCATTGGCCATGTCCCTTCCCCTTTCTGCCTCAGTTTCCTCATATGAAACACTTAGTGGTTAGGGTTAGAGTTTCCCTCCTGAGCTAAATAAAGTCTATCAGCGTTAACTAGATGGAACTTGGGGTAAGCAGTATAGCCTATAGCCATGGTGGCAAACCTATATCACGTGTGCCAGAGGAAGGACTCAGAGCCCTCTCTGGGGGCACACACACACCATCATCCCAGCACAGAGTTCACCAGAGTTTGTTACTAGAAAGCAAGAGGGACATGGGGCCAGGATGCTCCCCTCCCCCTCTCCATGAGTACCTGAGGACATTTCTGACATGACCCACCCCTCTAAAAGGTTCACCATCACTGGCCTGTAGAAAACCCCTGGTCCAAACCTTTCTTTGCACAGATAAAGGAACTGAGATTAGAAAGTTTAAGCGACTTGACCAGGGTGAAATTGCCAATGACAAAGCCTTGACTGGAATTCAGGTCTTGATTTCCAGCCCAGTATTCTTTACACTAAACCACACTGCCTCCGTAAAGCAGTCTACAACACCAGGTACACAACAGGTACTCAGTAAATATTTGTTGGATTCCAATTTTGTTAAGTTTTTAGAGCTCTGGAAATATGTGAAGAGAGCTCTGATGCCACTTACTGCATCTCCTAAGTCATGAAAATCATAGAATCTCGAGTTAAAGGCAAACAGTAGCCATCTTGATTTTCTGTGCAAGGTCCACTATGACCTACAGTAAACATCCAGCCTTTGCTTGGAGATCTCCAGAAATGGGAAATTCATCACCCTAGCCCCAAAGCAACTTCTTCCACTTTTGAATTACTCTCATTGTTACCATATTTTCATTTGTTGTCTGTATAAAGCCCCTTGCGTAGAGAAAAGCAGGTGGTACAGTGAATAGAATGGTGAACCTGGAGTCAGGAAGACATGAATTCAAATTCTGCCTCAGGATTTTAGTTCCTTCCATTTTGGAACTCCTCCATAAGTTTTGAACATATACTTATTGGATAACCCTGAACTAATCACTTATCCCCTAACTATCTTAGTTTCTTCATCTGTAATACAGGGATAATAATATCACCTACTTCCCAGAGCTACTGTGGGAATAAAATAAGGTATTATTTGTAAGGTGTTTTGAAAACCTTAAAGGGCTTTTTAAATGCTAGCTATTGTGATGATGATCTGATCCCAGAGAGAAATAGTAGAAGAGACTGACAGGATCAGCCCTTTCTCCAAAATCACCCTCTTCATAAAAAGAATCCCTCTGGTAGGAGAGGGGAGCTGATAGTTCTTCCTATTGGCTTTCTCAATGAATCTAGTCTGTCCCATGGCTACACAGCTCCCCCCATATCATGCTAGCTAGTTTCAGGGCTTCTAGTGGAGATAGAAAATGTACCTAAGTAAATTCCAAAGCCATTTGAACTGCCCAAATTTGAAATTTACTCAGAGATTATAAACTTTGGAGATGCTTTGCCTCCGGCATTGTGCCTCCATGAAAGTGTACCAAATTTCAGGATAAGCCTGACAAGATCCCAGAGTAGGAGCCCTGGACCTGGGCAACAAAAACCTGAGAGCCTAAGCCAAGAAACTATTTGTCCAAAGCTCATCAAGAAGTCTCAAAGTAGAAGGAGTTCTGGTTCTCATCCTACCCATCATTGTCTACATCAGTGGTTCCCAGACTTTTTTGGCCTACTGCCCCCTTTCCAGAAAAAATATTACTTAGCCCCCTGGAAATTAATTTTTTTAATTTTAATAGCAATTAATAGGAAAGAAAAATGCACCTGTCACCATCACCTCTCCCCTGGATCACTGCAGCACCCACCAGGGGGCAGTGGTGCCCACTTTGGGAATCATTGGTCTACATCTTGGCACCATGGGCCTGGAGAGAATGTAGCCCAGATGGGCCAGAAGCATATGAGACTCACACTCTATATACACCTCTGCTTAGCATTTAATTCAATACTGGATAGTTCTCTGGGTTACCTGTGTATAGGATTTGTTCTCTTGGGAAATGATGATCTCCATCAGAGAAGGAATTGGTCTGACACACTGAAGGTGTAAAGGGGTCAAATACTGAAATCATATCACACCACCTAAACTAAGTGATAAAATACCAGGTCTTGGTCCTTAACCAAGATTGAATCAGATCAATGGAAAGTCTTCCAAGTATATATGAAAAGACCTTGTTCCATTCAGATTGCATTCTCGTTCAAACTGGGTTTAGCCCTGGGGGAGTCTGGTCTCTAATTAAAGTCAGGCTAGCTGCCTCTTTTACATACTCTAGATTTTTAATTTCGCATCCCAGTGTCCAGGGACAAATCACTTAAAACAGATTTGGGGCCACAGTTAAAGCCTCCCAAAATATGAGGAACAGGTTAAAAAGCTAATGTACAATTTGAATAAAGTATGGGACAGGGTGTGTTTATTTCCTACAAACAAAAGAAATGCAAAATGCAGCAAAATACTCTGAATATGCTTTGACAGGAAACTTTAAAAGGATTCAGTAATTTAACATATAACTACTATTATGATCTCTTAAACCTCATCAGAGCATAAAGCGTTTTGTGGTACCTTGACTAGGCACTGTACAAAAATGTTCCATCTATCCTCTGGCTAGTGGTCATCATCCCCGATAAAGAAACTCCCTGGTTTTGAACTATGCTCAGTGGGCTTCTGAATCTCCTAAACCTATCCAGTTCCTCTTCAAGATTAGACACATCCATCTCTAGATTTATGCTCTGTCAACTATTCAGGGGGAAAAAATAAGGCATCTGGGAGCCCAGGGGCCAATTCACCTAATGGAGTCCCTTTATATTAGCTCCTACATGACAATAATGACTACGATGTGAAAATGAGAAAGGGACAGCCGATCTTCCATCTTTCAAAGAAGTTTCATTATAAAACCAGAAGAGTCAAAGAAAGAATGAACCAGAAACTATCTCTCTTTTAACTGATATAGCTCCCCACCTCCTAAGGATGTCACAAGGCAGTGAAGGACTAAGGCTGGGGTATATTCATGTGGGGTTTTCTGTATCTTAAGACATTAAGTACCTGGGATAAACTCTAAGTTATCTCCCTACCCTTAGATGAAAAACCAAATTCTTTCATAATTCACTTCAGTATTGAGGATGATCTAACTAGAGGTCCAGACAAAATATCTCCAGGTATCTAACACACAGCCACAACACAATTTTTATAGGAATCCTTACAACACCTAGGGCAATACCAAATCTGAGCAAAAAGTTTCTCCTGAGTCCCTGCATATAAATAAGCACCTGGAATTTTCCCAGTGGTTCTCTGCCTCTGCACAGGGCAATCCAAATGGAGTTCCTGATTCCCTGAATGATAGGGCTAGCAGATTTAATTCAAAGAATACGGACTGGACCTTTGCTCTTCCTGGTTTAGAGAATTTCCTGCTTAAGAAACTTCCTCTACCAATCTATACAGGTCAGCACCTTTACTCAAGGAGCCGGGATACCCTGTATAACATAATTGTATCCTTTTGCTCTCAATTATATTCTCACAACAGATAACTCCCAGATCTCTCTCTTCAGTTCCTATCTCTCTCCAGAGTGCCACAACTGCATCTCCAACAACCCATGACCATTTTAAACTGAATGTCCTGGAGACATCACAAATGCAATACACCCAAGACAAAATTCATTATGCACCCCAGAATCAATATGCTTCCAAATATATCTATTATTTTCAAGATTGCCACCATCATCCCAGTCATTCTAATTCACATCTTCAGTTCTTCAATCTCATTCACTACCCCTCTATGTTCAAGATCTTGTCATTTCCATCTCTATAACATCTCTTTCATACACTCTCTTCTCTCCACTGCATAAAGCCATCATCCTATTTCAGGTCCTCATCTCTCTCCTGGACTCTTCCAGTAGCCTCCTATTTAGAAGCCCTGACTCTAGTCCCACCTCTCACCAATATATCCTCCACAGAACTGGGATAGTGTTTTTCCAGAATTATGTATCCAATATGTCTCCTATCTGTCTCCTAGCCAAATTTCAATGGAAGGAAGAAAGGAAACAGACATTTATTAGATGCTTGCTAAGTGCCAGACTATGCCATAGATATTATGTCATTTAATCCTCACAATAACCCTGGGAGGTAGATGCTATTATTATCCCCATTTTACATTTAAGGAAACTGAGGCATACAATGATTCAATGATTTGCCCAAAGTCATGTAGCTAGTAAGTGTTCAAAGCCAGATTTAAACATGGGTCAGTGCCACCTAGCTACCTCTGTATGCTAGAGGGATGCCTATCAAATGGAATTTTTATTTGACATTTAAAGCCCTTCACTGCCAGTTTTCCAACCTTTCAGGCTTCTTATGCTTTATTTCCTACATTTCCTTTTCCATTCCAACCATACTGAGCTACCCATTGTTCTTCAAATAAATTACCCCATATTCTATCCCCATGCCTTTACACTGACTATCTCCCTTGTCTGGAATGAATTCCTTCCTTTCCTTTACCTGTTTGAATCCTAAGTTCCCTCCAGCACTCTGCCCAAGTGCCATCTTCTCACAAATCTTTCTTGACTGCCATAGCTACTAAGATCTCCCAGCCAAATTACTTTACATTCATTTTATATCTTTTTCACATAGGCTCATATGTGCATGGCATCTCTCCCATTCTACTGCAAGCTCTGTGAGGACACATAGGGACTGTTTCATTTTTGTCTAGTATCCCCAACACTTAACCCAATTCCTGCTGTGTGGTGGATTCTTAGTAACTGATGCGTTGAGTCAAATGAATTGAAATAAGTTGAACAAGTACTTTAGGCATCCAGCTCTAGTCAAATCCATGTCTTCCCTGGTCTTTGAAGGACTGGAACATCTCAAAAGCCACTTTGAACACAAAGCATCCTGGGTTTCTAAAGGATGCTCTGGTAATTTCCCACAGATAAATGCAAAATATGTCAGCTTTGACAGAACAGATGCGTAGAGGGAAGGCATCAAGCAGGCTTCGGCTACTAGAGAAAATGTCAAGAAAAGAACTGTACTCTAAGCAGCAGCCAAAGCAAACAGCTGCCCTTTGGCATCCTGGGGGAAAGGCCTCCAGCCTCCAGCCACATGCAGTCCCAGGCATTTGGAATGTGGGACATTCAGATCCTTGTTGTGATGTCTCAGCGACAGTGCCCCTCCTATGTCAACATGGTACCCTGGGCCCTTAGTAGAAAAACAGCAACTGCTAGTCAAGCTGCTTGAGAGGAAGAAAAAATTCCTTTGACATTTTCAAGGCTCATCAGGACACTCAACTTCACATGTTAAAAGCCTCCAGTCCTTCTCTGCTGTTCTGAACCCAGACATGGCTCCCAGACAATAATCAGAAGGATACCCATCATTGCCACTCCCATATCTGGTGATTACAGGAGAGGTGAGGGAATATGGGGTGCATACAAATGGGCAACCAGCTGAGGGAGTGGATTTTTTTTTAGCCTTAGCTAAAATGATCTTGTCTCTGTATCTCCAGCACTTAGCAGAGGACCCTGCTCACAGTAGATGTTAATTAATATTTGTCACATACATTCAAAGTTGTTTTGCATTGGGCAGCTTTAAATGCAGTAGAAAGGGCACTGATTTGGGCATCAGAGGATCTGAGTTTGAATTCCAGCTCCAAGTCTATGATCTGTGTAATTGTCAATCAAGTCACTTTCTGGTTTCCTCATCTGAAAACTAAAGAGACCTCTAAATTCCATCCCAGTCTAAATCTGTTAGCACAAGTGGAAAAATTATACCAGAAACTGAGTTCATTTTGAATTTCCTCACTACACTACAGTACTTTGTGAGAGCTTTCCCTGGGGCCTCCCCATGGGATCCTGGGATCTTATTAAACATTCTGAGACACTGACTGATTAGTTTGTGAGCAGGAAAGCAGGAGACTACAATTAACTTGTACCTGTGAACTTCTTTTTACTGGAAGGCAGTCAGAGTGGAACAGTGGAAAGAAAGCTGAATTCAGAGTCTAAGAACCTGGGTTCAGATCCTGGCTTTTCCTCTTTTACCACCAATGTGACCTTGGAAAAGTCACTTCACTACTAAGTTATCTCAGTTTCCTCACTTGTAAAATGAGAGTTGGATGAGGTGACCTTGAAAATGCCTTCCAACTTAATTATTGTAATCAGGCAGAGCAACTGAATTATGTTCCCAGATCGTTAAGAATATCACCTGTGAGGATCTCCTAATTCTCTATTCAATAATCAGTGTTCTGGACTTATAAAGGATCTAAGAGAACATCGATCCGAGACATAAAAAGAACGATAGATTTAGAGTCAGAGGATATGGGTCTGAATCTGGACTTGGTTCCTTAAATATAATGAGAGATCCAGACCACAAAGGACCTCAGAGGCCATTGAGTCCAATTGCCTTAGTTTGAAATTTAGGAACATGGGGTCCAAAGAGGGTGAGTGGCTTTCCCAGTCACACAGGTAGCAAGTGAGAGAACCAAGATAGAGTAGAAAAAACATTGGCCTTGGAAGTAAGAGGAACTGGGTTCCTGCCTCCACTGCTTACTATCTATATGACCATGGATAAATCAATTGGCCTCCTTAGATTTTTTTTCCTCGATCATAAAATAAAGGAATTGAACTGGATTACTCTGAGGTTCCTTCCATCTCTAGAGCTACTATCCTATGTCTCCAAATTCAGTACTTCTTCTATCAGTCTATGTTGCCTTCCAAGCAAGGAAAGGAAGATGAGAGATGCAAAAAAAAAGTTGTAGAGTCCTCTCCATTCCTGGCCACAATCCAGTCAGTCAACAAACATTTATTAAGCATCTGCTCTGGGCCAGGTACTGTGCTAAACACTGAGTATACAAAGATAGTCTTTGCTCTCAAGGAGCAGCCAGGCTAATAGAGAAGACAGCATGTAAACAACTTTGTACAAACTAGCTAAAGTCACAATGAATTGGAGAAGGTCAACAGAGGGAAGATACTATGACTAGAGGGATTGGGAAAGGCTTCTTGTAAAAGGTGGGAGTTCAACTAGGACTTGAAGGAATCTAGGAGGCAGAGAAGAGGAGGAAATCTTAGGCATGGAGAAGAACTAGAGAAAATGTATTTGGTCAGATAATGGAGCTTCTGGTTCGAGGAAAAAGAAGGAAGCCGTTGACACTGCACAGCAGAGTACAAAGTAAGGTATAAGAAATACTTAAGAATAGTAAGAAGACAGTTTACAAAGGGCTTTAAATCCCAGAGGATTTTTGGATTGGATCTGAAGTTGGGGGCCATTTGAGCCTGTTAGAGAGGGGTGACATAGTCACATCTGTCCTTTAAGCAAATTGATGACAGTTGAGTTGAAGATGGCCTGGAATGGGGAGAGACTTGTAGACCAACTAGAAGGCATGAGGTGACGAGGATCTGGCCCAGGGTGGTGGAAATACTATATTAGCAAAGCAACCATATATAGGAGATGTAAGGAGAGTAAAACTTACAGTTCATGGGAGCAGATCGGATATAAATAGAGAAGGGAGAGAGAGTGAGGAGTTGAGAATGACATGTCAGTTGTGAATCTGAGTGCCTGAAAGAATTATAGGCCCCTCAACAATAATAGGGAAGTTTGGGGAGGGGTAATAGTTCAGTTTGGGCCATATCAAGTTTAAAATGTCTATTTACTTGGAAATGCAAGTTGGGAGATTAGGGATAGGTAAGCTGATTTAAGAATCAGCAGCAGATATTAGTTCAAAAAGTCCCACCGGCAGGAAGAAGCAGAGCCCACAGCTTCAAACTCCAAAGCCAGAGTTCTTTATACTACTTTAGGAATAAAAAAGAAAATAAGCTCTTTATGAATCAATGAAAGTGACATCCAAAGAAGACATCTGACCTTTCCCAAGTTTAAAGCAGGAAACTACAATGGCCAGATCTCACTTCATTTGCCTTCCTTCCTTCACTCTCCCCTTTGCTCCTATATCACTCCTGAATCAGGACACAGGCCCTTTACAACACTTTATATGTCCCAAAGTGGCTGCTCCCCCAGGCTCATCCTCTCCAAAAGTGTCTCTTAATTCTCTAAATCTTCCCCAGCCATCAAGACCTCCCTAACTTATAATCCTCCCCAGCAATGAGAACTCATTGTACATATTCAATTGGTTGATTATGGAATCAGCATTTTGAGCTGGAAGGGATCTTAATCACTCCCCAAACCCAACCCCTTCATTTTTCATATGAGGAAATTGAGGCCCAGAGGCATTAAATGATCTAACTAAGGTCACAAAGCTAATGAGGAACCTTGTTCAAAAAACATATTCACCATGAGTCTCCAGTTCCTCATCTGTAAAATGAGTAGCTGGACTAGATGACTTCTGTAGTGCTTCTGGATCTCAATTGATGGTCTTTTTTAAAGATCTAAGTAAGATTTGAACCCAAATCCTCTGACTTTAAATCAATAGTCTTCCTACTATACTACCTTGTGTATCTACTGGGTAGCCATTCTGTTTTAACAGGGTCTTTCTATGGCTTAGAGAACATTAATATGGAGAGTAGAATCAATGAGGGGAAAGATCTGGATCTAGAAAAGCCTAGGAATACCTGGCAAATCATTCCCTGTAGGCTACCTCTTACTCCATCTCATTATAATGGCAGCTGGTATTTATTGGGGCTTTTAGTTGGCAAAGCACTTTAGATATCTTATCTCATTTTATCACCACAACCACCATAGGAGGTATTCTCAATTTATATATGAGGAAACTGAGGAAGGTAGAAATTCAATGACTTGTTCAAGAACACACAGGTAGTGTCTGAGGCAGGATTCTTGACTCAAAGATCAGGGCTCTCTCCAGCACACCACTGAGCTTCCCCATTTTTGTACAAGGCTAATAGAATCCAGTCTCAGCCTGACCTATACAGACTATTTCTACCCTCAGCATGCTCAGTTTACTCCTCATCACACTTGTGTTAAAGCTCCTCTGGGGTCTCCAGAGATGTCCTTTTGGGAGAAGTACATTAGTCACAGAGAACAGAAGGCTGGATGCGCTAAAATATTCATTACCATGAGGAAAGATGATCTCAGACTCATTCCCAAATGAACATTTGATTCAATATGAGTCTGATATTATCTCCAGTCTTTCTGACAACTCCTCAGATACCCTGCCATCTGCAGAATACCTCTTCCCCTTTGAAACAAATTCCTTGCCTGGATAACACAGTAAGTAGAAATCCGGGAGGAGAAACATATGCCACCCATTACACCCATAAACACCCATTACATCCGACATCTTCCCCCTGCTTTATTTTCCATGTCAGTCATTAGCTATCAGGGTTCTCACCCAAAATGATTTCCTCTGAAGAGTTGTTAGATTTCAATTCGATTAGAAAGAAAAAGAAAAACACGAGCAATCTTCTTCATTCTCTGGGGAGCAACTGAGAAGCTAAAGGCTGTATTTGGCTAAGGAGGTCACCCTCTGTCCTTTCTACCAAGTTGCTTCCTTGATTGGCAAAAATTTTGAATTTTTTTTAGATGGAGTCTCCCTAGCTTGCCCAGGGTAGAAATACAGACCTCACTCACAAGTCCTACACCACTACTGATAGGTAAAGAAGCTCTGACCCATTCTTTCTCCAACCTGAGTCAATATATCCCTCTTTAGACAGTTTGTTGGCTCTCCAGTCCCCAGGGTTCACAGTACTATTGCCAGATGGAAGGTAGATATCCAATCCACTGTAGCACTACTATAACCACTCAGAACCCCTAAAATCAGGCTCTCATCAAACTGTGGCTATAGCAGGAATCATGGGCATGCAACACTATACTGGCAAGCAACAGATCTAACAAGGTGAGTCAATAAGAAGCAGCATTGAATAATGGAAAAGGTATTAGACTTTGACCTGGATTCAAATTCTTCCTTAAATTATTAGCTATATGACTTTGGATAAGTAACTTACTATCTATGGACCTCAGTTTCTTTATCTGCGAAATGGAAAGACTGGGATCAATGACTCCTACAATCCCTTTCAGCTCTAGATCTATGATCTTATCAACTTAATATACTGAGAAGTAGAAACCAGACCTAAGTCTAATCTCCACAGGATCATTTGATTGATTTATTTAATCTCCTTGAGGATGAAGACTGTTTCATTTTCATCTCTATCTCTGGGGCCACAATGGTGACATATTTATTAAGCAAAAAGTAAATGCTTAATAAATGGTTGTTGAATTAATGAATGAAATATAAGTCACATAAGCAACCCAGATCTCAGTTTTCCCATTTTAATAAGTCATTCAATCCCACAGTGAATATCTTAACTCCTTGGAAATATAGGGAAATTTGGGTACCTATGTGGAAGATGACTGGAAGAATGGGTGTCACAATAATCTAGATGAGGAAATGATAATGATCTGAAATGAGGGGAGTATCCATGAGTAGAAAGCAGAAAATGGACGAGAGAGATGTGGTAGAGATAGGATTGACAAATACATAGATAAATGGGGTAAAGGAGAGTGAGGATCAAACTAGGACACTAACGTTCCAAACTGGAACAGCTGGAAGAAGGCAGGTATCCTTGAAAAAAAATAGTTTGATGATGAAAAGGAGAAAGCACCTGAAGTCCAGAAAAGTTCCTTGTCAAGGCCACATAGGAAGGGGGCATTGAGCCATGATTCCTCATATTTGTCATAGTAATAAATGTGTTAGGCACTGTGTAAATGCTGGAAATACACAGAGATGCTTTTTAAAAACAGCCTCTGCCACCCAGAAAGCCATATTTTCATTAAGGGAACAACAGCAAATAGCTACATACATACAGGATATATATGGCAGTTGTTTCAAGTAGAAATGGGTTCCAGCCAGCCAAGTTTGACATAGAAAATCACAAATTAGCATTATCTGTGTTGTATTGGATTTTGTTTTGTTAAACAGTTTCCAATTACATTTTAATCTGGTTGAGGCAACATTTGTGTCTCTGCACATGGGGCTTGGAGCTGCTGTGAAGTTGGAGAGTTTGAAATGCCTGATGTACCACATGGATAAAGTTAATTTGGCAGGGGAAGGGATTTGTTGCTGGAAGGATGAGGAAAGATACCCTGAAGAACAAAGTCTTGAAGGAAGCCAGGGAAACTGAAAGGCAATGGTGAGGAGGCAGAGCAATCCAGGCAGAGATAAGGAAGACAGAGTGCTGAGTTCAAGGAACTGCAAGTCAGGAAGCCAAATCATTGAGTTCACATAAGGGAATATGGAAGGAAGAAACTAGTTTTAAAAGTGGTGTAAATGTCAAACAAAGGTCTTCATATTTGGTCCTGGTGGTAAGAGGGAGACACTGGAGCTCACAGAGCAGGGGCATGGTGGCACTGAAGCTTTAGAAAAACCACTTTGGCAGCTAAGTGGAGGATGTGTGGGAGCATAAAGACTTGAGGCTTGAAGACTAGTTACTAGGCTACTCCAGACTGAAGAGTTGATGAGAGCTTGTTTGAGTAAAAAAAAAAATGCCATACACATATATGTTTTAAAACCTTTATCTTCTGTCTTTGTATCAGTTCTAAGAAAGAAGAGCAGCAAGGACTAGGCAAATAAGGTTAAGTGACTTGTCTGGGGTCACACAGCTAGGAAGTAAGTTTCTGAGGCAAGAGTTGAATTCAGGTCCTTCTGACTCCAGATTTGGTGCTCTATCCACTGTGCTACCCAGTTACCACCATACATCTATATGTATTAGCAGTTTTCAAATACAAGTAGATGTTATCATCTTTAATCAAATGCAAGTAGACCATTTAAGCATTCTACTTAATTCATAGAAATCTTGTGTCATCACATATTTTACATTCAACAGAAAATAATAATATGATCATTGTGAAACTAGGATCTCTGAAATCTTTTGGGGTTAAAAAGAGATTCATAAGAAATATGAAATGTCAAACTCACAATTAGAAACAATCACTGTTTTTCATTATTAGAAGGGATGTCTCAGTGTGTACAAAAGAAAATATCCTGACTATAGAGTCAGAATGCTTGGATTCACATCTCATCTCTGATGCTTACTGTGTGATCATGGACAAGTCATATCACTACAATGGGCCTCAATTGTTCCTGAGCAATTTCCTCAATTTCACACGCATAAAAATGAAGGTAGTGGATAAGATGATCTCTAAGGTCCCTTTCTGCTCTAATTCCATGATCCTCTGAGTAAAGAAGAAATTTCCAGTATCTATCCAGGTTTTGGAAAAGTTAAAAAACAAAACAAAACACTGAAGCACCATGAGAAGTAGCCAGGAAAAAAAAAACTGACTTCTTACAATATTTCCCAGGACAATGTAGTATCAATGCAGAATTCAGAAAACCCAGAAAATTTCTTTTCACTGCAGCTCTACTCTCAGCTCAGATTTTCAGATTACCCACTGTTAATTGTGACTTGAGACTATTCACCCAGGAAAACCTGCCCTGGAAATAATGAACCACCTCCTACTTGACCATCACCTTGTCCTTAACACAAACTCAGATCCTTCATATCTGCATGTCAGGAGATCTGGGCCAGTTACAGCAGGCTTTGCTCTGATTAACCTTTGAAATAGGCATCTTCTTTTTTTTTTAATGGTTGTTGTTTGGGGCCAAACTCCACTTTAAAGGTTAGTAAGCATCAAACTTAATCTGACTTGTAATTACTTTAGTAAACATGCCTGAATGAATAAATGCCAACATCATTAGACACACAGCATATTACCCAGGCTTATTCCTGTTGCTAATGGGCTGGATAACAATGCAGAAGCTCGGGTCTCTCTGGACACTCTCATTTATGAATTACACAATTGTGGCTTATTAGCAATCACTTTTATTAACTCTCATATAGCTTAGCTGGAATCTAATATTTGCAGAGGAGAGAAGCTCTGGAAAGTCTTAAGAACTCTGCCCAAGTTGCTCAAGAAAGCGAGGTTCAATTTCTGGCTTGATTATTACCTAGCAGCCTACATGATCTCAAGGGTTTCCTTGTATCTCTGGGATTATATTGTGTCTGTAATTTGTATTCCATCCAGGAACTTCCTCTGCCCCAGAAGAGTAAGTTCTCCCTCAGTGGGATCCTGATTGTCATGCTGCACCTGGCCTAGATAGAGGTAGAGTCAAGACCAAGGCCAGCACTACAGAAGCTTGTTGGGGGCCCTTTATCTCTGCCTGGTCATTTGCAGGATGAAGACAGTAGTCATGTAATATAAATCTGTGCTCCCAGAACCATCCCTGTAGTACCTGATAAGTATGCCCAAGGGTTCCCGTCCCCCTACATACCACACACACACACACACACACACACACACACACACACACACACACGTCCATGCTTCATTCCAGCTCCAATTCAAGATGGTGCAGGATATGCACAAACTCCTGGCCAAAAGGCAGATTCTTTGATAGGATTATTGGTTATAAGATATGGAGGTGACCTTAAAGCTCATCTCCCTCATTTTGCAGATAAGGAACCCAGAACCCAGAAAGGGAAAACAGCTTGCCCAAAGTCTAACAGAGAGTAAGCAGTGAAGCTGGGACTCAAACCCAAGCCCTCTGGCTCTAAATCCAAAGCTCCTTCCATTACAAGAAGCTGCCTTTCATCATAAAGGGAGAATAAAGGGAGAAAATGGCACCATCTCCTGCTTGACAGTCTCAAACTCAACAACACACTTGGAGCCTTACTGATCACAGACTCCTTTCTGAATTCCATGTTCAGAATCTCATTCTTCTGCCATGTTTCCCAACAATGACCTCTTCAGGTTTCCATGGCAATTTCCTAGGGCCAGATATGTTGACTCATCAGCTTCCTAAAAGCCTATTTGGATACATAAGTACAGAAATATGTAGACAGAAACTGACAGAAAGACAGATAGAAACAGAAAGGCAGGCAAACACATAATAAATATAAATACATTAAGAAAGACTAACTTTTATATAGAATTTTAAGATTTGAAAGATATGCTTTACATATCTCATTTGATCTTCATAATAACACTATGGGGTAGGTGGTATTATTGTCCCCAATTTACAGGTGATGAAACTAAGACAGACAGACATTAAGTTACTTACCTAGGGTTACACAGTTTATACCCTGGACCAGATTTGAACTCAAGTCTGCCTGACTCCAGTTCCAGTACCATCAAATGAAATTGAACAAAGCACAGGAAGGAAAGGAGTCAACTGAAGGGGTCAAATGGTAAGCTCCAAGACTAAAGATAGGAAGTTCAAAAGCAGAGCATGTATCAAACAGTAAGATCTGCAGAAAAGCTTGATCGGAGTTTCCTAGACTCATTTTTAAAAGCTTCAGAAGATCAAAACTTAACAAGGAGGGTAATTGATGCTAGAAGTAAGTGGGGATGTTGGCTATACTCCTCCCTCTCACTCTCTACTTAGTCACTCCCTATTTCTTGCTGCTTTCCTTGCATTCCAGATCACAAGCAGCATGATGCAACCAGAAGACAGCTAGACTTGAAATGGAGACTCAGATTCAAATCCTGCCTCTGCTATGTGCTACCTTACAACATTGGGTAAATCAATTTACCTCTCTAAGACTCAGTTTCCTCAACTATAAAATTATGCTTTGAATCAAATGCTTTCTGAGGTTCCTTCCAGTCCTAAATCCATCATCCTAGGATCATTTCTTTGCTCAGTCCTTCCCTGCTAAGTCCCAAATCTTCTTCAAATCAACAAACACTTATCCTCTGCTCTTCTATCCCAGATCTACCATCCCTCTCTAACAGACCCAAATCTGTTTTGTTTTTAGTTTCATATTTTTAGGACTGGGCCTCCCTATCTTGGACAGGCTAGAAATACAAGGTCTTCTTGTAGGATCAATCCCACTCTGACTGATACAGGAGCTTTGACCTGCTCTGTTTCTAACCTGGGCTAGTTTGCTCCTCTTTGGCAACCTGGTGGTCCCCACTCTCAGGGGTTCAATATTGGTGTTGAACTTATTATAAGCATCCAAACAGTTTATCACACTATGGTTCCCAACTCCCAAGCCTCCTAAGATCTTCCTATCTCAGTCTTGCCAGTGACAGAAATTAAAGGGTTGTGCCACCATTACCAACCCAAATCTATTTCCTAGGATGATTGAACAAAAATAGCTGTCCACAAGTGGAATGGTCTGAAAATGGATGAGTTTGCCCTCTTAGAAGGTCTGAAACAGAGGACTAGATAATCATTTGTTGGGGATGTTGTTTTGGCCAGCTGACCTCTATGGACCTGTAAAGTTCTCTGGTCCCTGTTTTGTTTATTTATTTTAAAATTTCCCTACAACTTTATTAAGTTACATGCTCATGAGGACATTGTGCCAGCACTTTTATTAGAGAAACAGTCAGCACCATGGCTAGAGATAGCAATTATTGTGGTCAGCACTAAGACTGGGGGAAAGCAGAGGGGAGCTAATACAACTGAGGGGTGGGGGCAGGTGACACTCTGCCAGAGATGTGACCCAAAGAATTAACTAAAGCAGCTGGCTTTGGAGCCTTTAAAGAGTTTAGCCTCAACTAAAGTGAGATTTTGGCTAAATAGTGAGAGCAAGACACAGATAAGCCTCCAGTGATTGATAAAATCCCAGAGCTAGAGGTAGAAGTAATCTCTGAGACGATTTCATTCAACTTCTGCATTTTACATGTGAGGAAACTTGGGCCAAGAGAAGTTAAGTGATTTTTCTCAAGATCACACAGATAATAAATATCAAAGACTGGTTTCAAGTCTAAGCCTTCCAACCCCAGAACTGGTGCTCTGTCCATTGTCCCATGATGTTTGGGAAGGGATGCTATTCATTGTGTTGTATTCTTAAGGAAATAATGTTCTTATATACCTTTATGTCTCTTCCTAGTGTACCTATTGTGAGGAAAGAGCAAGAGGAGAATGTGTGTCCACTTACCCCCTTTCTCAACTGTCTTGAGATGTGTGCCAGCATTTGGCACCATATTTGCAAGGCAACTTTTACAGTAAGGACTGAGCCCAATGAAAAGGTCTCTCAAAGATCACTCCATATACATTTCTTCTATAGAGATGATACTAACAATCCATCCAATTGTCCCAATGGTATTTGCCAATGCCTGGCACAAAGGAGGTGCTTAAAAATATTTATTGAATTGAATTACTAATAAAGGTGTGATCAATTTCTGTTCAAGGAGGGAATGACATCATGATGTCACCATCATAGCTGACATTTATATACTTAGGGTTTGCATAGTGCTTTATACACATCCCTATTTTTAGATGAGAAAACTAAGGCATTGGAATAGATAGAATGTAAGTTCCTTAAAGGCAGGTGATATTTTAGCTTTTTCTTTGTTTCTATAGCACTTAGCATAGCCATTGGCACATAGAGAGCACTTAATAAATGTTTCTTGATTGAATGACATATAGGTGAGTAGTGGACAGAGAAAAGAGTTTTGATCTAAGGAGTCACAGAACTGGTAAGTGGATCCATAGGACAGTCAACTAACATGGTCTTTTCAGAGGAACTTGTAGTGTAAATTTGATTATTGTTCTCAGACTGGGAGATGGAAAGAGGGTCAGAGGAAATGGAAAAGGAGACAGAAATAAGAGTTGCTATGGGGTCAGAATTGATAAGATTTGGCAACTGATTGATTGGATGCAAGGATAAAATGAAAGCATAATTTCAAAGCCCTAAACTTGAATGAGTGAAAGGTTGATGCCAAAAAAGTGTTTGTCTAGCCTTTGCTTGAGGACCTTAAGTAAGAGGAGATCCACTCTTCATGAAGCAGAACATACTATTATAACTTAGCTCTAATTGTTATGAGGCTTTTCCCTTTTCTAGGGTACCACCTAGAACAGTACTCTAAGTCATGAGGGCTGTATAGGAATATAAAATAAGCAATGTTTGAAGTGCTGTGGGAATAAGCACACCAATACATTGTTGGTAGAGCTACCAATGGTTCCTACTATTCTGCAAAATAATTTATAAAAGTTACTAAAACTGTTAATGTCCCATGATCCAGTAATGCCATTACTATATCTTTACCCAAAAGAAGAGAAAAGACAGAGATTAATGCCTACAGATGCCAAAATATCTATAACAGTAGTTCATGCTAAAAACTCAAAACAAAGTGGGTATATATCAATTGGTATACAAATTGTGGTAGGTGAATAAAATAAAATATTGTTCAGTAAGAAGTAATGATAACCATGAACTTATAAAGAAACTAGATAAGCAAAACCAAAAGAACAACATACACAATTATTACAATAATGGAAAAAAGGAATAAAAGATATAAGCTTTGGATCTCTGCAATGACCAATAGACTCCAGTAGACTGATGCTAAAACAACCCACTCCCTTTCAGTAGAGAAGCGGTATACAGGTACAGATACAAATCAACTACATTCTGGTTTCTATTCCCTTCACTCCAATAAAATCTCTCTCTCAAAGGTCACAATATCTTCCTAATTACCAATTCAATCAAGCAATTTATCAATAAGTATTAAGAGCTTACTACCTGCCAGACACTTTGTTAAGCACTGGGATATGAAGAAGAAAAAAAAAATCTTGGCCTCCATTCTAATGGAAAACTGCCATAAGTTTCCTGGTTTCTGCCCTTCATTCTTCAAACCTTAATAGGCAACTGAGAAAATATCCTCATTTTCATGGTTCAGACTATCCTACTCCCGTGGTTCACAAATGATGGGAATCTCTTATTAGGGGTACATGAGCTCTTTGTCCACAACTCTATATAAGTTTAAACATTGAGTGGTTTGGGGTCTTAGATTGAAGTAGGCAATCTGTTGCAATGTGCATGCCCTACCCTTCCTGTGGAGCCTAGGAAAGATGGGAGAGAGGATTATATTGTTATCTGTCCCTATTTCACAGCCACCATGTCTGTGTGATAATGTCACTCTTCAGAAACACCCCCCTCTCCTTTTATCTTACAATAACATAATCAAACAATCATTCAGCCTTTGCTTGAAGAGCTCCAAGGTGGGGGGAACTTCTGCCTCCCAAGGAAGCTCATGCCACTTTGAGATAGCTCTATTAGTAATTTGGCAACTTTCATTATTCCTACTTCTGCTCTATAGGTACAAACAGAATAAGTCTAATCTCTACTTCAAATAACAGACCCTCAAGTATTTGAAAACAGTTGAGTGTTCTTTTCTCTATACTAAACATCTCTAGATCCTTCAATCAACCATCCCATGGTTTGATATTGAGGCTCTTTACCATCCTGGTCACTCTCCTTTGGACATTGTGTATCTTATCCACAACCTTCCTAAAAAGCAGCACCCAGAATTGAATGGAAAAGCTGTTCCCAGATGACATCGATTCTGGGGCATTTATTCTCATTACAACAGTGAAGACATGACTTTGTGACACAGTGAAGACATGACTCTAGAGTGGTATGCACTGAGGCATGGGGAGGAGGAAGGTTTGCCTGAAGATATAGGGGGTGACCCTCATAATTTAGAGGATTGATGGATGTCTGAGATACACCTTGATGATATCAAGGAGGTTTATCTCTCTGTCCATCTAAAGGACAATCCAAGGAGGATAATTCATTCAGGGTCCTATAGGAGTTATTAGATGTTTTGGGTTAGGAGTCACAAGGATAGAAGGGAGCAAAGGAATTTCCCTGCTTATAGTTTGCCTTAAACACTTCTATATATTGGGGATATGATGCCCATGCCACTCTAACAAATCATCCCAAGTCTTTCTCCTTTCTTGAAAGCTTCCTTTATAGGCTGCTAGAATAACCTTCTTTATTTTGTTTTTGTTTTTTTATAAACCCTTACCTTCTGCCTTGGAACCAATATGTATTGGTTCCAAGGCAGAAGAGTGGTAAAAGGCTAGGCAATGAGGGTTAAGTGACTTACCCAGGCTTGCCCACTAAGTTAGGAAGTGCCTGAAGACAGCTGTGAGCCTAGGGCCTCCTGTCTCTAGGCCTGGTTCTCAATCCACTGAGCTACCCAACTGCCCTCCTTCCTTATGTTTTACCTTCTATCTTAGAATCACTACTGTTTATTGGTTCCTAGTCCCAAGAGCAGTAAGGTCTAGGCAATTGGGATTAAGTGACTTGCCCAGAGTCATGAAGTTAGGAAGTGTCTGAGGCCAACTTTGAACCTAGGACTCCCCATTTCCCAGCCACTGAGTCACCTCACTTCCCCAGTAAACTTCCTTATTTAGAGACTTTGTTGGTCACATCACTACTCTGTCAAACATCTTCCATAGTTCCCTATTGTCTACTGAGTGATGTTCAAATTCCTCAGCATGGCATTCCAGTTGGTCATCATCAGATGTTACCTTAACTTTCAAAACTTATTTCATTTTAATATTCACTCTTCAGCGCTTCAGTTTTAAAATCAAACTTCTTTTCAGTCAAATGAAGAAATGATGCTAATTTCCTTACCTTACCTGACTGTCTTGATCTTCATTTGCCTAAACCAGAAATGGGCTTTCTACGTGCAAGGGCACAATGTCATTACCCAAATTCACCAAATTAAAATGGATAAAATGATTATGATTATATTAAAGCCCTAGTCATGCCACCCATGATCACATTTACAGGACAAGTGAATTCAATATTAGACTCTAGCAGTTGGAAGGGTCCTTGAAAGTTCATCTGGTTTGCCACCTCTCTAGTCAGATCCAAATTTTAAAGCATCACAGGAAGATGGAATAAAATTTTAAAATCAATAAACAAATATTTATTGAGTGAGTAAGTCAACCATACTGGGTCTACCAGAAGTCTAAAGATCCCACCATCATCCTCAGTAACACATTCCAACACTTAACTATGTGTCAACATGGAATCTAAGAGAATCCCAACTTCAGTTAGCCTGAAAGATGGAGACCCCTAAGCTTGTCCTTGTTCCTGTGAGAATCCACCCTGAAGGGAATTTCAGACTAACTGAATAATAGGTCCTAAGGTAAATGATAATCCCAATTAGGTGGGCAAAGCAAATGCTAAATCCTATTTTTGTCTTGAGAAGTTTTCCCTTTTGTATCAGGCCTGTTCCCAAGAAGACCAACACCTGGGCAGGGACCATCCTTTTAGTTTCCATTCCCTTACACCCTAGCCTCTGGCTATGATTCCTTTCCCAAGTCTGATTGTATCCCATCAGTATACTTTGAACACTCTCATTTCCTTGTAGCCATGGTAATATCAATCAATCATCTTTCCCTGTCCCTGGATTCCCCAAATGGTATATAAAAGTTCCCCGCAAATACTTTTGTTTTTTGGAGTTGTCATCTTGCATGGTGGCCCTCTCAGGAGTTCAGTGACTAGAGCAGCCAGAGTCTTGGGACTCTGAATGGGTTTGTAGTGCACAGCTCTGCTGGAAGTCCTAATTTAGTGCTGAACTCCTCTCCATAATTAAAGAGTGGGTTTGCTGACTATTTAATAGTTCTGTGGTTTTTTCCAGTTTAACAGATGTCACCTGCCCAGTATCTGAAATCTCACAAGTGGTGTACCTACCAGTACAGATAACAAAGCATCTATAACTTAGTAGATGAGAATTAAGAATTACTTGTAGCTCAAGAGGTAAAGTAACTGAGTCATGGTCACAAAGCTAGTAAACTATTGAAGGCAAAGTTTGAAATCATATATTGCTGGATCATAGAGCAGCTGGGTGGCACAGTAAATAGAGCATAGAAGCCTCTAGAGCCAAGAAGACTCCTCTTTGTGAATTCAAATCCAGTCTCAGACATTGACTAGCTGTGTGATTCTGGGCAAGTCACTTAACCCTGTCTGCTTTAGTTTCTTACATCTGTAAAATGAACCAGAGAAGGAAATGGCAAACTACTCTAATATCTTTGCCCAGAAAACTCCAAATTGGGTCAAAAAGGGTTGGACATAACTACAAAAATAACCAAACAACAACCAAATTCCTGGGTCATGGTCCAATATGCTATCCATTATGTCATGCTGGATCTCCAATACACTTTGACTGAATTTTCCATCACAATGATACTGTAATTTATCCTGCTTCTTCCTTCTCTGTCCTCCAGTGGATATGGTGAGATGATCCTCATGCTTAATGGAGAAATCCTTCATAAACAAGAAGGTAACATAAACTTGCCATCATCCTTCTACAAGCAGAAAAAAATAAATTTTTACAACCAATCCCATGGTTTGTCCTTTGATAATCACTATAGTTCCTTTTTGTTCTTTTTTCTCTCTTCACATCAGTCTTGAGTTGTAGAGCCCATAGCTAAGCAATTGCCATTAAAAGGTCTGGAAAATGCTTTGAAATGGTGTGTATTACTTGTTTTGGGCCATCTTGATTCTTAATTAAATTTCTGAGTATGTACTTGAATGTAAAAATAACAAGATAGTAACAATGACAGCATATATATAGCACTTTCAGGTTTGCAAAGTGCTTTACAATTATCTCATTTTCTACTCACAATAATCCTGGGAGGTAAGTAGTAGTATGTTCCTTATATTACAGATGAAGAAACTGAAGCAGACAGTGATTAAATAACTTGCCTAGGATCACACAGCTATTAAATGTCTGAAGCTAAATTTGAACTCAGGTCTTCCTGACTTCAGATCCAGCATTCTAACCACCCAGTCACCTTACAGAGCCATATTCCCCTGAGCCAGTAATCCTTAACCCTTGTTATATAATAGACCCTTTCATCAGGCTGGAAAAGCCTGTGAACCCACTTCTCAGAATAATGTTTTTAAAGGCATAAAAGGCAAAAAGAAAACAAAATGCCTAAGCTTTTTTTCCCCTGGCTAAACATCCCCAGATCCTTCAATTTAGTTTCATATGGAATGCTCCAGTGGCTCTTCCTTAGCCTGGATGTCTGCCTCTGGATGATTTCCAGTAGCTTATCAATGGCATTTCTAAACTGGGATCCCCAGAACTAAACCTGATGGTCTGATCAGAACAGAGTAGAGCAGTATGATCTCCTCCTTACTCCTTGAAGTTTTATCCTTTCATGAAAATGTTGGTAAATATCAGAGAAGCAGGAGGGAGCACTGGCTAGACCTGAATTCATGCAGTGACATGAACACATACTGGTTGTACCATCAGGAACAAAGCATTTGGCCTCTTAATACCCTGAAAGCAAAACTCTAGGAATATGAATTACTATCTACATCAGTGAAGGGAGTTCCCATTTTTGGCAATTCTTTACACTTATGAAATGATATCATTTAGACACTAATCATCCCACCTCCCAGATATGCTTTCCAAGCTGTCCAGGATGTCCATTTTCTAGACTGCCCTATCACATCATTTACTCATATTAAGTTTGCCACACACTAAACCCCAGATCTTTTTCATATGAGTTGCTATCTAGTATTGTTGCCCTATATTTCGAAGGTGAAATTGATTTTTGGGCCCGGCATAAGACTTGATATTTACCCCTGTTGAATGTTGTCTTATTGGATTCCACCCAGTGCTATATCCTGTCAAGATCCGTTTGCATCCTGACTGTCATCCAATATCTTTGCAGTTCCTCCTAGTTTTGTCTCATCTGCAAGACTGCCTCACGAAGGTACTAAGATCATTTTGGAAGCTACTAAAGAACATCACTGGCAAACTGGCAATTTGTTATACCCTGAGACTTTGCACTCTTACTAACTCTTCTTGTACATAGCTGGACAGTAAGCCAAGTTTCTTTGGGACATCTCAAGCTTCCCACTTCTGAGCCATTCCTCCTTCCCACCCTCTTTAGGTACTAATGTTTTTATGGTCCTGCATCCATCCTCCCAAAAAAACCCTGTTCTTGGGAAATGATACATCAGTCATTCACACTTTGCTGTTATTACTGAATTTCAGAGTCAGAAGACACCTCAGTGATCAACTAATCCATTCATATGGGCTATTTGTGCCCAATATAGGTCAATGTACAGTATATGTGGTTGATCAACTACAACCACATATACTGTACATTGACCTATAAGGGTTAAAATGGGGGTTTTGACAAAATAAGAGAGCAACTTTTAATAATTTAAGTTTTAATTGGAATATAATAGAGTTGTAAATTAATATTATCCCTTTAAGCCAGAGAAACAAAAACTTCTAGCAGCTTTTAACGATTAACAATTTAGTTTAATTAAAATAGAGATAGTAAAATATAGTAAAATGAATATAGTAAAGGAGGGAACTATAGGAAAGAGATAGGAGAAATAAATTGCATAATACCTATCTAGCTACCCTATAACTATCTAAACTGCCTATAATTACTATCTAAAACCGCCTATATTTACCTATAACTGCCTATAACTACCGCTGATAGCAACCACTCCACAAAGTTCCAAATCAGTCCAGCCCAATCAAAACCAACCCAATCAGTGTTTATCCAAACCCAATTAGATCTGTCAATGAAGACCAATGACCTTCCAGAAAGTTCAAGGAAGGGAAGAAACCTAACAGCCCAAACCAAAGGCTAAAAACCCAAAAGGCAAAAAGCCCTCTAAAAGCTAAAGCCAAAACCCCTCTTAGTAAGCTCAGGCCCACCACTCCAGCAAGTAAATGCCAACCACCAACTAATAACTAAACTAACTAGTGGTGACCAGCAACCAACCACCAATGACCAATCATGCCCAGCAGCCAACTTCTCCACAACTGTCAGCCCTGTCAGCAACTGACAGACCTCAATGGTTAGCAACTGACCCCCCTAACTGTCAGCAACTGACAACAACTGATCAACTGATGCTGGGCCCCTTTTATAACCTTCTCCTACCTCACTTCCTGTCTCTATGGTTCCTTCTTCCTGTCTCTATGGTTTCTACTTCCTGTCACTGTGGGCTGGTTAATCCCTACACATCTCTAAGGCAAGAGGACCTCCAGGTCCCCCATTAAATTAAAAAAAAAATAAAGAATTCCTTTTTATAGACCCCAACACAGTGGTGTCATTTTGGTCATCTTTGAGTACAAATAACAACAACAATAACCCTTACTTGAACAAAAATCATTTTAGGTAACTAACACATCCCCAAACTGATCATGGAATCCTTCCTTAATAGACCTCTTGTGAGACAGAGCCTATTACCTCCCTAGTAGTTCATTTCCCTCCTTCATTATTAAGGAGATTTTTCTGAACCTAATGAAGTCTAAATTTGCCTCTCTACACCTCCCACCTGTGATTCACATTTCTGTTCTCTGGCGACAAGAACATGTCTAATCCCTCTTCTAAATGAAAATCCTTAAAATACTTGAAAGAAATGATTAAGTCCTTTCTCCCCCCTCTCTTGCACCAGCCTCTCGAATCTAGACATTTTCATTGGCTGTAATATTCTCCTTCCTCCTCTCTGCCTGGTTTCCTCAGCTTCCTTCAAGAACTAGCTAAAATGCCATCTTCCTGATCCCTCTTAATGCTAATAACTCCCTTCTATTAATAACCCCCGGTTTTGATATACAACTTGTTTGTGCATGGTTGACTCTAAATTGGTTCCTCAATTATTAGACTGGGAGAATTCATAGTCTAATAAAGTATCTTTTGTCTTTTTCTTTTCTAAAATAATCCTTACCTTCATCTTAGAATCAATACTGTATATTGGTTCTAAGAAAGAAGAGTGCTAAGGGCTAAGCAATGGCGGTTAAGTGATTTATTTGCCCAGGGTCACACAGCGAGGAAGTGTCAGAGGCTACTTTTGAACGCAGGACCTCCTATCTGTAAGCCTCGATCTCAATCTACTGAGTCACCAAGCTGTCCCCTTTTATCTTTCTTCGTATCCCAGCACTCAGCCCAGGGCTGGGAACAATGCAGGTGCCTAATAAAAGCTTGACTGTCTGACTGACTCCGGGATCCTTCTTCATTTCTACTTTTGAAAAATCTAGTGTCCAGAAATGTAAGTAAATGAAGTTAAATGAAATCCCCAAGATTACACAAGGGCTGAATGGCATCGCTGAGTTGCAATCAGGTCTTTTCCCTTGAATTCCAGCAGGACACTGAAGAGTGAGCTGTAGAGGGGATTTACTTAGTAGCAGGAAGATAAAGGAATTAGACTTGGGAAAAGCTGGGTCCAAACTTTGACTCTCACTTTCTGTGCAAATCCCTTAAATCTCTGGAAGTTTTCTTAGTTTTTCATTTGTTTAAAAAAAAAGGGGGGGTGGGGGTGGGGAAGGGATGCTAGACTCCCGATCCCCAAGCCTGTCATCCATGAGCCAAACCAAGTAGGTGGCCACAAATGCAGCAAATCTTCCCTGCAGACTTTCTTTTGTTCTTTTCTTACTCTTCTCCCCGGGGGCGCTGCCTCCTGGATTCCTCTTTACTGGGATCCATTCCACCAGATCACCAGTGCAGCATGGGAGGAGAGAGAGTTGTTATCCTGGAGCTACAAAAAGCAGAGCCTAAAACCCACTGTGCGATGAGATCCATTGAGAAGATCAAGGTCACTAACGCAATTGGGGGGTCCCTGACACTGCCGCTGGCAGCTCTAACTCCAAAGTTAGTACTTCCAGGACGTGTTTGCTGGGGTTCGGGGAACCAGATGGATTTTCTGCTCATCTCTGCAGTCCCCCAGCCCTTTTATCCAAAGGAGAATTGGGCTTCTCTCACTCTGTGTGCAAGCACTAAGCATGGGCGTCCATGGGTGTCCGGGAGGTGAGAGCGGAGGCAAGACATGTGTAGACTGGGTGAGTGTGGGCACCTGGGAGCTGAGGGGTATCTCTTCGCAGTGTGTGTGTGTGTGTGTGTGTGTGTGTGTGTGTGTGTGTGTGTGTGTGTGTGTGTGTGTGTGTGTGTGTGTAACTTTGCTCTTACTGCCACCTGCAGTCACCAGCGGAGAACAGCAGCTCTTCCTGAAGCCCAAGACAGCTTAAGAGTGAAGAATGGTTTTGACCTAAAGGTGTCTTGTCTACAGGGTTAGGCTCCTGGGTGGTCAGGAAGTTCCCACACATACACACAGGCTGGGATTGAAAGGGCTCCGGGAGGACCTCCCTGACTCTGCAAGCGTCTCCCCCAACTGCCTGATGTCTGAAATTAGAGCACCATTAAAAAGACATCCTTTGCATTAAGCCTTCCTTTCTCTCACCAGTTTCTGCTAAATATCAAGTTTCTTGGGAAAGATAAAACAGAAAATCCCTAACGTTTTAGCATAAATTCGCTTATTAGCTAACTATTTTTCTGTCCTCTTCTATGAGTCCTGAGCAACACAAGAGGGCTGTCATCTCTAAAATGGGAGGAATAATCCTCAAAGGAAACTACCTACTTCAAAGGGCTGCTGGGAGGAAAGCCATTTTGTAAACCTGGAAGCACTCATTTTTCATCAGAGAAAATTTTTCTTAAATGGAGAGTTTGCCATATGGAAGGCAGATTGGTATTTTCCCTGCAATTTTTATCATTTCAGAGCGTTGGCTGGAGAGGCACTGAGTTTAAGTGACTTACCCAGGATCCCTCAGCCAGTAAGGGTCAAAGAACCCTGGGACATGAATCCAGGTCTTCCTGACGCCAAAGCCAACTTTCCATTCATTATACCATGCTGCCCCCAATGTGCTATATGAATACAAGAAAGACTTTATTTTTCCTTTGACTTATTGAATGTTAAATGAACATCAGCAAAGCAGCATGCATAATAGATAAAGTGATGGATCTGGAGTCAGGAAGATCTGAGTTCTATTCCTGCTGCAGACACTAGTTATGTCATCCCCAGCGAATCATTTAATCTTTCTCAGTTTGTTTCCTCATATGTAAAAAAGGATTAATAAAAAAATCTCCCTCACAGGAATATTATAAAGAAGGAATAATTATGTAAAGGGCTTTGTAATCTTTAAAGATATGCATATATATGTATATTTACATATGTTTATTATATACATACATATGTATATATATACATGTATATATATGTATATATATATATATATATATATATATATATATAGAGAGAGAGAGAGAGAGAGAGAGAGAGAGAGAGAGAGAGAGAGTATGGG
>NC_058131.1:705403674-705454493 GCF_016433145.1 Gracilinanus agilis
TCTCTCTCTATCTCAGGAAGGATTCTAAAATAAAATAAAATACAAGCTACTCTTTACAACCTGGCCCCAACCTCCTTTTCCGCTCTCTGCTTTCTGAACTCCATAGTTCTGTCCAATTGGACTGTGTGCTATTCCTCACACCTGAAACTCCTTGTTTAGTCCCTAAACCTCTGCACCTGCTCCCCCCCCCCATCCCTACCCCAAACCTGAAACTCTGTCCCTTTTCAGACGATCCCTTCCTTCCTTCCTATCTCAACTCAAGGGATCATCTTTGACTTGAAGCCTTTCCTGGCACCCTGTTGGTTAGTTCCTCCCTTCCTAACTACCTTGCATTGACTCCACATTTACTCTGAATAGACTTGGTTATTTATTGATGGGTTGTTTCCTCTATTCCAATGTAAGCTCCTGGAGAGCAGGAATTCTTTCCCCACTTGTCTCCAACACATAGTAGGTGCTGATACTTGTTATTCATTGATGGATTGACATCTCAAGGTAAAAGCTGGGTCTCCCATGGCTCTGATGGAATTTCCAGGCACTGTCAATAAATGTGGGGAAGAAAAGAGGATGGAAAGAGAAGAAAAGAAAGGACAAGGTCTCTCTCCACCTTTACCTAAATCCCAGCCTGCTCTCACACTCTTCCAAAGGGCTATTTCCCTGTCTCACAGACTAGGCTTCCCATTGGTCAGGATTAAGGAAAGCAAAACCCAAGCCTTGTTTTGTTGTTGTTGCTGCTGCTGCTGCTGCTGCTGCTGCTGCTGCTGCTGCTGCTGCTGCTGCTGCTGCTGCTGCTGCTGTTTGTGTAACTAAGCCATCTTGAGAGTCAAAAGGCTCAAGAAAAGGCTGATGTCAGAGCTTCCCCAGGGCAGATTTGTAGAATCCCCTCTTCCCTTTTTCTATCTGCAAAGCAGGTTTCCAAGCCACAGAAAGCTGAAGACATTCTCCCATTCTTTGGAGATTTAGCACCATCTAGAGCCCACATCCATGTAGCGCATGAGGTTCTCCCCTGCAGGGAAGTCAACACCCTCCACTCCTCCTCAGCCTGCCAGAACCACAAAGATAAAGGGAGCTGCCATACTTTTACTGGAAAGGGCCAAGAAAAATAAATATTTAAGCTTCCCCCAGAAATCAAAAGGTCCTTTGGTTTGGGCCACAGCCCTGAAATAACCAAAGAAAAACAGAGGATTTGCATTTCTTAGATATAATCAATTACTGGTTTTCTTTCTGCAGTGAAAGTCCATAATGCCTCAGAGAAGTGCTATGAAAAGAATACTAGCCCGGCAGCTGGGTGGCTCAGTGAATAGAGTGCCAGACTTATAGACAGGAGGTCCTTGGTTTAAAATCTGGCCTCAGACACTTCCTAGCTGTGTGACCCTGAGCAAGTCACTTAACCCCCATTGCCTAGCCCTTACTGCTCTTCTGCCTTGAAACTGATACTATTAATTCTAATACAGAAGATAAGGGTTTGTTTTTTAAAAAAGGAAAAGAAAAGAAATGCTAGCTCTGATGCCAAAGGTCCTGGATTCAGATCCCATCTCTACTGCTTACTACCTGTATTACCTTAAGCAAGATATTTAACTTTCCTGTGTTTCCCTTTCTTCCTTTACCAAATGGGGAAGGATAGGCAAGATGGAGATCCTTTTCCAGTCCTTATTCTATTATTGCCTGGTCCAATCTGTTCATTTTCCAGATGAGCAAACTGAGTTCCAGAAAGTGTAAGTGACCTGTCTAAGGTTACACAAGTAATGATAATTATAGCTAGTATTTATATAGCACTTTAAAGTTTAGGAAGAATTTTCTTATGGGAGATAGGTACGATTATTATTAATAATAATAGCTAACGTTTATATAGCACATATTATATGCCAGGAAGTTTACTAAGCACTTTACAATTATTATCTCATTTTCCATCCTCACAGCAACCCTGAGAGAGAAGGTGTTATTATTAGCCTAATTTTATAGTTGAGTAAACTGAAGCTGAGAAAGATTAGATTTTGCCCAGGGCCACACATTCAGTAAGCATTTGAATTTGACTTCAAATGAGTTAAGATTAGAGCTTACTTCTTCCTGTGCCTGCATCTAGCCCTCTACCTAAGTAGGCAAGCAGTAAGACAGAATAAACAGAGGTCGAGGCTTGGTTTGGGGAATTTTGCCAAGATATAGAAATGTTAACTATTATAGCTCATAGTTAAAGAGCTGGAAGGAATCTCAAAGGTCTCTCAGGACAACCCCTTCATTTATCCAATGAGGAAACTGAGCCCATGGAGAAGAAACAGTTTTCCCTAATCACAAAGTTAGTGAGGATCAATGTTAGAATTTGAATCCAGGACCTTTAGTGTCCTACCTAATTAGTGCTCTTTCTACTCAACCAGGCTGCCTGATTATTAACTTGAGAGACAGTCTGGTAGAGTGGATAGCATTGTGGGCTTGAAGTTAGGAAGAAAGATCTGGGTTCAAATTTTTCCTTGGATATCTATTATGGATGTGATCATGAATGAGAAACAACATCTATATGATCTAAGCAATATGCTAGGACTTGTCTGCTTGATTATAGACAATTACAGTGAGTTTCTGTAAATAATTGCCATACTAGGAGTTTCCTTACATCAGTGAAATCATATGTTCTTTGAGTATTCACATAGTAATGAGGCAGTGTTCTGGGTATAGAATAGATCCTCAATAAGGGTTCACGGAAGCCAGTGAGAGTCCCCAGGCTCGCCAACATTCCGTGTAGAAGTAGCAGTTGTACACACAAATTTCCTGTATATCACACCACAGAAAGCATTGGTGCCAACACCAAAACAAACCAACTTAGAAGATTTCCATTGTCTTACACTTTTAGTAGAGAAATGGGATACTTTGGGTGTATAATGCTACATACATTGTCAGATATGGTCCATTGATGATACCTGAATATTTTTCTTTGTTGAAAGAAAAAGTTTATTGAAATAGTGGGCACATATTTGAAAATGACTGAAAAGACATCAATAACCTTGTTTTATTTGCTCTATTCATAGACAAGTCACATGAACTTCCTCAGTTTCCTCTTTTGTACAATGTTTGCTTTTAAAGTTTCCAAGTTGGCGGCAGCTGGGTGGCTCGGTGGATTGAGAACCAGACCTAAAATCTAGAGAGGTCCTAGATTCAAATCTGGCCTCACACACTTCCCAAATGTGTCAATGTGTCACTCTGGGCAAGTCACTTCACCCCCATTGCCTACCCCTCACCATTCTTCTGCCTTGGAACCAATAGACAGTAATGATTCTAAGACAGAAGGTAAGGATTAAAAAAAAAGTTTCCAAGTTCAAGAAGGAAAAACACTTTTTTTTGGCTGCTTAGTTAAGAATCTTCATAATGAAAGCTAAAAAAAATTGCACCTAGCTGACAAGATGTGGGCTCCCTGTGGCGACAAGCTCAAATAGTATTCTTAGCCAGGAAGTTGACTTTTATTTGCCTCTTCATTTGTCAGCTAAAATAATGAACCCTCCATGTGAAGCTGCTCTCTTGGAAAAAGTCCATTCTTTTCTTTATCCCCAAACTGAACAAAGCCTAGCAGATTCTGGCCTCCCTTAACCTAGCTTATTTTGCCTGCCTAACATGAACTCACTCCTCTTAGGTTATTTTCATGAGGCTTAAGGCTTTCCTCAACTGATCAGAGATGCATGATATGAAGGTAAAGCATCTCCTTGAGCATATTTTGTACTAAATCCTCAGAGTAACCTGTATTTCTAACATGCTTCTCAGTCTTTGATAGATGAGTTGCCCAACTGGGAACCACAGGTCCAGTTATGTAGGAAATACACAATGAAATGAATTTGACTCATTCTGCTAGATCCCAGACTCAGAAGCATTGGATGGAAGTTACAAAGAGACATAGTTAGACCTGTTATCAGGCGGTAGAAATTTCCAAATACATAGAGCTGTCCAAAAGTGGAATGAGGTGAAAGAATGGAAGGATAATGGGTTCATCTTCATTGAAGGTCTTCGAGCTGAGGCTGAATGATCCACTTAATGGTAATTTGGTGGGGAGAACGGGTTACCTTGGTTAGATGTTGAGATCTCTTCTAAATCTGAAATTCTGTGATTCTATGAATCATGTGTTTTGGATGAGAGAGGAGATACAGAGGGAAGCAGCCTGGTGGAGCAGTGGGTAGAGTTCTATGCTTGGAGTTAGGAAGACCTTAGTTCAAATCCAGCCTCAGACATGTTCTACTAATTGTAAGACCCTTAAGTCACTTGATTTCAGTTTCCTCAGCTGTAAAATGGGGACAATAATAACACTTATCTCTCAGGTTTTTTGCAAGAAACATGAGATATTTGTAAAAAGCTTAGCATAGTACCTGGCAAATAGTAGGCATGATATGATTGCTAGCTGTTGATGTTGATGTTGTTGTTGTTGTTGTTGTTGTTATTGTTGTTGTTATTATATCAATGGAATGCCACAGAAAGATTCAGGATTGGCACTCAGTTCTGACAATTAGAACATGGGACACAGTTTCCTCCCCATCTTCTCCCTAGGAGAAGTTGATTGCAACTTATAACAGAAACACATGTACGTGCCCACTCAACCCAAGAGAATTACTTCATGGCCAGTGTTCATAAACCCTAACTTCTTTTTTTAATATAATTTTGTTTTTTAAATATTTTTCCATTGTTACATCATTCATGTCACAAGCCCTAACTCTAAGAGGAAAAAGATGGGATTGTTAATTTTTTTAGGAAGTGTGATCCTGGACTCTAACCTTCTAACCAGAGAAGAGAGGAATGCTGAGTAGTGCTTGTTAGGTTCTCCTATGTTCAAAGAGTTCAAGGTTTTGACTTTAAAGAGGGAGAATATTTCCTGGTGCCATTTGCTCTTTGGCAAAAGGAGAGGATCATCTATCTAGCTCTTGTGCCTCTTTCTTCTTCAAGAGATAAGCCAAGGAATGACTTTGGCCAGGTAGACAGCTCTTCCAATAAGGGAGGTAATTGTAAATTTTCTCACCTAAATCTCCCTCAGATGTCTTATCATGGCACTGAAGTGATCCCAAGCTTTGAAAAACTTGTGTTCATAGACTCTGGCCAGCTGCTACTAAACTGAGAAGGTTTCAAACTGGAGTTGGACCACATTTCTGTTCTCTAAGGACCAGCCTGGCTAAATTTGGAGAGACTCATAACTAGGTTAACCATGAAATAATTAAATTTTGGGAAGACTGTCAGTGTCATTTGGAGTTTGATCATTAATTAATAAATGCAAGGTGAGAAGTGCTTCACTAGTCAATGTTATCTCTTATTTACACTCCCAAGGGCATTTCGCAGGCATACACCATTAAAGACACCAACAACATCCTAAGCAGGAGTCCTCCTAAAGTCTAATCTAAATGCTCTCTTAATGGTAGTTAATGAGCTGGCTCTCCTGCTAAATTCTTAAAAACAGGGGCATTTTGTCTACAAATCCCATAGGATTAAGCTGTGCCACTCTAAGACATAAATGATCTGATTAATTTTCAGAGCTTCGGCTTAATATTTTTAAGTCATCCAAACTAAGTGGCATTTTCACCTTTGCCTGTAAACAAACATAAAGGAAAATCCTGGAGGCTGTATGTGATTTCCCTTCATTATGTTATCTATAGAGCTGCAAATCAATTTATTTCAGTAAGCAAAAGGCAAAAAAATGAGTCCATATTTTTTAGGTATGTTATCACAATTCAACTTTTACTGTCCATGTATATAGCAGCATATGTAAATATCTGGGTTAAAAAATAGACGGTTCAAGTGTTGCCCTGTTATCTGAAATATAAAATCAGCTAATCAACAAGCATGTATTAAGCACCTACTATATACCAGGCCCTGGCAAGACAAAAACAAAAGTGAAATAAGCTTTGTCCTCAAGAAGTTTATATTCTATAAGGAGAGAAATAGTAGAAGATGGCTCCAGTTTTGTGAATCTGGTAAGTGGAAGACCATTGGCAGTATCACCCAAAAATAGGGAAATTCAAAAGAAAAATGAGTTTGGGGAGAAAGATGGTGAATTCTTTTTGGACATAAAGTATTGAGTTTGAGATGCCTGTGAGATATCTAGTTCTAAACATCTAATATCTAAGTCCATGGCATAGTCCCTGCCTGCAAAGAACTTATTATGCTCTTGCTTGGGAAACACAACTGACTCCTGAAACAAAAGCAAACTATATTGTAAAATGGAAAGAGTATGAGACAAGTAGGAGAAAGAATGAGTCAAAGAATTGCATGTCTAAAGTTTGTAAGTGCTATTTCTTTGTTTAGAAAAGCTCTCAAGTTCTCATTTCTTTTTTTTTATTTTTTTTTTATTTTAAACCCTTAACTTCTGTGTATTGACTTACAGGTGGAAGAGTGGTAAGGGTAGGCAATGGGGGTCAAGTGACTTGCCCAGGGTCACACAGGCACAATTAATGAAGGATTGCTTTGGTTTTTTTTACCATACATGTATGTAACAGATATTTTGTTCTTCTTGATTTCCAAAGTGGGAAAGAGAAGGAATTCAAAAGGGAGACAATTAAGACCTGAAAAAAATTAAACTGTTTGTTTTAAAAGAAAGATCTAGTTTGTCACACATTTACTACAAATGAGTTTCAATAAGGTTTTAGAGTGACCTATATACTTAAAATATCATTCCTTTGGTCAGGAATTGTTTGGCATAGAGGATGAAATGCAGAGTCTCGAATTCTGTCTCTGACACTTAATTAGCTTGTGACCTTGAGCAAGTTATTTTATGACACACTGACACCTCCTGCCCCTGGACCAGGAATAGTTCACATTTTTAAATTTTTTACCAAAATGAAGTTGGGTTTTCCAAACCTCTCACTACACTCTCATCCTGGTGAGATCTTGGCCTCCTCTGTTTCCCTTTCAAGGGTCATGCGTTACTGGAGCATTGCTGCCAAGGACTTCGCCTCAAGGAAGTCTGTCTGTCTTTTATAATCTAGACTCCGCTCTAATCAGGGGACTCCCCAAACTGAGAGAAGTCTCCTTTGAACACTGGATGTTCTCCTAGAATTGCCTCCATCACTTTTTTGCAGGTATTTTGCCACTAAAATAGCCAGGAGGAGGGGAAAGGAGAGGAGGAACATGTGGGTAAATGGTTCCTGGATGCTAGCTCCCATGGTGAGACTGGAATAAACTGAGGTTTGAAGGATAAAAGTAGAGAGCTCTTTCCTCCCCAGCTGGTTCCAAATAGTACAGACATGATGCCTAGAAAGGAAAACTGCTGGGAAATGAATCCAAGTTTCAAAGGATAGTGCAAACAGATAATTTAATCAGATTCCCCACAGCTCGGATAGACAACAGAGCCTTGGAGGGGAGCGGTTTAGCTCAGACTGAGGCGTTCAAATGAGAACATGTTGGGTTTCTGAAAATTACTTTCATTTCTGAAAAAAAAACCAAATACTTTTTCAGTTCTTCACCTGCTAAATGAGGTGGGATGGTGAGGAGTGTAACCTGAAGAAGCCACACATTGAGGCCATCTGCATGGCCTTAGACAAGTCACTTAAATTCCCTAGGTCTCAGTTTCCTCATCTGTAAAAGCTGGGGCTTGACTAAATGACCTCAAATTTTCAAGCTCTAAATCTGTGATTGGATGAGCTAACCAGAAGAAAGTTGGTTGCTGTCTATGCTCTACAAAGACAGAGAATAGATAAAGAACTGTCATGGAAAGGAGAGGGTAGCTAACTTGTACAGTGGATAGAGAGCTCCAGCCTGGGCTCAGGAAGACTCATCTTCCTGTATTCAAAACTGCCCTCAGATACTTACTATTTTAGCTGTGTGACCCTGGACAAGTCATGTAACTCTCTTTGCCTTAGTTTCCTCTTCTGTAAAATGAAGTGGATCACTCAGGTTCTTTGCCTACAAAACCCCACGTGAGTCACAAAGAGCCAGGAGCGATTGAAACAACCAAGCAACATCTAAAGGAAAAGTTAGATGTATTCTGCCTAGCCCTAGAGAAGAGGGACCATGAATAAAAGTGGATGAGAGACAGATTTCAGTTCTATCAAGTGGAAAGCATCCAAAAAACTGGAGCTATGCAAAATGTGTTGGTCAGTTAGGTGATACAGTGGACAGAGAGCTGATAGAGAGATAGAGAGAATCAGAAAGACTTCAGATGAAATTTGGCCGCATTAACTTATTAACTGTATGATTCTGAGCAAGTCACCATTTGCCTCAGTTTCCTCAATTGTAAAATGGGAGTCATAATAGCACCTACTTCACAGAGTTGTTCTGAGGATCAAATGAGATATTTGTAAAGTGCTCAACACAGTGCCTGGCACATACAAGGCACACCCTAAATTCTTATTCCATTTCAGAAAGAAGTGACTTGCCTGTTAGAAGAGATCTTCCAGCAATAACTAGATGACCATTTGTTGGGTGTGATAGAAAATTATTTGGGCTACATGGTCCCTTAGGTGCTAGACTGGTAGTTCAGAGGGGTGGGGGGAAGTATTCATTAAGGTCCTGGTGATATTTTTATCTCCAAGATTAATGATTTATTTAAAGTAATCAGTGTTGGAGGTAGCTGGGTAGCTGAGAGCCAAGCCTAGAGACGGGAGGTCCTAGGTTCAAATCTGACCTCAGACACTTCCCAGCTGTGTGTGACCCTGGGTAAGTCACTTGACCCTCATTGCCTACCCTTACCACTCTTCTACCTTGGAACCAATACATAGTATTGACTCCAAGATGGAAGGTAAGGTTTATTTTAAAAATAATAATAATAATAAAATAAAATAATCAGTGTTGGCACCATGGAGATCACCCTGACCCAAGAGTCAAAAGCCTCAGGTTCAAATCCTAGCTCTTACATTTACTATTTGTATGACCTTGGACAAGTCATTTAACTCCCATAGCCTCAGTTTTCCCATCCCAGAAATAAAAGGTCTAGATGGCCATGATGGTCTCTTAAGTTCCCCCTTCTACCTCTGGATCCATGATCCTCTGATTTTGCCTTCATTAAAATCATGACAAATTGAAAGTCAAGAGAGCTTTTGTCCTTCTGTTTCAAAATAGATAAGGAGCCAGACGTGATGTCAGAAAGACCAAAGTTTAAATCACAACTTGAACACAAAACAGATGTGTAACCATGGAGGTCATTTACCTCCCAGTGCCCCCAAAGAATTCTGTAAGACCAAGTTACAGAAGAATTTCCAATACACAGCTTCGAGGAAATTTCCACACCAGGAAATTTCTATTCCAATAGAATCTCGGGTCCCAAGCAGAGGGAGAAATTGTGGCTGCCCACTGAGTAAATCAAGATGTATTTGCAGAGTCTAAGTACATTTCAATTTCCCAAGTCTTATTCTTTGCACCAGGGAACAAGGAACACTCAGTTCTTTCACGTGCTGGCACAAATTATTGCCCTTCACAACAGAAGCATAAATAGCACACTGATTAACAAATTGGTTAATTGCTCTTCTCTCCTGCTTCTGTTCTATGGTTAGTCATGGCACACAAATTCCACCAGTCCTCAACCAGGGAGAGAAACATTTCTAAGTAAGTGCCCAAGATATTGCAAGAGCCAGTTGGTTGTCTCCCTGCTTCGAGTCTCTCCCCAGGGGTTAATACATCCTCTATTCAGCTGCCATACCCATCTTCCCAAAGTGAAGGTCTACATCACACAGATCCCCACTTGGTAAATGCCATTGTCTCCCTATTGCCTCCAAGTTCAAATATAAAATATTCTGTTTGACTTTTAAAGCCCTCCCAAACCTGGTCCTTCTCTACCTTTCCAGGCTTCTTCCATCTTACTCTTCAGATACTCTTCAGTCCAATGATCCTGGTGTGCTTATTGTTCCTCACACACAACACTCTATCTCTGGACTCAGGACTTTTCACTGACTGTCCTCCATCCATGAAACTGTCCCCCTCCTCATCTTCACTCCCTAGTTCCCCTCAAGTCTCAGGTAAGGTTCACCTCCTGTAAGAAGACTTTCCCAATCCTCCTTACTCTTCGTGTCTTCCCTTTGAGACTACCCCCCATTTATCCTTTATTTAGCTTGTTTCTACAATATCATCTCCCCCATTGGACTATAAGTTCCTTAAGAGTAGGGACTTTTGCCTTTCTCTTTATCCCTAGAATTTAGCATAATGCCTGGCACATAATAGAAACTTAAATGTTTATTGATTAATTGACCAATAACTTATATTCCAATATATTATGTTAAGGAGAGGTTCATCACCAGGTTAATCTCAGAGAGAAGCAATTTTTGGCCATGGCAATTTCCAAGAGGGATCTATGGTAAAGAACGCTGCCCACATTCAGAGGAAGGACTGCAGGAGAGGAAACATATAAGAAAAACAACTGCTTGAACGCATGGGTCGGGGTGGACATGATTGAGGGTGTGGACTCGAAACTACCACACCAATGCAACTACCAACAATTTGGAAATAGGTCTTGATCAAGGACACATGACAAAACTAGTGGAAATGTGCATCCGCCATGGGTGGGGGGAGTGCGGGGGATGAAGGGGAAAGTAGGAGCATGAATCATATAACCATGTTAAAAATGAATATTAATAAATGTTTAAAAAAAGAGGGTGAAATTCTTAAAATGAGAAATCATATAATCATTTAGAGGCTGTCATTTTTTTAAGGACTATTGATCTGGAGAAGCTGTGACTTTTTAACTGAAAAGTGAGTCAATGAAATGTAGGACACTCAGTTAAGCACTTGAAGAGGAAGAAAAACCAAGGAGAAGAACCAGAAGAGGAGCCTGAAAGAACTGAAGACAAAGTAAACAGAAGTGGGGATGAAAATCTGCTGTCAGCCTTGGCAGACAAAAGGATTCAGTTGAGTGATTCCTGGTTAATGGAGAAAGAAATAACTTCAAAAGCTAAGAGCTCCAATGACAGGCATGGCCCTTCAGCACCATCTGAAGGTGGATAGTGGTGAAGTTGCTCAGGAGGTGATTGTTGCTCTCTGCTGCCATCTCTGGTTTAGGAGGGGAAAGCAGATGGGACTTCTTGGTTGTTTTGGTATCCCATTGAGCAATCAAAATCCAGTCTTGCTGTGATTTCCATTCCAACTGGATAATTGAGTATCTCTGTGACTGAATGACTGATTGGACTGACCTGTATTGTCTAAAGATAGCCAATTTGTTGATCTTCACACCTCTCCAACTTAAAGATCACTGCTATTCAAAAATTTTTGCTGTTGTTCAGTCTTTTTTCAGTTGTGTTCAACTCTTGGTGATCCCATTTCAGGTTTTCTTAGCAAAGATACTGGAGTAATTTGGAATGTCCTCCCCCAGATCATTTCACAGATGAGGACACTGAGACAGAGTTAAATGACTTGGGCGTGGTCATGTAGCTTCTCCACGTCTGAAATAAGATTTGAACTCAGGAAGATGAGTCTAGACTGGCTCTATCCACCATGCCACCCAGCTACCCCACATTAAAATCTAAGCCATTCTCATGTCCTTTTAATGGTTGCAGGTAACTGAAACAGTAGGCAAATTCTGTGTTGAAGTAGAAAATAAAGGTATTTCCCTAGATGAGAAGAGTGCCAAGGATCAACACTTACACAATGTGAGCAGAAAAGCAACTTCTTGTACAGATTTTCCTCAATAGACCAGTAATGTTGAAGCCAGCAAAACAGAGTTGTGCATTACCCTTGGCACGTTCCCTCATTCAGGTTCTCCTGTGTGATTATTCTTAACCATAGATCCTTGGGTACATTGGTGAGAGGGTGTGATACAAGCTTATGTGTTAATTATGTATATTTTATTATTTATGCATTCTTTTTAATAGATTGATACCTATAATATTATTTTCTTGCTTTAATGTTAAGTACATAATTGTATTTAAGATTTAAAAGTGTCATGATTATAAGTGACTGGTTGTCTAGAAAGAAAATACAATGAAGACTTTAAAGTTATAAGGATTAGTAAGGGGTGTGTATTTTCTCTCAAAAGGGTCATCCTTAAGACCCTGAGAGAATATCTGTAATCATGTAGCCTTTTCTTGGAAATTGATACCTACATGACAGCTTGTTGAAAGGACCCAGAGAAATAGTAGTGTTTCACATGCCTGTGAGAGGGAAGATAGAAAGACAGATAGATAGATAGATAAATAGATAGATAGATAGATAGATAGATAGATAGATAGATAGATAGATAGATTGAAAAATGAATGAGAAAGAGCATTTATTAAGCACTTACTATGTGCCTTGCACTGTGCCGTACACATAAAAATGTATATAATATAAATATAAGTATGTAAGATAAATATAATATATAATGCAAATATATAATGCACAATACAAATATAAATATAGATAACAATAAAGCACTGTGGACACAGATCTAAGCAAGTAAGACAATCCTTGCCCTCAAGGTGACTGCCTGGCACAGTGCTTACATAGAGTTCTGGACCTAGAATTAGAAAGACCCAAGTTGAAATGCTATTTCAACATTTACTAGCTGTGTGACTGAGCAGGCCACTTACCTTCTCTTTGCCTCAGTTTTCTCATGTGTAAATTGGTCATAATAATTGCACTTACTGCTGGTGTTTGTTTTGTAGATCATATGAGAAAATAAGTACTATATAAATATTGGCTGTTACCAATATTATTTTCATTATTCAAGGAGTACACATCCTTACCCTCACCTTAAGGGGGGGGGGAATTACTAACATCACCAAACAAAATAAATCTTTTTGTCTTTCTGATACAACCAGAGAATCTCAAAAATTGGAAGGAGCCTATGAAACCAAGTAGTCAGTCCTAAACCTGATTGGGAATCTCCATCTCTTGGCATTAAGTATTGCAGTAATAAGCAGGGCACTAAAAGGAAACGAAAATTTGATGGAAAAAAATCTATTGCACAAATTCCATGTCCTTTTGTTTTGGGAGAAACACACTGTTTGTAGCAGGGTCTCATCCCAAGCATATGAAGCTCAAACTCCATTCAATCCAGAAATAAGAAAAGAATTTTATTTGAAGAAGAGGCTTAAGTGGTATAATATCCTGATAGCTGATAACATAGCCTGTGGGCTAATCAAATAGCTTTAAGGCTGATGGATTAGCCCCAAAGGCTAGTAGAGTAGCCTCTGGGGAACTGATGGAATAGCAGTTCTCGGGGTGTGAAGTGGTTTCCCTAGCCCTGAGGCTGATGGAATAAAGAGATTCTGGGTTGGTGGAGTAGCAGCTCTGGAACTGATAGAACAGCCCAAGAGGTGATGGAGTAGTAGCTCCATCTGCAGAATAGCAGCTCTAGCACCCTGAGGATCAGGGTTTGTATATTTGTTAGTCTGGGGGCTAATCATCTCCCATTCCAGGGAAGTCTCCACCTTTCCTGAAAACCATGGCCAACCAGGCAGAGTTGTGGCTTTGTGTTTGACACAGGTCATAGGTGAATTTGCAACACTAGAAAGTGAATAAGGAGCATTGTGGGTTTGGGGGATCCTTCTGGAATGGCAGAGCCCTTAGTCCATATGTCCCATGTTTCCCCATGGTCCCACCTGACATCATTTGTCAATGTGGGAGACATCTCACTACCCTTCTGGAATGGCAACATGAGTGGGGTAGGGATACAGCCCAGTAGATGACCACTACAGGTAATTAATAAAGCCTAACAGTTCAGAACTAAGGTAAGTAAAGAACAATAAGAAAAATTAATAATGTAGGGCAGACACAAAGCTGATGCCCAGTATAGAATAGATTACAGATTCAATACAGGTGACTGATGATACCAAATGGGAAACTGATTAATAATGGAAGTTCTATAATTTATGCTTGACTGATGCTGAAACTATAGATTTTATCTTTCTTGTTTAGTGCTAACTGATGAGAAATACAAGATTTCAGAGTGTGAGGATCCTGTTTTTATTATGGCCCCTCACTGCCCACTGCCTGTCTCTATCACTTTCAAGAGCAGGTCACAGACAGAATACAATGTTCCTAGAAAAAATAGGTTCAATTGTTCTGATGGGTCCAAAATCACCAGAACTGCCAGAGTATCAGGACAAAGCAATACAGGAAACAGCATTTCTGTGGATTATCTGTCTGTTGACCCTTTTGGTGTCTAAAACATGGTTTCATCCACTTTTATATTAAATGTGAAATGCCCTCCTCATCCTGCCCCAAAAGTATGCCTCAGACTACAATAAAAAGAAACAAAAGGAATAAAGTGGGAATAATAATAACCATAGATTCACTGAGCCAAAAGGGGCCCAACGAGGCCAGCAGTTCCTGCCCCCTCCCCTGCGCAAACCAAGCCAAAGCAAGAGGTGCTTCCTCCCCCATCTTCTTAATTTTTAAAGATCCATAGGTAGATCTTTTCCAGTCTTCAGAGCCATCCTTGTTATCCATGAATCACCAAGAGGTAGAGCTAGAAAAGTAACTCATGTTTATACATCTTGGAAAGCGCCATCTTTTAAGCACAAGTGTACTCCTGGCGATGCTCACTGGTTCAGAATACGGGAACACCACAATCTGAAAAGAAGAAAAGCTGGCCCAAAGGGCAACAGAGAGAGATGCTTGGTAAGGATTAGTAAGCTGTAGCACTTTTCCGTTGATGATTTAAGTGCAACAAATGACATTAAGGGGTTTAATTGGGGTCTAATTTGTGATTTCATCCATTTTAAATATCCTCAACCAATACAACAGCAGGTTCTAAGTCAGGAAGACTATGTTCAAATCTAGGCTTGGACACTAGTTGTGTGACTCTGGGGAGAGTTATTTAACTTCTATTTGCCTCAGTTTCCTTGATTATAAAAGGGAGGTAATGATAGCACTAAAGTGGTTGTAAGGATCAAATGTGATATTTGTAAAAGGTACTTAGCACAATGGCAACTCAGTGGCTCAATGGATAGAAAGACAGGCCTGGAGAAAAGAGGTCCTGAGTTCAAATATGGCCTCGGATACTTCTAAGCAAGTTATTTAACTCCCACTGCATAGCCCTTACCACTCTTCTACCTTGGTATCAATATACAATATTGATTCTACGACAGAAGGTAAGGTTTTAAATTTTTAAAAATGGGTGGGGGGGGGCAACTAGGTGGCTCAGTGGATTGAGAGCCTGACCTAGAGACAGGAGGTCCTGGGTTCAAATCTGACTTCAGACTTTTCTTAGATGTGTAACCCTGGGCAAGTCACTGAACCACCATTGCCTACCCCTTAATGCTTTTCTGCCTTAGAACCAATTGGTTCTAAGACAGAAGGTAAGAGTTTAAAATTTTTTTAATAAAAAAAAAGAGCTTCTATATATTTTTCTTAACTCCAATTTTCCTTTGAGCCTTCCTTCCTTTTCTCTTCCACAGGGCATTCTGTCCATGGAGTTTTCTTTTTCTTTAAAAATAAAAACACTTATCTTCCATCTTAGAACCAATACCTAGTATTGATTCTAACACAGAAATTAAAGCTTTAAAAAAAAAAAAAGAACTATGAGGGAGAAAAAATACAGGAATCATATCAATTGAGAAGGCATGGACAGATGGCAATATGTATTTGAGGATCCTCAGAGACATTCAAAACCTTGCATTCTCCAACTAGGCAGAGGGGGAGGAAGGATCAGAAATGAAGTATGTAATAATGACCCATCACATCAGTTCTTGAAGCACTGCCAGATTATGTCATCGGAATGTGCTGAGTGAAGGACACGTTTCATTCTCAAACACACATCTTTCCTTCTTTATCCCAGGGTGGCTTGTGAAAATTCTATCTCAAGGACCACTTGCTGTGATTAATCATAGGTAAGCATCTTCCATTAAGCCAGAATTTGAGAGTGAAAAGGGTGGAAATCTCTGCTTTAGGCTAATATACAATTAATTTTTCCCACTTTATCCTAATATATGTTATTTCAAGGAACCCAGTGACCATCTTAGAAGTGTCTTTATTCAGAGATGATAAACTGGCAATAAGAAAATCCTGTGATTAAGAAAGGAATTTGCTCACACAACTCCGTCTGCCTGGCATGTCCTCTTCCTGTCTGCACCCTAGAAGCTGTATCATAAATGAATGGCAGGACAGCTGGAAATTTGAGATTTCTTCCTGATGAAAAGCCAGCAGCATGCATGAATCTCATTTCATTAAACCAACCTTCTTTGCCACAGATAGCTGAGAGAAGAGAGAAAAGAGCAAATGGCCAATGAAGGATTGTGTGAAGTGTTGAAGAGTGATGTCATAGAGCTCAACTGCCAGACCCTTGAAGACTTCTTATTGTGGAGATGATGACAGGATTTAGGGTTTTTCAATGAAGCATTTGACTGGACTATCACTAATCCCACATGTGATACCAAGAAACAGCTGGTACTGCTTGGCACATGGTGCCATATTGCCGTTGAAGCATCATAGGATGACTTTGGACACATAGGTCAAGAAATTATCCTAGAGCTAGGAAGAAAGAGATTTTACTGTCTACAGATGTCACCAAACATGAGATTGGTGCTTGGTATGCACAAAGAAGGGAGAAAGCACTACCAATTTGTGATGCATATTTAGAGAATAGAAGTACCCATAAACCTTTGAAACATATACACTGACTTTTTATCTCCAGAAGGATAGAGCCATCACGTCACACAAGGTGTCCCAAAAGTCTTGTGTAGATTTAGATGTCATAAAGCTTAAATTTGCAGTAAGACTTTTGGGACACCTTGTATCCTTTTGATTTCTGACCACTTCACCAAGTATGCAAAGGCATATCCAGGAACAAGAAAAGCTTCCAAAGATGATAAAGTATCTCATTTAGACCAAGAAAGGCTGGCATTAAGAAGTCTAGAACAACATCTTACCTCTCTTCACAGAGACCCACAACCCAACTATTTTGAGTTCACAGCAATGAACATGTTAGAGACTCTAAGATAAAAAAAAAATTTGAGGGTGTCAACATGTGGTATTTCTAGACAATACATTCAACTCTACCAAGAATGATGTCACTAGGGGTATAACCAAGATGGTAGAGAAGGTATGGAAACCCAACTGATCCCTGTCAAATTACTCTCCAAACAACTATAATGTAATACTCAAAAGGAATTCTGGAGTACCGTGACATACAAAAAGACCGTGTGAAATAAGTTTTCGACCTGAAAAAAAATTGGAAGGTTGGTACCAAAGATCTACTGCACCAAGATGGAAGTGAGGTACAAAGCAGCATGCCAAGATAGACCCCACCACAGCAATAGGCCTTAGGGTTAGCCAAATCAACAGCAAAGGCTTCTGGAGCTCTAAGCCACAGAAGGTAAAGGGGATCAGACAACTTCTCACAAGGAGATTACAAGGGTCCCTTTGCTGGTTTTGAATGAAAAACTATTGTCACATTGTCCATATGCAAATCCAGGTCACTGTCCTGGGTCAGGCTCCGGATGTGGAAGAGCATTAGCACAAACCAGCACTTGTAGACACAGGGGAGCAGGGTACTCTGGTCACAGTTCCAAGGGTTAAAAGAGTTACTCAGAGACCAGAATACAGTCTGGGAGAGTATTAAACATACCTCTCCTTACAACAGCCCACCTTGGAAGAACTGAAAACTTACATAGTCCCAGAGCTAGCTCTGAGGACAGCTGTTCAAAGAATCTGAAACTTTAAACAATGTTCCAGAAGAACAGAATCCAACTTTAATATTTTTTTAAGTTAAAAGGAAAGAAAAGGGCTGGAAAATGAGCAAACAACAAAGAGAAATTGAACATAGAGAATTATTTTAATGACAGAGAAAGACAAAACACAAACTCAGAAGAAAACTTGAATTTGTCTCAAGCCTCAAAAGAATTAATTGAGGAACTTAATAATGATTTTAAAAATCAAATGAAAAGTAGAAGAAAAATCAGGGAAAGAAATGAGAGTGCTAAAGGAAAATCATAAAAAAAAGGTAACAGCTAGGTAAAAGAGACACCAAAAAGTACTGAAAAAAATAATACCTTAAAAAACAGAATAGAGTAATTGATAAAAGAGACACAAAAATCTTCCAAAGAGAATAACTAATCTTTAAAAAAAAAGAATTGGCAAAATGGAAAAAGATATACAAAAATGCACTGAAGGGAATAACTCTTTAAAAGGTAGAATTGGCCTCAATGACAAAGAGGTACAAAAATTCATTGAAGAAAAGAACTCTTTTTGTGTTCTCAAAGAATTAGAAATTAAAGAGATGTCCATTAATTGGAGAATGACTGAACAAATTGTGGTCTATGATGGTGATGGAATAGTATTGTGCTATAAGAAACAATGAGCAGGATGATTTCAGAAAAAGCTGGAAAGACCTTCATGGACAAAAACAGAGTGAAATAAGCAAATCCAAGAAAACATTGTACATAGTAATAGCAATATTGCAGTATCATCAACTAATAAGTATAGTTGTTATCATTAATAATGATCCAGGATAATTCTGAGAGACTTATAACAAACAATGCTATCCATTTCCAGAGAAAGAATTCTTGGAGTTAGAATGCAGAAGAAAGTATATGATTTTTCAGTTTGTTATTCAGGTTTATATTTTGGCATTTTGGTTTTATAAGATTTCTCACTTGTAAAAATGAACAATATGGAAATATGTTTTGCATGATTATGACCCAGATCAAATAATTTGTCAGCACTGGGAGGGGAAATGGAAGGGAGGGGTGAGATAAGTTTGATCATATAACTTAGGAAAACTTATGTGGAAATTTCTTATTACATGTAATTGGAGAGAAAGAGAGAGGGGGGTGGAGATTAAAAGATTTTTTAAAAGAACTCTTTAAAAGTAAAATTGGCCAAATGAAAAAGGGAGGTATAAAAGCTCACTGAAGAAAACAATATTTTAAAATTTAGAATTGTGCAAGTAGAAGTTGACTCCATAAGACATAAAGAAACAATCAAACTAAGTCAAAAGAATGAAAAAATAGAAGTAAATGTAAAGTATTTCATTGGGAAAACAACTGAGCCAGAAAAAAATAATAAATGCAAGATAGATAATCTAAGAATTATTGGACTATCAGAAAGCCATGATCAAAAAAAGAGCTTAAACATCATCTTTCAAGAAATTATCAAGGAAAACTACCCTAACATTCTAGAACTAGAAAGAAAAATAGTCATTGAAAGAATCCACCAGTCACTTCCTGAAAGAGATCCCAAAAAAATAACTTCCAAAAATATTATAGCCAAATTTCAGAACCCCCAGGTCAAGGAGAAAATATGGCAAGGAGCCAGAAAGAAATAATGCAAAAATCATGGAGCCCCAGTTAGAATAATATAAAATTTAGCCTCTTCTAAACCAAAGGATTGGAGGGCCTAGAATATAATATCCCAGAGAGCAAAGGAGTAGGACTTCAACCAAGAATCTTTTATCCAACATAATCTTTCAGAGGGGAAAATGGATATTCAATGAAATAGAGGACTTTCAAATATTGCTAATGGAAAGTCCAGAACTAAATGGAAAATTTGACTCTCAAATATAAGACTCAAGAGAAATATAAAAAGGTAAGTAGGAAAAAGAAATCAAAAGACACTCAATAAGGTTAAACTGTTTATATACCTACATGGGAAGATGATTCTTATAATTCCTAAGAATTTTATAATTATTGGGGCATTTAGAAGGAGTATTCATGGAAAAAAGGCAAAAGTGCTAGTGAATTTGATAGAATGGTGTCTAAAAAAGAAAAGAAAAGAAAAGAAAGGGGTGAGAAAAAAGAATGCAATGGGAGAAGGCAGAATGGAGAAATAGAATGGGGTGAGTTATTGCATATAAAAGAGGCATGAAAGAGCTTTTATAGTGGGGGGAAGATGAAGGAGGTGGGAATGGGAGCACTTGAACCTTAGTCTCATTGAAATCAGCTCAAAAAGAGAAAAATATACACAATAAATTGAGCACTGAAATCTATCTTATCCTTCAGGAAAGTAAGAGGGAAAGGGAATAAGAGAAAGGAAGGACTGATAGAAAAGAGAGGAAATTGGGGGATATGGTGGTCAGCAGCTAAATACTTTTGCTGATGGACAGAATGAAAGAAAAGAGAAAAAATAAGTGGGGGAATAGAATGGAGAATAATGCATAGTTATCAGAATGGTAAAAAAAATATATAACAAGTCTCTAATAAAGGTCTCATTTCTCAAAATTTAGAGAAATTAGTAGAATGCATAAGAATAGAAGTCATTGATGAATGTTAAAGATATGAGTAGGCAGTTCTCAGACAAAGTAATTAAAGCTCTCTAAAGTCATACAAAAAATGTTCTATGTCACTATTAATTAGGGAAATGCAAATTAAAATAACTCTGAGGTACAGCCCCACACCTATCAGATTGACTATTATAACAGAAAAGAAAAATCAAAAAACTTGGAGGGGATGTGGGAAAACTGAAACACTATTACACTGTTAAGGAAGTTGTGAACTAATTCAGCCATTCCAGAGAGAAATTTGGACCTGTGCCCAAAGGACTATAAAACGGTACACATCCTATGATCCAACAATACCATTACTAGGTTTGTATCCCAAAGAGATAAAAAAACAAAAAGGGGAAGAATCTACAAGTACAAAAATATGTAAAGCAGCTCTTTTCATGGGGACAAAGAATTGGAAAGTGAGAAGATAACCATCAATTGGGGAATGGCTGAGTAAGTTATAGTATATGCTTGTAATGGAATACTTTTGTGATGTAAAAAAAATGACAAGTAGGAGGAGCTCAGAAAAAGCTGGAAAGACTTACACAAACTGAAGCAGAGTGAAGTAAACAGAACCAGGAGAATATTGTACACAATGACAGCAATACTGTATGATTAACAACTGTGAATAATTTAGCTATTCTCAGCAATATAATGATCCAAAACAATCCAAAGGACTCATGATAAAAAAAAATGCCATCTGCTTCCAGAGAAAGAACTGATGCAGTTTGAATCCATGCCAAAGCAAACTTCTTTCTTTCTTTCTTAATTTTTTCCACATTTGGGTTTACTTCCACAAAAGAATAAATATAGAAAAATGTTTTACATGATTGCATATGTAAAATCTATATCAGATTGCTTACCATCTGGGGTTGGGGGCAGGGAGGGTGGAAGAGAGAGAATCTGAGACTCAAAATTCTTTTTGAAATTTTGGAAACTGCTTTTACATGTGATTGGGGAGGGGGAGATTATTTTTTAAAGGAAAGAAAGAAAAAGAAAGGAGGTAGTGACTGCATCTGGAGGCAGAGGTAAGGGATATATATCCTCCCTCTTAGAATCAAAATTGCATATTGGTTCCAATGCAGAAGAATGATAAGGGATAAGCAATAAGGGACTTGCCCAGAATCACACAGCAAGGAAGCATATGAGGTCAAATTTGAGCCCAGGCCCTCCCATCTATAGATCTGGCTTTCTATCACTGAGCCACCTCGATGCCCCAGAATGTAAACTTCTTAAGACAAGAACTTCTTGGGTTAAGTTTTTCCTTTCCATAGCGTCTAGTTCAGTGCCTGCCATGTAGTAGGTATTATAAAATTGGTTATTAACTATTGATTTGTTAATAGTTAAGAGTGTTAGTAATCACTGTAACTAATTTATAGGACTTAAATTGAGATTTATTTTGTATCAGTCTTATGACAAGAGTTTGTAAGAGGCTACGCCCACAAGTGGTCCTGCCTCTTGAAAGAGATAAAGATGGATAGAGGACGAGTCAACTGGTCAATAAATATTTTTCCTAGCACTGATCTGGTATTTGGGGGTGGGTATTTGGTTGGGGACTTTCCAGAAGTTGTTGTTCAACTCTGTGTTTTCCTGTTACTATGGTTTCAGGAGAGCCCCACCCCATTGTTGTAAGTCAGTATAATTATGCCACGATCATAGTATTAATTTAGTTGGCACCAGTAGACGTCATGTGATGAACTTATGTAACCAAATTGTATATAAAGATGCTCCAATTGTAAGGTCTGGTCACTGAAAGGTCCTTTACCTCTATTATTGCCAATTTCTCACTTTGCCAATAAATAGATTATGCTTGAAAATAAAAAGAATGGTGGCACTGGCTTTACACCCTCCTTTCTGCCATTTGAGCATGACTTAGTCCTACTTAAAGACTTGTATTTTGGAATCTCTGAAGGTGGAAAGACCATAGAAGGGGTGCATCTCTCAGTTCAGAGGGAAGTTAAAGGAAGCTTACCACCTAGTGATAGTGTCAGCCCAGAAAAATCCTGAAAGAAGTAAATAATGGCACAATGTCCAAATTTATTGTGAAGATAAGGTAACAAAATTTTACTGAGAAATCTTGGTGTTACTGCTGGGTTTATACTCCAAAGAGATCATAGGGGAAAAGACTTGTACAAAAATATTTATAGCCGCGCTCTTTGTGGTGGCAAAAAATTGGAAAATGAGGGGATGCCCTTCCATTGGGGAATGGCTGAACAAATTATGGTATCTATTGGTGATGGAATACTATTGTGCTCAAAGGAATAATCAGCTGGAGGAATTCCATGTGAACTGGAATGACCTCCAGGAATGGATACAGAGTAGAACAAAACCAGAACATTATACACAGAGATGGATATGCTTTGGCACAACCAAATGTAGTAGACTTTTGTACTAGCAGTAATGCAATGACCCAGGACAATCCAGAGGAACTCATAAGAATAAACATGATCACCCTAGTGCAATTATTAAAAATATAGAAATAGGTCTTGATCAATGATACATGTAAAACCGAGTGGAATTGTATGTTGGCTATGGGGGAGGGGGGAGGGCTAGGGGGAGGGAAAGAACATGAATAATGTAACCATTGGAAAATATTATTAATTAATTAATTAATTGATTGATTAAGATTTTTTTCAGTTAAAAAATAAATCCTTTACAGTTTAAAAAAAAAGAAATCTTGGTTTTATGGATCACTTAAATCAGTAGCTCAACAAAAAACCTACTCCATATCTAGTTGTTCAGAGTCTAGTTAATTTGACTATTTATAAAATCACCCCGGAAATTGGGAGGGCCCTAAAAAGACAATCCACCATAGTCAGTTATTACCAATAGGGGACTTAGTTGGATTTTCCAAAGAGCTAGTTGAACCCAATGGACAAATGTCTCAGTAGACCCTAAACGAAAAGAGATCACCAGCCAATCATACAAAGGCTACCTGACCCAGACAGTGCCTCAGAAGAAGGCACTTGAAATGAAGACTTTGTATACCATCTGCCCCAACAACTGGTCAAAGTCATGAAGGAAGACCAAGCCCCAAAGATAGGACCTTTTCTTCTTAAGATTTTAGCCATACAGACTCCGAGGGTGCAGATATGCCCCCAAGACGTTTAGTAACACTACCACTACCCAGTCTGTGCCTCCCAGAAGTTAGCATTAAAATAGGGCAGAAAGTTTCAAGGGAGCAAGAACTCTCCAGCCAATGACCAATCCAACTTACTAGAGCGCAACTGAAACTGGTGGAATGATTGCACAGAGTGCCAGATGGCAATGCTGACATTTACACATTCAACATGCACCATGCCTATAATTACTTAGGTTGATTGATCCATAATTGTTGCATATTTAAATACTGCTGTTTTATTGTTTTCCCATCTTATTGTGTTTATCAGGCATATATGGTACAATTTGGTAATGTTTTGTTTTGCTGTTAGATATACACACATTGGGCAGCTGGGTGGCACAGTAGATAGAGTGCCTGGTCTGCAATTAGAAAGACCTGAGTTCAAATTTGGTTTCAGATACTTACTAACCGTGAGACCCTGGCCAAGTTACTTAAAGCTGTTTGCCTCAGTTTCTTCACATGTAAAATGAACTGCAGAAGGAAATAGCAAACTGCTCCAGGATCTTTGCCACGATAACCTCTAGACAATGAAGATAAGTCAGACAAGTCCTAAAAAAACTCAACAACAAATACATACACAATCTGGTTTTTTCATAATCAGGGTCTTTTTTTAAATAAACTAATTAATGTTATATGGATTTGCACTTACTGCTTTATCCTAAGTGAATGTTAGATCTGTTTTCCCTAAAGCAGCCCCTCAACATGTGATGCTTTTTATTATACTATGCGTATCACATATATTGTTGCTATATAGTTCCTATGATTGGAATTCTATAGCAATTACCTGGAACTCTGATTTAATCATATCTGTATTATTAAGTGCTGATTTTTAATGACCTATTTTGTAATTGCAGATGACGATTTCGCACACAGTCCATTTTGCAAGGGATGGAAAATTTTGAAAGCCCAAGGAGGAATGTAAGAGGGGTTTGAAAAATGATTGATATTCTGGGATTGACCAATTCAAAGGGAATAAATCCTTGCAACTCTGAAATCAATTGGAACCTTTGCCATCTTTGAATCATAAGAGCACTTGAGTCATGATCAAGTATTTTAAAAGAGACTCATACAGCCTGTTAGAGAGCAGACTGCAAGGAGGGACACAAATATGACATCATCAACCCAAAGCGTCAGCAACACATGCAAGCAACAACTGACAGAAGACACTGAAAGGAGGATGGAGCTACATCTGAGAAAGAAGAAATTGAGGTCAGTTATCAGGGCACTTTGCACTGCAGACAGAAGACTCCTGATGAACCTGCCAGTTGTACTCGCCTCTCCAAGGAAGGTTCAAATTGTAGTACTGGAAAAGATTTTTGAGAGTCCCTTTGACATCAAGGAGATCAAACCAGTCAATAAAATACTTAAAGAAATTAATTCATACTATTATTGACTGAAAGGTCAAATACTGAAGCTAAAGCTTAACTACTTTGGCCACATAATGGGAAGGCAAGACTCACTGCAAAAGATCCTGATGTTAGGAAAGATTGATGGCAAAAGGAAAAGGAGATGGCAAAAGATGAGATGGGTAGATAGCCTCATGGAAGCAATAAACTTATACAAACTTTAGAAGATAGTGGAAGACAGAAGGGCCTGGAGTTCTAGGATCCATGGGATCGCAAAGAGTTGGACATGACTGAACAACAATTCCAAAGATGAGGGTTAAAAAAAAAAGATCTATTCTTTTCCCAAATCCCCTTCCCCTAGGTCAGTCCATAAGAGATATCATAATATACTCTACTCACTTTTTTAATTTAATATTTTCTGAATCTTGGTCTTGCTTCAAATTGAAAGTTAGCTAGAGATAACATAAAATTTTAATTAGGGTTGAGAGTCAAATCTTTTCTGAATGTTGGGAATTTTCCTAACTGGGGGCTTTAAACTATTGCTATTGTATTACTAACTTCTTCTGATAAGAACTCCATAAAAAAATTAAAGAAGATGACTTGAGAGACCTTTGAGCCATCATATTGTTCCAGGATAAAAAAAAAAAAGTTATGGTTGTAATAGGGTGTGGCTGATTAAATTCCTAGAAATAAGAGGGAGGGGATGAAGAAAAGATTCAGCCTTAAACCATCTTCCTTTCAAGAGATAAAAAAAAGCCCTGGGAAGAAAGAAGTTCAGTCTCTTTAGCAGGAAGGAGAGAGCAGAAAAGATAAAGTACTAAAACTTCTACTCTACATTCCTCAATTTTAAATTAGTCAGGTAGATTTTTAGCAACGCATTTCAAAAAGTTTCTCATGCAATTCTTATAAAAATTTAGAGTGGTATGAATAGATAATAATGCAGGTAGATGAGCATGTAAATGGTTTAAAGGCTTAACCCAAGAAGTAATCATAAATGGTTCAATGTCAGCTTGAAAGGAGGTCTCTACTGAAATGTCCCAGAAATCTGTTCTTGGCCATATACTGTTACATCCTCATCCTTTTCCTCATCTTTGAATTTATCTAGTGCTTGAAAGTTTACAAAACACCTTAGAAATATTATTTCATTTTAACCTTACAATAATCCTAAAAGTTAGATGCTATTATTATCCCCATTTTATAAATGGAACATACAGAGATTAAATGAGTTGTCCAGGGTCACCCAGCTAAAAAAGTTTTTGAGGCAGGATATGAACTCTAATCTTCCCAACTTCAACTCTTTCACTCTATCCTCTAGGCCACCCAGTTCCATAAATAACATACTTATCAAGTTTTCATATACTACAAAGTCTAAGGGATAATTAACATGCTAAATCTTGGAGAAAATTCCAATCGGTTTATTTACGTAATTTCTGAGAAATAAATGTAAAATATTTCACTTGGATTCAAAAAATCAATTCCACAAATACAGGCTAGGGGAGGTATGATTTGACAGCAATTTGAAAAGATTTTAGGTAGAATCTTGGCAAAATGAAAACTCATCATCACAACCTAAAAGTGAAAAGAGCTAAAAGAAATTTAGATTTTATTGAAAAAGGAACACTGTTCAGAATGTGAGGGATAAAAGATTCTGCTATATTTTGCCCTAGTAAGACTACATCTAGAATATTGTCTTCCATTATGTGTAATACATTTAGAGGACAATAGAGTATCCAGAGATGGGTTATCAGGAGATCGAATGTCAAGACCTGAGACAGCTAGAAATTCATTTTGACTAGAAGATAAGATACTGGAAAGAGAGGAATGGGAAATATGTTTAAAAAGGCATATATGAGCCAAGATTTTATACAGGACCTTAAATGAAAAGCTGATGAATCTATGTTTTGTCCTAAAAGCAATAGAGAGCTATGGAAGGTTTTATTTTGTTTTGTTTTTTAAAATAAAGGAGTGACATGATTGGACCTGCTACATAAGAAAATCATTCAGCAAATATGCAAAGGATAAATTTAAGAGAAAGATTGAGAGTTGTGTTTCTAGAGTCTTACTAAGGGTTCATTGTAATGGTCCAGGCAAGAGGAGATGAGTACTGAACTAGAATGGTAAGAAATGGGAACAGCCCCAAGAGATGTTGTGAAGGTAGAATCAACAAGACTTAGCAACTGGTTGATATATGAGATGAGAGAGAGTAAAAAGTCAAAGATTATAAACACGAATGACTGGGAGGACGATGATACCCTTGACAGAAATAGAAAATTTGGGAAGAGGTCCAGGTTCAGAAGGAAAATAAACAGTACCAGTTTGCTCGGATTGAGTTTAAGATGCTGGCAAGATATCCAATTAGTCGTTTAACGTGCAGACCAATAGTTAATTGAGTTTATGAGAGTAGAGTTCAAGAGAAAGACCTGTGAGTCATTGCCTTAGATATAGTAATTGAACTCATGGGAATAGATTAAATCAACAAGGGAAATGGGATAAAAGAATATTTGATGGATTAACATTCTATTTTGTAAAAAGGATGACACTCTACTATGATGCTGGCTTTTTTTTTTATTTTTAAACCCTTAACTTCTGTGTATTGGCTTCTAGGTGGAAGAGTGGTAAAGGTAGGCAATGGGGGTCAAGTGACTTGCCCAGGGTCACACAGCTGGGAAGTGTCTGAGGCCAGATTTGAACCCACTACCTCCCATCTCTAGGCCTGGCTCTCAATCCACTGAGCTACCCAGCTGCCCCTGACGCTGGCTTTACCCTTGAGGAAACACTTCCTCACCCATCCTCCTTTGTAGAAGAGGGGAGAGAAGAGGTAGGTCTATGGGTGTTGAATATCACATAGAACAGTAGATTTTACTTTTGGTGTATTTATTGGTTTTGTTCATTTGAATTCTTTTTTCTTTCAAATAAATTCTTTCTTATAAAGGATGACTCTTTTGCACAGGGATAATTTAATAGGGGAAATCTAGGCATGTTAAAATCATAATTAATAAAAATCTATCTTAAAAATAATTGTTCCTTATTATTCTATAAGAAAGTGGAGCTTCTACAAAGGAATATATTTGCTTCTAAAGGAATCATCACAAATATATAAACACACTCCCCTCAAAAGGTAATAATAGAGGGGGCCATAATCTTCCTCCCTCTCTGTCCACCTCAGTCTGGAGAGTGGAAGTGGATTCGGTTCCTGGCTTGGTTTAGGAGTTCCCATAGAGCAGCTTTGGTGAAGACATGGCACAAGGGCAGAGCTGGCACTTGGGGAGCTGCTCTGATCCCCCTCTTCCCAGAGCCAGAGGACATTTTTGCATGCCCCACTCCTGCAGCCCAAAGCCAGGGCTTCCTCCCTTGGCTCTCTCTAGTTATGGGGGAATGGGAGGAGCCTCACAGACAACTTCCATTTGCCCTCTGGGCACTCAGAGGGTTCGCCAGCTCTGCCATAGAGCACAGTCCCATTTCCAAGCCCAAACCCTACTTTGTGCCAGAGTACCGGGCACGCTGCCTTCTCATATTTCCCGCACTGAGATGATTGTCTATTATACCATCTCTCCTGCTATGCTCCTTCCAAAGTCACCACAGCTCCAATTCCTGGTCCAGTGGAGATCACCTCCAGCCCCTTCAATTGAGGACAAATAACATAGAACTGAAGCAAACACCCCCAAGCCTATTGCTCAAAAGTCATTGCTGAGAAGAGCATCGCCAATTAGGAGAACTCAGGGAGTCCTTTTAAAGATGCAGACAACCAATTGAAGAGGCTGCCCACGTGGCTGGTGATCAGTGGCCCCTTGTTAGACAAACGGAGCACAATGGTCACAGCCAGGTCGCAACCAGGAGAGAGACTCTTCTGTTTTGGTTAACCCTTACTTTCCCTCTTAGAATCTAGACTAAAGATCTGGATGGACCAAAGTGGAAGAGCAGTAAGGACTAGGCAAGGGTGCAAGACTTGCCCACGTAGTATCTGAGGCCAGTCTTGACTCCAGGCCTGGTGCTCTCTCCACTGTGCTACCTAGCCAACGCTAGAAAGGAGACTCGAGTTCTACCTTGGGCAAGTTTCATTTTGAGGCAATACGAAAGATGTAATAGACAAGAATTTTGCCAGACCCATCCTAAGCTGAGGCTAGATTTACCTGACTACACACCTCTGTTCCTAATTTACTTTCGCTTGATAATTTTTGATTCTGTAACTCTGAAAATATAATTGTGCAATTAATGAAAATATGATGCCATGGGTACACTATTATAGAACTGAAAATGGGAGTCTCTCAAACTCATTTAGCCCTTCCATACAAGCCTACATTAGAACCTTTCTCACTGTATGCCCTTTAATTCATTTAATAAGTGTGTCCAGGTGGATGCCAATTTTTCTCCCATAGGACACTGGGACACAGACCCCACTGTTTGAGAAAAGGTACTGAATGTCTTGGCTCAGAGGGCATATACAGGGGGGCCCCCATCCCCACCCCACATGGGTACAGAGGCTCTACAAGCACAGAGGGTTATTTGTTACTGGTTTGCGTGCTTGTTTTTCATTTGGTTTTATTTGGTTTATAGAACTGGGGATAAAAACCCATAAAAAAAATAATGGCTTCTGCCTATGTCGCAAAAAACAATGATACTTTACATAGTGCTAGGTGTCCTGCTCTAAATGGTTTCCCGTTAGCTGCAGTCTTGACCATGCCAAGGAAGTATGTCCTGGCTAGAAATCAAATCGAGTCAACAAACACTTATTAAGTGCTCACTATGTGGCAGACCCTATACTGAGAGCAGAAGGAAGTCAAGAAGTAGGCTGAAAGAATTAATAGACCAAAAAAAGAATTCTGTCATAAATTATAGTGGTAGTACAGCTCAAGACAAATCCAGAATAAAAGAATGATGGCAAAATATCGACAAGCAAAGTTTTAAAGAAAAACACAGCTTGGAGGGGGAAGGGGAAAGGAAGGAGTCAACTAGAATTCTTGGGAGACATGAAGCAGGAATGTCAAAAAGAGCTAAAAATGTTTTTATAAACCAAATGAGAATGCTAGAGGGGGAAATGGGGAAATAAATGAAAGCTGTGCAAAAAAGAATTGGAAAGGGAATTAACATCCTGACACAAGATATTCCAAACCCTGTCCAAACAACAAACTCTCACAAAATTAGGATGGACCAAATAAAAACAAATAATTCTATGAGGCAATAAGAAATATTAAAACAAAGTCTAAAAACAGAAAATGCAGAAGAAATTTTCAATTATATCATAGCAAAAACAACTCACCTAGAATGGAGGAAAAAATTTTAAGAATCACTGGAAGAGGGTAGCTAGGCGGCTCAGCGAACTGAGAGTAAAGGGAATTCAATGAGACACAGCCTGAGAATTCGACGTAGCTTCTGTTATGCCTTCATGGTGTTAGAAGAAGAATGGAAAGGGAAGGAAAGAGGAATACACTGAAGAGAAGGGGGGAGTGGAGAGAAGGGAGGGTTAGGGAATATTATCCCATATAATCAGGTACCCAAGTAGACATCTATTCAAGTGACACGTGTACCTCACTCTCATCTCAACTGGTCAAAAGAAGGAAAAATACACACACCTGAATTAGGTCCAGAAATACATTTCACTCAGTGGGAAAATGGGAGGAAATGGGAAAAGGATGGGAAAGGGAATTAGGGAGAAGGAAAATAAAGGGAGGGATTCATCCTCAGCAAAGCAAACTCTTAAGTGGGTACAAAAATATTTACAGCTCTTCTTTGAAGTGGTAAAGACTGGGAATCTGAAGGACTGTCCATAGATTGAAGAATAGTAGAACAAGTTCTAGTATAAAAATGTGCTAATATTGTGCTAAACTCTCCTCAGCATAATTAGCCATAATTCCAGAGGACTAACAATGAAGCACACAACAGAGAGATGAAGGATTCAGAATACATGATGAGACAATTTCTTTTTACACCTGGTCAATTTGAATCAATTATACATGTTTGTAGAGGCAGCTAGATGGCTCAGTAGATCAGATGCTGGGCCCAAAATCAGGAAGACCTGAATTCAAATCCAGTCTCAAACACTTACTAGATATGTGACTAATGAGTCACTTAACTTCCAAAGCAAATGGCAAATCACTCCAGGATTTTGCCAAAAAAAAAAACTCCATGGGGGGGGGGGGGGGGGGAGGGAAATCTAAATGACTAGGTGGGTTGAGAGTAAAGCTCAAAACGGGTTAAAATCTGGTCAGGTTAGAAATGAAAGGTTCTGGGATCAAAGTCAACCTTGGATCCTTCCTAGCTGTATGATCCTGGGCAAGTCACTCAACACCCATTGCCTAGGGCTTACCCCTCTTCTGCCTTGGAACCAATACACAGTATTTATTCTAATATGGAAGATAAGGTTGTTGTTGATGTTTTTTAAAGAAAAAGAAAATTCCATGGACATTAGCGTGATAATGGTCCACAGGATCATAAAAAGTCAGACACAACTGAGCAACAACAACAACACATTTTGAAATGGGAGCTGTTTTTCTTGCATTCTCAAATTGGAGTGAAATGATGAAAAGGCAGATTTTTGACTGACTAAAACCAAAAAGAATTTTTTAATTTAAAAAATGCTTTTTAATTGATTGACTGTGTACCCTTGTACATATGGGAATAATTTCCCTTGTCATCAGTTTAGCTAAGCTATTTAATTAAATGTCATTTGCTTTGTCCTATGGTCAAATTTGGTTAAAGAAACAGCGATTTGGGTAAAGTCTCAAGAGCTGTGGTTCTGAGAGGGAGCTGATCTAGAATGTTCTAGGAACTGGGGGTGGTTTGGAAAGAACCTTCAATTAGTGGCAGCTCAGATCATAGTCATTCGTAAAGTTGGTCAAACTTAGTGTTTTAAGCTTTTACCCCCTATAAACCACTTTCCTCACAGCAACCCAATGAAGTTCGTAGGGTTAGTATTATGACCCCCATTTTTCAAATGACGAAACTTGAGCAAGGTCCCAGGAGGCAAGAGCCAGGATCCAAGCCCACATCTCCTGATTCCATGTTGTCTCCAAGAGTATTCTGTCTCCTTCCGTCATACATATTGCATGACCTTCATGTTTCACTGAAACTTAATACTGGAGTGTTCCAAGAGTGTCACATTTCTAGAAATTCATCTACTCTGTCACTAAGACAAGAAGAGAAGATTGCCATTTTGCTAACAGAAACCCATCCCTCACTCTGAATGTTACAGAAATAATTTTTCCCCTCTTGGCTAGTAGAATCCAAATGAGACCTATGTCTTTAAACACATAATCTAGAGAAGTTTCCTTATGCCACACAGAAAGCTTCTCCCCGCCCCAGATCTCCTACCCAGCCTCCCTAACACCAAGAGCTTTCTTTTTCCGTCCAGCAGATTCTTTAACTTCTCAAGCTGTAAAAAGTTACTTCCATAGCAGGGCAAAAGGCCAGCAACTCACACATCTGGGAATAAAAAGAGTACAAGACCTTTAAAAATGGGTCTAGAGATTGATCACATTTCATTCCATTCAAAGCACATTCCTTAAGCATCTCCTACATCCCAGGCACTGTGTGAGATGATAGAGGCACAGAGATAGTAATAATAAAAAAAGGTAATGATATCTACTCTCAAGGAGCTTATATTCTATTGAGGAAAGGAGGAGGTACAAAGATAAGTGGCATGATGGACCTTGGTTTCTTCATTTTTAATATTAGAGGATTGAACAACATGACTTCTACGGTCATTATACAATCATATCCAACTCTTCATGACCCCATATGGAGTTTTCTTGGCAAAGATACCAGAGTGGTTTGCCATTTCCTTCTCCAATTTATTTTACAAGTGAGGAAACTGAGGCAAATGGAGCTAAATGATTTCTCCAGGGTCACACTACCTGAGGCTAGTTTTGAACACAGGAAGAGGATAAATCCACTGCTCCACCTAGCTTATAATGTATTTATTAAGTATTTACTATATGCCATTATTCCCTGGATTATGGAGAAAGCAAGGGAGTTCCAGAAAAACATCTATTGCTCTTTCAGTGAGTACGCTAAAGCCTTTGACTGTACAGAACACAATGTGGCAAGTCCTCAAAGGCATGGGAGCACCAGATCATCTTTCTTGATTCCTGAGGAAACTATACACAAGCCAGGAAGCAACGGTTAAAACTGAACATTGACCAGTTGATTGGTTTAAGATTGTAAAAGGAGTATAACAAGGCTGGATATTTCATCTTAATTATTTAGTACATCAGGCGAGAAGACTGGAAAACCAGGATTAAGGTTGCCAGGAGAAATAATCACCACCGATGGAACAGGCGACTATGAAATTAAAAGATGTTTGGACCTTGGAAGGAAAGCTTTGGCAAACCTGCAGAGCATGCTAAAAAGCAGAGATGTCACCTTGCCAACAGACGTCTCTATAGTCAAAGCTATGGGTTTTCCAGTAGTGTTTGGCTTCGAGAGTTGGACTATAAGCAAAACTGAGCACCGCAGAATGGACCCTTTCTAACTGTGGGGCTGAAGAAGATTTTGAGACTCCCTTGGAAGGCCAGAAGATCAAATCAGACAATACTTAAAGAAATACATTCAAACTATGCATGGAAAGGTCAAATTCTGAAACTGAAGCTTAAATCCTTTGGCCATAGAATGAGACAGGGCTCACTGGAAGACTCTGATGTTGGGAAAGACTGAATGATCCGGGCAGCTGGGTGGCTCTGTGGATTGAGAACCAGGCCAAGAGACAGGAGGTCCTGGGCACAAATATGGCCTCAGATACTTCCTAGCTGGGTGACCCTAGATAAGTCACTTAACCTAACCCCCATTGCCTAACTCTGCTCTTCTGCCTTGGAACCAATACACAGTATTGATTCCAAGACAGAAAGTAAGAGTTTAAAAAAAGACCTCAGTATGCTGATCAAGCCAATGACCAATTATGACTTTCAAGGACTTCCCCAGAGAGGTAGTGAGCTGTAGGTGCAAAATAAAGTCTATATTTTCAGATATGATCATTATATTTTCTTTATTTTACTTGCTTGTTAATTTTAAAAAGGGTTCTATTGGAAAGGAAAAAGTCATCAGGCAATGACAATGGAGTGAGTGCCCAGGAAATGAGATTTTTCACCTCATGGGATGCCTTGCAGGAAAGGTTCCTGATTCCTTGCATGGGGTATTAAAGAGGGGCTTCTTATATGGGTGCTGGTCATATGGGCTGCCTTCTCATGTCTCCTCTAACTCTGAGCCATTTCTAAAATGTTCTGTGAGGAAAATCTATAGATCATGGAACCATTACCTGAAATTGGCCGTTAGCTATAGAAATCGTCCCCTGGAGCTTAGCAATCTTTTTTGGAGAGGGTCAGGGGGCACTGGAAAAGAAAGGTTTGGGGTTCAGTGAATCCAAGTCCCTTTAGAAATGCATTTTTCAGCCTTGAATCACAGAGCTATCGATCGATGGAGCCCAAAGAAGGACCAATTAATCCAACGGCAAAGAGACTCATCCATTCATTCTGAACAGATCTCCGAAACCTCACAGAATGTGGAGCTAGCCCATAGGGGTAAAGGAAGATGGCGGGAGGGGAGGAAGCGAGGAAAAATTAAAACAGAATCCGTTTCCCTAATGAAAACAGCCGACCCAGTGAAAAAGTTGGAGCAAACATCTGCCTCTTATCTCTACCCCTTTCCTCCATCTTCAGACTGATTAAATCCATGTGTCACTTCCAGCAATTGGAAAGCCATTCAATTAATCACTGACTTCTGTAAAAACAGCAAAGGGTCTGGCTCTCTGATATCACTTCAGATCTCGAGCAAAGATGCTATTGCCGGGTCTGGCAGAATTCCTTCCTCTGGAAAGTCTGTTTACTTTCAATCACATTTTTATGGAGCTGTTCTCTGATCAGCATACTTGGTCAGGAGGAGAGGGGGGGCCGCGGACTTCATATAAGGAGCCGGGTTGGGGGGGGCTATTTTTTTTAATATTTCATATCCCAGAATCGTTTTTGGATTTTGTCATTTACTTTCATACTTTAGCTGTGATAGAAAATCTTCCATCAATAAATCTGGAAGAAAAGAAGGATAAAATTGATGGTATTAAAGCTAAATTCAGGCCACGTCCTCATATTTCTTAGGAAATAGGGCTTTGTAGTCACTCGACTGCTCAGAGAAAGCTCACTTGATTCCAAGGTAGACTATCTTTATTTGTTTTCTTATTTTCAATAACATGACTAAAAAAAGTTAAGTCAGACCACCATGATGGAAATGAACATAAAACTGTCTTCTCATCCCCTCCCACTGAGAATATATATTTGCTATGAAAAACTTTCCAGAGAAAAGAATTTAACAATATCTGAAATAAAACTCTGCATAGAAAATGCTGTCCTACCATCGTAACAAATGACATTTACATCACGTTTCACCTATAGAATTAATGATATCTTTATCACAGAGCTTAAATGAAACCGTTTGCCTTCTTAAGATTCTGTTTAGTGTATATTATCTCATTTCAACCTTGAAACAATCCTGTTAGGTTAGGACTAAAAATGTTTTTTTCACTAACTTACAGATGAGGAAACTAAGACTCAGAGATATGAAGTGGTTTGCTTGTGTCACGTAGATTACTATCAGAGGCAGGATTTGAACCCAGGTCTTCCTGGTGCCAAGTCTAAGATTTTTTCCCATTGTAGCTTCCTCGGCAGAACCATATTTTTTTTTTAACCCTTAACTTCTGTGTATTGGCTCCTTGGTGGAAGAGTGGTAAGGGTGGGCAATGGGGGTCAAGTGACTTGCCCAGGGTCACACAGCTGGGAAGTGTCTGAGGCCAGATTTGAACCCAGGACCTCCTGTCTCTAGGCCTGACTCTCAATCCACTGAGCTACCCAGCTGCCCCTAGCAGAACCATATTTTATTAAGAGCAAACAATGCCTGAAAGATGCTGCCTGTATTTGTTCTTAAGTCTCCAAATAAGCCCACCATCTACTTCCATAAGGTAAGGCGGAGGACACAAAAAGGCATAAAACAAGTACAAACATTTTATCCCCAATATGTCACTGATAAGTGGCATTTCTTTACTGGAAATCATTTATGCGCACTTGCCTCTGATAAATAAATAATATCTGATAGCAAGAGCTCTAGGAGGAATTCTCTGAAAGAGATTCATTTCTAATTCTTTTTAAATTTTCACTTTGTAGTTCTGGAACGACTACATCTCGAGACAGGAAATAGTGGCATTGGGATAACTATTGTTAAATCTGTGGGAGAAAGGTTAGCTCGACTGGGCAGGTATTTTATCTTGACTTGGTGTTCTAAACATTGCCTATTACAGACTTGTCCTGAACAAGTAAAAAAGTAAATCCTATCTGCAGGAAACCGTGATCCACAGAGGATTTCCTCCAAGCCAAGTTTCCACTCAATTCTCCCTTTTCAGGATCCAGCTGTTTTAACTGCATGACAAGAGCTTTCTGGCACTCACTAAATACTAAATGGTTTGGGGAAATGGTGCCATCATAATTTCCTCTCCGGTTATGTCATCTCCTTCATCTAATTCTTTGAATCCTACAGCATCCTGATAGAAAAACACTTCTACCTCCTGCCCCCCCCCCGGTCCTCCCCACCACCAAATAACTATCGCCTAATTTTAAGGCTTTGGCCAAAATGATGATGAGATGGCAAACTGAGATGAGGTCATTGTCATTACTCATAGATTTGCCTCTAAATTTTTCGGGTTCACCTTGGGCAATAGGGACCAGAGACTAAAGAGGATGTCAGCCTGTGAAAGGACCAAAGTATTCTTCTAGCCCAACCAGAATCTGAAAAAGACTCTACATCACACCAAAAAGTTGTCCCCCTCAGGTCTTTACCTAAAGCCTCTAATGAAGGAGACCCCAGTATTTCCTGAGACTACCCATTTCTGGTACATGCTATAATGGGGCTTTTTTAAAGATCTGTTTAATTACAACTTTTCCCCAAACTGTGAAACTGAAGAGGAGGGATTTATTTTACCGGCGTGAGTCTATTCTTAAAATTTTAGAAAATCTATATGAAGTTTGAAATATAGAGCTAGGGATCAGGATTGAGGATATATTGGTGTAACCATCAGTGACCTTGTTTCCAGTGCTGTCATAAAGCCAAAATTAGCATACACTCATAAAGAAGATCATTAGACCATACAATTCCTCTATAAAGTTGAGAAGCTAAAGAAATTTGAAAAACAAAATATAGCATCCCTCCTAGAGCTAATTGATTTGGTTCAATTTAACCCTCCCCCTGCTCCTGTGCTCATTCCTCTTCTCAGGTTGTTTCCATTGTAGGTAGACTACCCAGAGTTCCCAGGTTCCTCTGGTTTTACTCCAAACCTTGAATGGACTTTCTAGAAGAAGTCAAGAACTCATTCCATAAGAAAGGCCATTAATTCCCAGGACTCCATTCTAGATCATTCTCTTATAGCCATTACTGTCGTCTTCTCCAGAACAAGATAATATGAAGTCAAGTTCAAGATTTATTCTGACCTAACCTTGTCAACACCATATGATATTTCCTCTCTAATTGGCTCCTTTTAGGAGGTTAGGTCAAGCTTCAGAGAAAAGCCACTAGAACCTAAAAAACTGGAAAGAGGCCCACCATGGTAATTACTCTGAGAAGAGTATGGACCAAGGTTTACGTCTTTGACTTGGAATATTATATACTCAAGACCTAAACCAATCTCTAAAACTGAGATATATATATATATATGCAAATGCTTCACCAGTACTTAGAAAGACAAAACCTCAGAATGAGAAAGGACATTAGAGACCATCAAGGCTAACTCATACCTAAAAAGGAATCCCCCCTATGATATCCCAGATAAGTAGTTATTCAGCTTTGAGTTGAAGACCGCCATTGATGAGAAACCCACTACTCTACCTCCTCCTGGCCATTCTGGTCCCTTTTTGGATAACTTGGATTGTTAGAACTTTAGCTAGATGAGCAAGAGAGAGAAAGAGAGAGAGAGATAAAGGGAGAGAGACAGAGACAGAGACAGAAATAGACAGAGACAGAGACAGAGAGAGAGAGAGAGAGAGAGGGAGGGAGGGAGAGACAGAGAGAGAGACAGACAGAGAGAGAGAGAGAGAGAGAGAGAGAGAGAGAGAGAGAGAGAGAGANAGGGAGAGAGAGAGAGAGAGAGAGAGAGAGAGAGAGAGAGAGAGAGAGAGAGAGAGAGAGAGCACATTGATTAAGCACTTACAATGTAACAGGGACTTTGCTAAGTACCAAGGATGCTAATACAAATAAATAAGATATTCTCTACTCTCAAATGACCTTCATTTTAATGAAGGAAGATGGCACATAAAGGGTAGATGGGAAAGGGAGTGGGAAAGGGTTACAACATGACTGGGACCCCCTGAGAACTGGAAGACCAGGTGAGAAAATGGATAATCAAGAGATCAGGGTCTTGGGGTGAAGGTTTCTACAGGACCGGAAGGAACTAGCAAAGTGTGGCAAGTTAGTCTAGCCCAATATTGAGCTAAAATACAAATCTTTCTAACTTCTACTCATTGTTCCTCACCTTATCTATGGGACTGAACAAAATCTAGTTCCTCCCCTTGGAGCTCTTCAAACAAGCAGGAGCTGACAATACTATTTTAGAGTAAGGACCAAGCAAAGATAGATTAGCCCCATCCTATTTGACTGAGTACTACTCACACATAGCTTTGACTCCCGTGAAGTCATCAGGTAGTCAGGCAAAAAGGGTTTATAAGCACTTGTCATGTGCCAAGTACTGTGCTAAACCAGGGGTGCAAAGAAAGACAAAAACACAATCTCTGCCCTCAAGGGGCTTACATTCTAACGGGAGAAGTGGTCCACAGGCAGCTCTGTACAAACAAGATGTGTGTTTGTGTGTGTACACATATATGTGGGATAAATTAGTAATAATCAACATAAGGAAACACTGGGGGTAATAAGCCAGCTCCTGGGGAGGGGTGCTCAAGAGAAGGGCAACGATACCAGTAAAAAATAACAAGTAAAAGAAGAGAGGCTCCCATCCCCTCCAATCCACCCCTTTTCTCCCATCATTGCTGGCTTCCAAATGAAACAGAAACCAGAGAAAGTACAAGGGAAAAAGGAGAGTGTTCAAGGTAAACTGGCTTCTCCCTCTGTGATCTCATTAAGGAGTCAGCTCTAGGGTCTTAGTGTTCTTGGCATTTGATGTGTTCCCAGAAGATGAATTATTTCTTTTCCCTTAAATTCCCACATGCTGCTCGAGGTTCATGAAAATTTTACTAAGAATTCCTGGTGTTATTAATTTATGGTTGGTGGAACTGTGACTTGGCCCTTCCATGTTGGAAAACAATTGGATTTTGTACCAAAATCATTAAACTACATACCTCCTTTGGCTCAGTGATATTGCTATTGGCAGGGAGGGAGGCCAATAGACAGATCATGGCAAGTGCTATACCACTACTAGACCCCAAAGAGGTCAAAAACAAGAGGGAAAGTTCATATAGCTGTTGTGTTTCAGGTAGAATTTGAACTCAAGTCTTCCCAACTTCAAATCCAAGGTTCTTAACCACTTATGTTCACTACTTTTATTCCCACAGAATGTCTAGAGACTGACAGGTTGGGGGAAGCATAGATAGATATCTTTGGAATCTTATCTATCTCTCTCCAAAGTCCTATCACATAACGTTATCAATAACAGAATAGCGAAAAGCTAAAAACTGAGTGGGTATCAATTGACTGGGGAACTGCCAATACAACATATTGATGTAATAGAATATTACAGTACCATGAGAAATGATGACTATGAAGCATTTAGAAGAACTTGAGAAGTCACCAAGTTGATCATGAGTAAGCACCTACCATTTATGAGGCGCCATGTTAAATGAGTGCTGAGAAGTCTCTTGTCTGTCTGTAGCCCTGTGATCTTTGAATGTGTGAATATGGAGTATCTGCCCAATAGAGTGTAAACTCCATGGAGGCAAAGACTCCTCTATATAAGTACATACAAGGTAAGTTGAGAAGGAAGAGAGGACCAAACATCCAACAAATCAGAGAAGATGGCACTTCAGCCGAGCCTTGAAGGAATATAAGGATTCTAAGAGACAGGGATGAGGAACAAGTGCATTCTGGGAATCAGCTCATCTTCTCCAAAAATAGAGACTGGAAATGGAAAGTCTAGTTTGAGGATCAGTCATCCAGTTGAATGGAAACATATAGTGTGTAAAGGAGGGTGGAAGAACAGGGACTAGAACTGTGATTCAACTGGGTTTATGGAAGAGACTCCCAACAAGAAAACTCCTTCAACCATTGTAAATCAGCACTTGCTCTGCAATTTATATTCTTAGAAAGTTGCCTATAGCACTGAGAAGTGACTTTTTGTGGGTCACACAGCCAGAATGGGTCAGAAGAAGAATTCGAACTCTACTCATCCAAATTTTGAGAATACCCCTCTATCCACTATGCCCCACCCTCTAGCCCCATCTCAACACAAAGGAGAACAATGGGAAACAGGTCTAGAAAAGTAGGGCTAAGCCAGCCTTCTTCTAATAGACAGTGAGAGGCCATGCAGGATTTTGAGAAGAGGATGAAAATCATAAAATCAAGATTTAGAAAGATTAATCTGGCCACATTGAGAAGGATGGAGTGAGTTGGAGGAAATCCTGGCAATAAGAAAATAGAGATATTGAATAATTCAGGAGTGAAGGAAAGCAATACATCCATACACTGCCAACCTCTCTTAATTCCTGCTTGTCATTCTTCTATATTAATTGGTTCATTAGTCAGACCTGAATATCTGAAAGACGGGAACCCACAGAATGAGGGGTGGGCTGGAAATCAGATAAAAAGGCAATTGAGAAGACATCCATCACCATATGCCTATTTTCTCTCTTCTACAAAATCTTTATGAGAATACTGAAAACACACACTGAGGATGTGCTTGATGAAAATAAGAACAGAAGGGTTTTTACACATGATATTCTAGAGAAAACCACATCTCACAATGTGATACAAAACTAGAAGGAAAGGGGGGACAAAAACACATGATTCCATTGTGCCTATTTGTAGAATGACTTTTAAGTCTTTAATTTGGTAGAACAAAATGCCTTCTTGAAGATTCTCCTCCAAGAAGGGGTTTTCCATAGATAGGGAGCCCTTCAGAAAGCCACCCAATTCTAGGAGTCTGTGTCAACATATGGAACATACAACTCTTTGAGGGATGGAGCTTTGAAGGGAGTGCTAGAAGAAGATGAATGACTGGGAAAAGAAATATCATGTGGCATGGGCACCCAACAGGGGATCTGTGGACTTTAAACATTTACTAAGTGCAGATAAATGCAAAAATTAAAGTCTTTATCTGCACAAGGTATATGCTACCCATGGAGGAGAAGGAAGAAAAGAAGAACCAACATTTACATAGAGCTTTACAGTTTTCAGAGTAGAGTACTGTACACATTATCTCATTTGTTTGTCACAACAATTCTGAGATAAGTCCTATTGTTATCCCTATTTTACAGAGGAGGAAACTGAGTCTGAGAGGTTATATAACTTACTTGGGGTCATAAAACTATTACATGTCTGAGGCAGAATTTGAACTCTTGGTCTTCCTGGCTCTAAGCCCAGTGCTCTTACTCACTTCACCACTTATGTCCCCATAGAACGTCTAAATGTCTAGACATATGTTGGTGAAGATGTGGCACACATGCCCAGCCATGTCAGAGGGGGCCACTCTGTTCCCCCCATCCACAGAGCCTGATGACATTCTTTGCATGCCCCATCCCTCTGTCCAGCAGCCCAATGCGAGCACTTCCTCCCTCCACTCTCTGGGGTAATGCAGGGGTGGGAGTCTCACAGGCTGCTTGAAGGTGCAGTTCGGGCACGCGATCTCTAAAAGGTTTGCCAGCACTGGTATAGACCTACATCTTAGGGGGAGATATGGATTGTTGCTCATCTTCTCCAAGGGAAACTGATGCCTAGATGGAGAGCAGAAGAATGGGCTGTGAGGCTAACAGTTCCCTTCTCCTCTGAGATAGGAGGACTGAGCTAGAATTATATCTCTTTGCCTTCTCCCTAAATATTGCTGGCCTCAAACTTTCCTTGTTACTCTACCTGGAAGAGGGAAAGTATGCCAAAATGCATACTTAGTTTCTGGAGGGAAGGGATAAGAGTCTCCAAAATGAGATGACATGGATGGGTTGGAATCTATTCCTTTGGAAATTCTACAACTATCAACAAGATCACTCATCCTTGGCGGTATTCAAGAAATAGCCAAAGGAACCATCATTTTTCTGTCTCTATTTCTATCTGTCCGTCTTTCTATCTCTTCCCCCACTCCCTTCCCACTGTCCCTCTCTCTCTCTCTCTTTTTCCAAAGCTTTTCACAAGGCTCATATTTCAGGCATGATACTAGGAATTGGAACCAAAATTCAATCAAAAGCAGGGCACGTGGTTGGTCCCTAGAGGGGAAGAGCAATGCAAATGAATGCCAGCTGAGGGTTGACCTTCTCATTACATATCTCCTCCTAAGTCTAACTGTTGATCTAGGTCTGTTTTACCTGCCCATATGGAACTAATGTCTCTATTGAAATACCGTTCCTCTGTTGGCCCTCTAGAGAGACAACCAGTACAAGGCCACTTAACCTGGAGCTCGTCTTTACCTTTCCCATCAGACCATCTCCAGGATTCAAAAGCAGACGCTAGACACGCTCTTTGAGAGACTCGATCGGCTTATAGTATTTCCTGATCTGCCTATTCTATCTTTCTGGGTCTCAGAGAGGCCAGCAATCCTTTTTATTTTTTGAAGTACTGCTTCTTATATTCTCTGCTCACAAAAAGATGAGACAGAAAGAAAGAAAAGATTAATAAAGCTTAAAAACGTCCTTTTTTCATGTACGTCTGTGGCATATAGGTGTACGTGTATGTGTGAGAAAAAATATGTGTGTGCATATATGTAAATATTTCTGTATATGTGTTTGGTGCATTCTTTCCAAGTCATTAATATTTTAATAAATCAGCTGGTATTTTTTAAGTGCTTACTGTGTTCCAGGCACTGTGCTGGGCACTGACAGGCAGGAAATAGACAATGAGCACTAATTAAGCACTTATTGTATGCCCAGCATTGTGGTAAGCACTGGAAAGGGAAATACAAGCCAAAAGAAAAACAGTACCTGCTTTCAAAGAGCTTATGTTCTAAGGGGAAAAGACAACATTAAAAAAGAGAAAAGAGGACAACGAAGCCTGCCTGTCCCCAAAATGGAGGCACCAAATGGAACTCACTCATGGAAAAAGGTAAGACAGAAAGAAGTTCCAGGGGGAGAAGGTGATGTCTGGACAATCTGAAGCACAGTCAGGAGGTGAATGAACCAAGATGAGCTTGGAGCGATCTAAGAGGAGGGAAGAAGGAAGGTTGCTTACCTAATAACTCAAAATTTGTTTCCCTTCTAGGAGAATGCAAAGAGGAGACAGCATCAGATACCTGGTGTGAGCTCTCTATTACCCTGTGGGAAAGAAAGACTCCCCAGAGTGTTGAAGTGCTCACAACTCCAGGTTCAAATCTTTTCAAAGAGAATTCCAAACCATGGATAGCGGACAATCTGGAAAATTCTAGGACCCTTGTAGAAATGTGGCACCTACCGGAAAGGGAGTCAGTCAGTTCTTTCTGTATGCCAGGAACTATACTACAGGCTGGGAACACAAAGAAAGGCAAGAACAGCTCCCGTCCTCAAGAAGTTCCCATTCAAATGGGGTGAACAACAGATAAATAATTATATGTGTAATTTGCTATAACTATGTATAAGATATAGAGAGAGTAGATGGAAGTAAACAGAGTCAGAGAAGATGCTAGAAACTAGAAGAAAGCTTTCTGAAGAAGGTGGCACTGTGGGAGGAGAAACACAGAGGAAAAACAACTGATTGAACACATGGGCTGATGGGGATATTATTGGGGATGTAGACACTAAACGATAACTCTAGTCCAACTATCAATAATATGGAATTAGGTCTTCATCAATGATGCATGTAAAACCCAGTGGAATTGTGCATTGGCTAAGGATGGTTAGGGAGGTTTGGGGGAGAGGGAAAGAACATGAAACATGTGACTATGGGGAAATATTCAAAATTTAAATTAAAAAATTAAAATTAGAAATGAAGAAGGTAGCATAATTCTGTAAGAAAGTCAGAGAAGCTAAAAAAAGTAGAGGTGGAAAGGAGAAAGAGAATGATATTGATTTTTAGGGAGCTATTTTGAGTCACTTTATGTGTTTTCCATGTTTGTTTATGGATTCTTTCAAATCTTTTGTATCACCTACATTTTCCATGTGGTGAAATAAAGTCTGTCATGTTCCCAACATTACTTGTTTATTTAGCTGCCTATATAGGGACCTCTTAGAGACCCCATTACCCATATTTGTAGAAAGCTAAATGAAAATGATGCTTAAGTATTGATCAAGTTTTATTTATACATATATCTTTTTGTTAAATGATGCCTCTTTAATGGAGGAAAGAGAGAAAGAGTTAATGGGGTATTTTAATGGAATAAACAAATAATTTTTTAAAAAAAGAAACATTTCAGGGGCAGCTGGGTGGCTCAGTGGTTTTAAAGCCAGACCTAGAGAAGGGAGGTTTTAGGTTCAAATCTGACCTCATACACTTCCTAGCTGTGTTAACCCTGGGCAAGTTACTTGACCCCCATTGCCTAGCCCTGACCACTTTTCTGCCTTAGAACCAATACACGATATTGATTCTAAGACAGAAAGTAAGGATTTAATTTAAAAAAAATTTATTAAACATCTGCTACATGCCAGATGTTCTTCTAGGTGCTAAGGATACCTCACAATCTAGATATAAATAGAATTCTCCATGAACTTCTATTGTATGGAAATTTTCTCAGAGTAAGTACTGGGTTGTTCTTATTGGTTAGTCTCTTCAGTACAACTTTTCATGAACTTATTTGGTATTTTAATCTGGTTCAGAGATCTCTTCAATCAGGGACTCCAAGCCTGAAATCTCTGAGTCACGGAATGTCTTCCCATTTTAAATCCCTGAAAATCCATATGAAATCTATAGGACTAAAAGTTGCTGGACCTTAGAGTATTGCACATTTTCCAACAATTTTTCCAGCAAACAACAAGTAATGAGAATGAAAGAGCCATAACTAGGAATTTTTTTCCATCTGGAACAAAATTAACTGAAGGTAGGGCAGGCAGTGGCTAGTCCACAGATGGGTGCACCCACACCAATAGAGGGGGGGCAGGACATTCCCCAGACAGTTGGGCCAATGCCTCAGAGGAGCAGGAAGAGAAGGTCATCTCCCCAAAGAGGACACTAGGGCAAATCAGACCTGAGGGAGGATGTTGGATCACGCTTTGTGGTCTATGGTGATGCATTACCTGCACAGGAATAGTGGTCACCAGCTAGCCATTTTAGCATTTCACCCCTGAATGATACAGGGGCTCTGGGATAAAACTCCAGTTGACATATTTTGACATATATTGAGTTTGTAGTCCACTGAAACCTCCAGATCTTCTTTAGATGAATTTCTATCTAGCAGGAACTCCCTTGTCATGTTCTGGGGAAGTTGAGTTTTTAAACTCAAGTCAAAGACTGCACTCTTATTCCTATTCAACTTCATTTTTCAGATTCAGAATGTCCAAAATTCTATACATTCAAGATCTTTTTTAATCCTGATTCTGTCATCCCGGGTGTTAGCTATCTGCCCCAGATTATGTAATGACTTTAGAAATAACTAGTAGAAGTATTTCCATGAGCCCCCAACTACATGACCACCAATCTAGCTATGAGAAAACTAGTCTCTGTGCATACTAGATGTAAATTAGAGAGCATCTGAGAAACCAGGGGGAGAAGGGAAGGCTTTTTACTCCTGGGACAGAGATCCAAGTTGATGAACATTCTAGAAACAGAAAGGGAGGGCCAGAGGGAGTTAGTTGGGTGCCCTGGAGTGTGTCTTTCAATACATGATTCACCATGATTTTCAAAACACTTCAAGTTTTCCAAAAGTAATGTATTCCATAATATCACAGTTAATTGGCTTTTCTGTATGTTGTCCCCTGCCTGGGGAAATTCATCCCCTTCCATGTTTTATGAATTAAAATATTATGAAACATTTCAGAATTGATGTTGAAAAAAAGTTGATGATGAAACAGAGGGGAGGAAAAGAACTTGAGCAAACTTCCCATTTCTTGGCCCGATCCCTGCATCTTTATTATATTAAGGATCATTCTGTCCTGGAGAAAATGATTTTCCAAATGCAAATACATTATAATAGGCATATGCTAAAAGCCCAGTGTTGTTTAATTACTCATCATTAGCTGAGTATTGTAAACCCATAGTGGTTGGATTACGTTTAATTAGCTTCATTGCAAATGGAACCATCACTAGCCACATGGTGTCTTGTTAAACTGATGAAGAACACCTGGAATAGCTAATTAGCTCCTCTGACAAGAAATTAGCTTGGTGGATGGGCTGTCATCAATAATAGTTCCTCCCCCTTCCTAGCTGAGAAGTAAGACTTGGATCAGAACCCATCGTTGAGAAAAAGTCAACACGACTCTTTAAAATGGCAGTGAGGAGAAGGAAAACCTCAGTACGCATTTCTAGTGACAGGGTTAGAGTAGATCCTTGAATACATAGTTAGTGTCTATTATAGGCCAGGCACTGCACGAGATGCTCAGCATACAAAGGCTCAGTTCCTGCCTTCGAAAAGCTCACATTCGTCTTGAACTGTCTGAGAGGAAGCGAATCTCCAAATTTTTGAAGAGGGGATTAATAGAGAGGAGATCAGGAAAGGCTTAAAGTCGGAGGCGGTGCTGGAACTGGAAGGAATCTAGAGATTCCAAAAGATGGAGACGAGGAAAGTGAACACTGGAGATATGGTTCCCGGCCAGAGCAAAGGGGGAGGACAGAATGTCCTGAACAGGGAAAGGCAGTTTGTCTGAAATGTAGAGCATAAAATGGAATCAATTCAAGTCTAGAAACCAAGATTAGAGGAGTTTGTCAAAACAATAAACGTCTATTAGGCACCTCCTATGAGTCAGACATCGTACTTAGGTCTAAATTACAGTAGGGCCCTTTATCCATGATTTCCATGATTTCCATGATTTCAGTCATCGGCATTCTACCCAAGTACTGGAGATCTACCTGCAAGTTCCAGAAATCAAGTCCAAAAAACTGGAAGTCATGAAATGGCCCAAATCTGTCTGAAGCTGCAGTCTCCCCCCAACACCTCCCCCCGTAGCCATCTCTTCTGTCGCCACTTTCGTTTCTTTTTATCATTTTTTTTTGTTGAGGGGGGAGGAAAATCCGGAAGCACCAAACTAAGGAGCAGGAGGAGGGAGAAAGAGCACATTTATATGGGTCATTCACTTACATCCACTTCTATTTCAGCCATTCACAGTAGGTTTGGAAATTATCTATCCCCCATGGATATGAGGCCCCTACCATATATTCTATCCTACAGGCCATAATAAACCACTGAAGCTTTTCTTTTTCAATCAGATTTACAGATTTACAGCTGAAAAGGTCTTTTGAGGTCATCTCCTCTAAGATGCCCGTTTTCTATCTGAAGCTTTCAGTATCACCCATGTGGAGCTGGGAGGAACCTTACAGGTCATCTAGCCCAATCTCCTCATTTTACAGATGAGGAAAACGAGACCTATAAAGTTGAAGATCCTTTACTATGGTCACATAGCTGAAAAGTAGCAGACCTGGGCTTTTAACCCTGGCCCTCTGAATTCCAGCATCATAGATTTTTCTCTGGACCTCATTATCTTCCCATGGGAAAGTTTCAACTTTTCTACTTTTCTGAAGTCATTATCCCAATGGCCATCACACAAAGAGGGAGGCTGGCAGAATTTTAAACAAATATCGAGAAGTTAAGGAATGAGACAAATGAGCTATAAAGCTTCCCTCCCCCCAAGCCCCAAAGCCCTGAAAGCCAGAGATTTCCCCTCCTTTGAGGTCTCTGCAGACAAGGGTTTCAAAGCAGACCAAAGTCAAGCTAAGGCAACAGATCTTTTCCTGTACCATCTGGAAGATTCCAAGAAGGACTTGCTTTCCCAGGCTTTTAGTATGGGAAAATGTCAGCCATAGCAATGCTGCCAAACAAAAATTGAAAGGCATGTCTTGTTGGATGTATGTTGACTTAGAAAACCACAAATTAACATTATCTATATTATATTTTTATTAATTTTTTAAAACATTTCCCAATGGTATTTTAATCTGGTTCAGAGATCTCTTCAATCAGGGACTCCAAGCCTGAAATCTCTGAGTCATGGAATGTCTTCCCATTTTAAATCCCTGAAAATCCATATGAAATCTATAGGACTAAAAGTTGCTGAACCTTAGAGTATTGCACATTTTCCAACAATTTTTCCAGCAAACAAGTAATGAGAATGAAAGAGCCATAACTAGGAATTTTTTTCCATCTGGAACAAAATTAACTGAAGGTAGGGCAGGCAATGGCTAGTCCACAGATGGGTGCACCCACACCAATAGAGGGGGGCAGGACATTCCCCAGACAGTTGGGCCAATGCCTCAGAGGAGCAGGAAGAGAAGGCCATCTCCCCAAAGATGACACTAGGGCAAATCAGACCTGAGGGAGGATGTTGGATCACACTTTGTGGTCTATGGTGATGCATTACCTGCACAGGAATAGTGGTCACCAGCTAGCCATTTTAGCATTTCACCCCTGAATGATATAGGGGCTCTGGGACAAAACTCCAGTTGCTTTGCCCTAGTTACAGCTCCACTTTTTTCCTAATATCTAAGGACATCTATGGCCAGAAAAGGAAGTATTTCAATTAAATAGCAAAAGCAAAGTGTGACAGTTGGATAGTCTAAATGCCTTACTGGTATCTATAAAGCAATCCATATGACAACTAAAAGATCCAAAAGACCTCCAGCACACCAGATGGATCCTCACTGGAGGAATGTATGGGAAGACACGGACAAAAATGTGTTGACGGATTGCCATCAGCACTGGTGAAGAGAGTAGCTGCACTGACAACTTTACGGATCCATCGGAATATGAAAGCACTTTTTCCAAAGAAACTCAAAGGATCTTCAAGATGGCGACTTTATCAAAGAAGGATTGCCATTGATTTGAAGTTCAGCTTCAACAGAAAATTTTCTCCTCATATTCCTGATAAAATTACTATTCAGTTTCAAGGGTGGTGTGGTGGAGTTATCCATAATTAAGGAAGAAAAAGATCTTGGATTCTAATCTTGCCTCCACTCCTTGCTTTTCTGTTTATTGATGAGTCGATTGAGCAATTGGAAAATCTGACTGTCTCTAGACAGAGAACATGGGTTTGAATACGACCTCTGAATTTTCTACTTCTATGACCTTGGCCATTTTATTTCCATGGGTCTCAGGCCCTCTGAGATGACCCCCAAACTGTACAGAGTTTTCATGTTGTCCCCCACCCATTGGAGTGTGAGCTCCTTGAGGCCAGAGACTGTATTTATCTTTCTCTATATCTCCAGTGCTTAGCCCAGTGTCTGGCACATAACAGGAGCTCAATAAATGCCAACTGACAGACTTTAACAGAATCGACCCACTTTCCCAAGCATAGCCACAGGACATGAGAACCCAAAAAGGAGAAGGGACACAGAACCACCACAGAATGCCAGCCTTCCACGTGCTTTCCCAGAATATCAGCCTGACTGTGGATTATTGTGTTTATGCAGAGGATTCTTAGACTTACTTACCCAGCTGTAACCTTTCTCCCAACCTCCAGTAGGGTATCACCACTTGCTTATTGGACACCTCAAACTAGATGTCCCATAGACCTCTGAAACTCAGTCCAAAACTGATCTCCTAATTTTTCCTCCCATGAACCTTTGGCCTTCTTTATTGCTGTCATGGGCACCATCATCCTCCCAGTCACCCAGACTCCCAATCTGGCATCCTACTCAACTCCTCACTCTTGTTGACCCATCATACTCAATGTTTCCAAAGCCCGCCATTTCTACCTTTGCAACATTTCTCCTCTAGGTCTCCCTTCCTCCACTCATACATAAAGTCACCTCATTGTCTCAGGGCATCACCATCTCATGCATAAATGAGTTTAAGAGCCCCCTGATTGGTCTCCATCCCTCAAGTTTCTCTCTACATCCAATTCATCTCCATCCAGTTCATCAACTGCCAAAATGATCTTCCTAAAGTCCAGATCTAAGTAAGTTACTCCCCTAATGTTTTGTGAAGAAATATAGTTAGATGGCTTAGTGGATAGTGAGGCAGGCCTAGAGATAGAAAGTTCTGGGTTCAAATCTGACCTCAAACACTTTCTAGCCACATGACCCTGGGCAAGTCACTTAATCCTTGTTGTCTAGCCTTTACCGTTCTTCTGCCTTGGAACTAACACTTAGTATTAATTCAAAGGTTAGAGATTAAAAGAAAAAGAAATACTTTTTGTAAAGAAATATAATGCAATTGTCAAGAAATACTCATTTGAGGGTCATGCTAAGATTACAGAAGGAAGAGTAGATTTGAGCCCAAGAAACCTGAATTCGAATTCTACTTCTATCACTTTCTGTGAGACCTCAGTTAATTCACATCACCTCGATAACTTGCAGTTTTCTGTTTTGTAAAATGGAAATGATAACAATGCCTTTAGTATAAGGGTTCTCAGCCTTTTTTGTGTGTTTATTTTATGGTGGTCTGATAAAGCCCGCTGTCATAGACATCTGCTCAGAATCACGTTTTTAAATGCATAAAATAAAATATACAAGAAACCAAATATGTCAAACTAGCACAACATTTTTAAAAGAAAATTCTCAGGTAGCAGGTGAAGACCCCCTGCAGTGGAGTGCCTACCTAAAAGGACTGCCACTGGGACGCTCAGGTGTGCTTATTTCTGCTCTCAAAGCACTTCATCAAAGCGAGTTATTATTATTATAGTTATTGTTTTTGTTCTAAAGCTTTTGACATTCTGCCAGTTGATTGTCTATTTGCTTAATCTTTCCATCCCTTAGAAATCTATCCTGTGACTGAGAAAAAAGGTTTAGGGAGAATTCTCAGCTTTGATAAATTATAAACTCTCTAGCAGAGTCTGATGAAATAAATGAGTTCCTTCCACTATGGGGCTACAGATATGACTTTTCTTTAAAGTCTCCCATCCAAAAACTCCCTGTCAAAGAGAAACCCTCTCTCAGAAAGTGCCGTCAAGCAGGTCCAAAGACAGGGGGCAGATTTGTAGGACCCTGTTTTCTGAAGATTTGGAAAAAGAAAGAGAGAAAAGAGGAGAAGAGAGATTAGGAGAAAAAAGGAGAGGAGAGGAGAAGAGAGAAGAGGAGAGGAGAGGAGAGGAGAGAAGAGGAGAGGAGAGGAGAGGAGAGGAGAGGAGAGGAG
>NC_058131.1:705454759-705468617 GCF_016433145.1 Gracilinanus agilis
CCACCCCGGTTCTGTCACCAGCAAGCCCCAGTGATGTCCAGGAAAGAATATTATCTCTTGCCGTGTGACCTTGGGTAAGCTACTTAGCCCCATTTATTTAGAGAAGGAAGGAAGGAAGGAAGGAAGGAAGGAAGGAAGGAAGGAAGGAAGGAAGGAAGGAAGAAAAAGAGAGATTTTAGCAAGAGGGAGAAATGAACAAATCTTGTCTGTCTTGACAATTGCTTCTCTTAACTACAACTAGACTGGAAGCTCCTTGAGGGTAAAATTACATTTAGGCCAGGCTCCATGCAGCTACAAGGGACCTCAGAGGCCCTCTAGTCTACCCCTCTCATTTTATAGAATAAAATTAAGGCCCAAAGGAGGAAGCAACTTGCTCAAAGATACATAGCTAATAAGGCATGGGCCAGTGTTTGCCAGCTTATTCCTCTGTGGTTCTCGACCCAAAGGCAAGTGGAGGAGGAAGATTCAGAATAATTCAGAGCAGGCTATTAGAAATTCATGCCATCTCACTTCAACCTGCTCATCACCATTACTCAGAAATTCTCTTTCCTCTTTCATCCTCTCCCCAACACTCCCTGGGGTGGTGAGACTCCAGACTGTCTCCTCTTTCATTAAACCTCCAAGTTTTCTCTTTCTGAGTGGCTGTCCCTTATGGGAGTTCTTCTGCCTCCTTCCCTAGTGGAGAATGATTTTGCATATTTCACAAAGAAGCCAGAGAATATCTGCCATTAACTCCTTCGTGTACTCTCATCTTTCCCACAGTAAATAAGTCACTAAAGCTCTCCTTTCATTTTTCCCTCTCAAAGCAGAGTAAAAGATATTGTGGAACAGCTGGATAGAGCACCATGCCTGGACTAGGGAAAATTCCTCTTCCTGACTCACTATATGGCCCGGGGAAAGTCATTTAACCCTCTTTGCCTCAGTTTCCTCATCTGTAAAATGAGCTAGAGTAGGAAATGGCAAACCATTCCAATATCTTTGTTTAAAAAATTCCCAAATGGGGTCACAGTCAGACACAACTGAAATGACTGAACAACAAACAGCAATAAGCTAGCCCTGACCCATCCCCTCAATTGCCTTTGCTCCCCAACCCCTCTTGGAGGCACAATTACCCCCTCCCACTTTTATGCGTTCAGTCTCCCCTGTCCAATCTATTTCCCCTAGCAAATATAATCAATTCTCTCAACCTTAAATAAAAATCTCTGCTGAACCCCATCGTTCCCTTTAGCCAGTGTCAAATCTCCCTTATTCCTCTGGCAATCAAATTCCTCAAGCATCCAGTCTCTACCTTACTTCCTCTACTTCTCACTGAAGCCATAACTAGTCAGTTTAGTGCCTGGAAGAAACAACAGAAAACACGTCCTTAGGTCAACCATGGTAGGAGATATCGATCCATTGGGACTGACCCAGGATGTCAGGAAGCCAGTGCTGATTAGTCCACTTGCCAGGGAGGAGCAGAGTGGGGTTGGACCATGAAGGAGTTTGTGTGGTATGTGGCCGAAGCAGGAAGGAAATTTGCTACCCGGTAGCCTGCTGCTGCTTATACTAATTATACTTGTGTCATGGGGAATGGAACATGCATATTGCACCTTTGATGGCATTTCCCAACATGGAAGAGGGTGGGGACCCCAGTTCTAGGATGACATATAATGGAGAAACTTGGAGAGTCTTGAACATGGTTAGACCTTCTGAAACTGGTTCTCATTTTCTAATCAAATGGTCAAGAGAAAACCTAGATTAGGTGTTTGGCAAGAACTGGCAGTAAAAAAAATAATAAAGAAAAAAGAAAAAGAAAAAAATTAAAAAAAGAACTGGCAGTAAAAAAAATAATAATAAATAAAAAGAATTTTTAAAAAAAAGAACTGGCAGTATCTTCAGATGGTCCTTAATCATCAGCCACCATTTTCTCTTTGGTTTCATTCTGGTTGTCTGCCCCACTCCTGGTTTGACTACTCCACCGATGGAGTTTGTGAATGGCAGTTCTGTAAGAGGAAAGCTCAGTCCTCCACTCTGATAAAAACTAGATGGGGTTCCATGAAACAGCTTAGCCCTTAGCCTCTCCCCTTCTCTTTTGTTCTAGGTGAAGGAGTTGGAGACTCTGAGCAGAGGGTCAGGAGAGTAAGCATCTGGGTCTCCAGGCAAGCCACTAGCAGAGTCCAGCACACCAAGATGGCGGCATCCCAGGCCTACTAACCTATGAGCATACCAGCATATCAGGATCTGGGATTCGAAACCAGCTTAATATCAGGATCTCTAGGAGCAAGGGATAACCTTCAGAACCCAGGGCAGACAGAGACCCATCTGGCAGGCACGCCATATTTGGATGGGATGTTAACAGGATCCATATTACGGAGGAATAGATCTAAGAGCCAGCTGCCTTTCCACAGAGACCGAAGTGGAGCAAGGGAGAGCGTTTCCCCAGGAATTGGGGGGAAATGTTTCTATTTTTGTGCTCCCTAGATTTTCTAACTAAATCTCTTTTTTTAAAAAACTAATTAATGGGGGCAGCTGGGTAGTAGTAAAAAAAAAACTAATTTATGATAAGTTCTTAAATGGAACTAGGAAGCCACCGACTGACACCAACCTGGAGGGAAGCACAACTAGTGGGAGCTCAAGCTGAGAGCATTAGAGAAAAGATACCCCAACCTCCTGGGGGAACCCTAGGACCCTGAGGGGGAGGGAGAGCAGGTTTGACCCTAGGAGAGAGATGAGAGCCTATTGGCTATACTTGCTAACAAAATGCCAGTTAAAAACAAATGTGAGATACACACATACCCACATATACATATATATGTTTTATATGTGTGTGTGTGTGTGTGTGTGTGTGTGTGTGTGTGTGGATGCAACATATTTTTTATCTGGAGCAGCTAGGTAGTAAAGTGGATAGATTGCCAGGCCTGAAATCAGGAAGACCTGAGTTCAAATTCAGCCTCAGACATTTACTCATGTGATACAACCCTGGACAAGTCACTTAATCCTGTTTGCCTCAGTTTCCACAAACCGCTTCAGCATCTTTGCTAAGAAAACCCCAAATGGAGTCACAAAGAGCCAGACACAAGCGAACAACAAAAATGTTTCATTACAGAAACTTCCATAATTATTATTTTTTTCCCTTTTCCACCTTTAAAATGTCAGTACCCTGAGGGCAAACCTCAGTTACCCTGACCTAGTTAAGTCTGTTTTATATTCATATATTCATTTCTTTTTTAATGTTTTATTGATTCCTTTTTCTTTATATCATTTCAACACCCTCCCCCTTCGAGCTGAATCATCTTCTGTGAGAAAGAAAAACACTAAAGCAAAAAAACCTCCAATATAGCAACTGACCCACCAAAGTCCATAAGCATGTGTCCTAGCAGCGCCGCCTCTCTTCCTGGAGGAAAGGTTTGCTGCATCTGTTCTCCTGAATCTTCATAGACTGTCAAATGGTTGCTCCATTTTCACCGGGACTTCCTTTCAGGGACTGTTTATTCCTATTGTTGGGGTTTGTGCAGATTCGCCTCCTGATTCTCTTTATTTCTGTTTATTCATCCCTGAACTTGCATCAGTTCATACATACAGTGACCTCGTCATTCACCTGAAGCTGCCCCTTTCCAAAATGACCAACGATCTCTAAGACTAAGAGCTTCTTCATTCCCGTCCTCTTGCCCTCTCTACAGTATTTGGCATTGCTGATCTTTTCCCCCATAATGTCTCTCCCATCATTAGGTTTTGGTGACGACTCTCTCCTGGCTCTCCTGATTGCCCCTTCTCCTTCCCTTTCATTGGCTCTTCTCTCGTGTTGTACCCACTAAAGATGGGTGTCCCCAAGATTCTGTCCTAGGCCCTCTTCTCTTTTCTCTCTATATTTTCTCTCTCTCTGTCTCTCTCTGTCTCTTTCTCTCTCTCTCTCTCTCTCTCTCTCTCTCTCTCTCTCTCTCTCTCTNCTCTGTCTGTCTCTGTCTCTGCCTCTCTCTCTCTCCCTCCCTCCCTCCCTCTCTGTCTCTCTGTCTCTCTCTGTCTCTTTTTCTCCCTCTCTGTCTCTCTCCCACTCCCTCTCCATTCCTCTCTCTGTCTCTCTGTCTCTCACCTTTTCCCTCTCTCTCCCTCTCTCCATCTCTCTCTGTCTCTCTCCCTCCCTCCCTCTCTCTGTCTCTGTCTGTCTGTCTCCATCATTTCCCATGGGCTCCATTATAACCTCTATGCAGATGATTCCTAAGTCTATATACTCAGCCCTAGTGTCTCTTCTGAGCTCAAGCATCCCTTCAACTTCCTGTGGATATTTAAACTAGATGTCTGGTAAGTATCTCAGTTTTAACACGTCCACAACAGAAATCATCGTCCTTCCCTCAAAAACTACCCTTTTACTGACCTTCCCTCTTACTACTGAAGGTATCACATCCCTTTCATTGCCTCAGTGTCCTCCTCTCCTCCTCTATCTCACTCACCCAACATATCTAATCAGTTTACCAAATCTTGTGATCTTTAGTGGTATTAATGGTATTAAAATACCACTCATGGGAGCAGCTGGGATGGCTCAGTGGAATGATGGAATGTCCTGGGTTCAAATTTGACCTCAGACACTCCCCAGCTGTGTGACCCTGGGGAAGTCACTTAACCCCCATGGCCTAGCCCTGACCACTCTTCTGCCTTGAAACCAATAAATAGTACTGATTCTAAGGCTCTTTACATTTATACATTTTTTAAAGCTCTGCCCTGGAGGAGCTTACACTCTAACGTAATTCTAATCCGCAGGATTGATTCTGAGAGAGAAGTTATGGGTTTAAAAAAAAGTTCCCCCCATTCTACTACCTTCCACTCTTCTTTCTGCCATGGGCTGCTGTTCCCCACATCTGGAATAATCTCCCCCCACCCGGCTACCTTTAAGCCTCATCTCAAGCCCCAACTCCCCTAGCAGCGTCTCCTGGTGCCTCCCTCCAGCCCAGCCCCAGCTAGTGCCCAGCCTGAGGCCACCTTCCGTCTCTGCCGTCCTTCGCGGTCCTCACCAGACACAGGAGCGAGTGTCTGAGGACAGAGACTGTTTCTGACTTTCTCTGTATCTGCGGCATTGAGCGCAGCATCCGGCAGGTGGTAAGGAAGCATGTGGGACCCCGCAGGGCTGGGGAGGCTCTGAATGAACTGAGGCTGCGGACTGCCATGAGAATGTGGGCTCTGCTGGGGAAAAGGGAGATCAGAGACCTGAGGAAGAGGGAAGGAAGCAGAAGCAGGAGAAGGATTTCTACCATAACACCAGCCTTGGTTCTGATCCACGGGGGGGGCCCCACCGTTCCAGGGGGCACAGGATGAAGCGAGACCCCGATAGAGAGAGGATGGGCTCGGGGGAGAGAGAGGCATAGATTTCTGGACAACCCAAAGGCAGGAATTGGATTTGCTTGATTATAGGCACGTATCACACAGGGATTTTGTTTTTTCTTTCTTTCCCAAGAAAGGGGGTGGATTTTTTTTAAACCCTTAACTTCTGTGTATTGGTTCCAAGGCAGAAGAGTGGTAAGGGTAGGCAATGGGGGTCAAGTGACTTGCCCAGGGTCACACAGCTAGGAAGTGTCCGAGGCCGGATTTGAACCCAGGACCTCCTGTCTCTAGGCCTGGCTCTCCATCCACTGAGCTACCCAGCTGCCCCCAAGGGGGTGGATTTTTGATGATTAGAAAAAATAAAATTTAATTTACCAAAAAAAAAAAAAAAGGAGCGAGTAAGACAGCTGCCCTGGGTGGATGGGACCAGGATAACTGATAGCAGAGAGAGGGCACAGCGGCTCAGCCTTTATTCTGATTCTCCAAACGGGAATGGACAGAATTAAACTGGTCAATAAAAAGCAGATGCCTAAAATAAACAAAGAGACTGTAAGAGACCACCTAGCTGCTTTTAACGGCTTCAAGGGACCTGGTCTAGACACATTTAAGTCCTCTAGAACTGAAAAAAACTGGCAGCTGAGATTGCTGAGAAAGGTCAGGCACACTTTTCCTGAATAATATAAGGAGCAGTTGGCCCAGGATGGGACAGTGAGCCTCCGGGGTTGGCCCAGGATCCTTACAATAATGACAATAAAAACAATAACAATTGTTAGCATTTATATTACACACTGTGTTGCAATGTGCTTTACAAATAATATCTCATTCAGTCCTCACCACACTGTAAAATAGGTGCTGTTACTATCCCCTTTTTACAGATGAGGAAACCGAGGCTGAGAAAAGTTAAGTGACTTTGCTAAGGTCATGCCACTAGTAAATATCTGAGACAGAATTTGAAGGGAAGTCTCCCTAACTTTAAATCCAGTACTGCACCTCTGCGACACCGGCTGCCTAACTGAAAGCTACAGAGAACGAGAAAGAGGTCCCTCAGGACAGAAGAAAGGCCAAGGTTGTCCCAGTTTTTACCAAAAAGGAATAGAATAAAATCTTCAGACTATAGGCCAATGAGCTTGTCTTTGATTCCTGGCAAATTCTAGAATGAATGAATGAATGAATGAATTTTAGACCTTTTACCATCCTTGTTCCACTCTTCCAGATGCTTCTTTATCTCTGTTTTTTCCTAAAATATGGAGCTCAGAACTGAACCCAACAAATGCACTAGATGTCATCTGGTCCAAAGTCTCTCTCCCTATCCCCTTCCTATTTCCAGATACAAAGCCTCTCAGGGTTACCTCAATTTCTAGACTAATGTGTCACATTCAACTCAGGTTGAACTTGTGATTCATAAAAAAAAATAGAATTGAAATATACCCCACAAATAATCTCTTTTGGATAAATTGCTATTTAGCCAACCTCTCCAATATTTTAAGTATATAATCAATTATTTTAACCTTAATATGAGATTTTCTTTATTTCTAATAAAATCCATCTTATTTTATTGGCCTTGTGGAGTTTTTTGTCTATTATTTTTATTTTTCAAGTCACAAGACTTGTTTTCATTTATTTGCCCCAGTTCCCCACTCTATCACTGAGCAATTTTTTTTAATTTAAAAATGAGTTCTTTAATACATAACTATATGGTATAATAAAACAAATTCCCACATTTACCATAGCCAAAGAAGTTTCTCTTTCTGCATTTTAAGTTCATGACTTCTTTCAGGACATGAGTGGCATGCTTTGCCTTTATTCCTTTGGACTTGTGGCTTAACGTTGCATGATCAGAGTTTTAAAGTCATTCAGAGTTGCTTTTCTCTCTAATATTGATATTGTATAAATTGTTCTAGTTCTTCTCACTTCACTCTGAATCAGTTCATAAAGGTCTTCCCTCGCTGCTCTGAAATGGTCTATTTCATCACTTAAATCGAGGGCCTTCCCTTTGTTAATTTCCTTTTTATCCCAAATATAGCTTGTTTGTCTACGTGTGTTTGAATATTGTCTCCTCTATTAGACCAGGAGCTCCTTGAAGGCCATCTTTAGTCTCTTCCATTTCCCAGTGCTCAGCACAATGTCTACACAGAGCAGTCACTTGATGTTTATCAATCGATGGATTCTTATTGAACAATAATATTCTATTATATTCATGTGCCATAATTTTTTTAGGTATTCCTTGATAAATGAGCACAGTTTCCTTTGGGGGGGGCTACCTCAAAAAGAACTGGCATGACCACTTTTTTAAAATAGAGATTCTTTTCCCCTTTCTTTGATCTCTTTGGTGAATACACCTAATCATGGCATCTTTGGATTAAAAGGTAAGCTATCTTTCTATATCAGTTTGATATCTTTCTGGCCATGATTTCCAATTGCTTTCCATGTTGGCCTTCTGTTGTAGCATAACAAGATCTTTTGGGACCCTAATTCAATTATCCAGTGTGCTAGAAATCCCTCCCAACTTTGTGGCATCCACAAATTTGCTGAGTTTGTCATCTGAGACTGAGTCACTAATAAAATTCTGATACTCTATTATAGAGTCAAGAGCAGATTCCCTGGAAACCTAAATTGACATTTTCCCACTAATGACTATTCTGGGAATGATCATTTGACAAGCTCTGAATTCATCTAATTGTATTATTGTCTCACCCTCATCTCTCCACTTTTTTCATAAGTCATAGCATGGCACACTTTATCAAATGTTTGTGCAAAATCTAGGTAAATTTTATCCTCAGCAATCTTCTCACAGACTTCTTTGGGGAACTTCTAAGGAAAGTTCTGATCACTTAGTAAAGTTCTCAGAAGAGGAAATAAGGCCTGTCTGGCATGACAAGCCCACGTCTTTGGATCCTTGGGTCTTTTTCCATATTTTCATTAAAAAGCATAGGACAGAGCCCGCATCCTTTGAACACGTTCTAGAATTTTGCCAAGAATCAAAGTCAAGCTCCCAGGTCTACCTCTTCCATTTTTTAAAAAATCCTGCTAAGCATTTCCTGTCCTCGATTCCTGTAAGATCTCTCCTAGTCTCCACAATTGTCTGATGATCTCTGCGTGGCTCAGCAAACCCATCTGCTGGGTTTTCTTGACTCCAGAGACCAGTCCAGGGGACTTAAATTCATCAAAAACGATTCTTATTAGCGACCCTGCTGGCTGCAGACTTATGCTGGTCAGCTGTGGAAGAGGAGACTGGACAGGGCTAAACACCCCAAGACCCAATTAATCCAACAGAGCCCATTTGTTTCCTGAGATCTTTACATTTAAAAGAGTAGCTGATGTGCTCTGACAGGAAGGTCAGTGGTGCCGGAAGGCCATCCTGAATCTTCTGAGTAAACAAACAGGGCCCCATCCATTGGGGGTTGGGGGGAGCCTTTCCTCCAGGGAGGACTTTCTGAGTGAACTGCTGCTCCCTCATCAGATAGAAAATCTGAAAGGCTTTCCTTACAGGCTCTGGTTTCAATGATCTTGTCACAGATGCCAAGGTTATTCGCCTCTGAGCTCCCTGGGAAGGAAATGTGAATGGCAACACCATCTGGTTGGAGATGACAGTGTGAAAAGTTCTTAGCTTTCTCTTCTGTTGCTTCACTCAGGAAGCTGCACGATATCAGAACAGAAGGACGGGGTTCTGAAGGCCAGCTTCAGCTTCTCTTGGGGGGAGAGGAGAGAAAACACATTTCTGTTTTGCTTCTTCAATCCATCATCGGGTATTTATTAAAAGCCTACTGTGTGTGGGCAGTTAGGTGGTTTAGTAGAGTCCAGAGGTCCTGGGTTCAAATCTACCATCAGATATGTCCTAGCCGGGCAACCCTGGGCAAGTCACTTAACCCCCATTGACTAGCCTTTCTGTTCTTCTGCCTTGAAAGCAATAAACAGGAGTGATTCTAAGATATACGGTAAGAGTTTAAAAAAAAACAAACCTATTGGGGGCAGCTGGGTAGCTCAGTGGATTGACAGTCAGGCCTAGAGGTGGGAGGTCCTAGGTTCAAATCCAGCCTCAGACACTTCCCAGCTGTGTGACCCTGGGCAAGTCACTTGACCGCCATTGCCCATCCTTACCACTCTTCCACCTAGGAGCCAATACACAGACATTAAGATTTAAAAAAAATAAACCTACTATGTGCTAGGCACTGGAGATAGAAAGATGAAGAAGGCAATAATCCCCACTTCCAAGGAGCTCCCATTCTAACAAAGGAAGCAATGTGAACATATATAAAAATATACAGAATAAATACAAAGAGGACTCAAGCAAGGGAGCTTGAGAGGGAAGGCACTTGCATGTGGGGGAATCAGGACATATTTGATGCAATGCGTGAGCTGTCTTGAAGAGGGAGATCCTGAGGCTGAAGGGAGAAGGGAGACATGTCCAGCTGTGGAAGACCCATGGAAAGGCCCAAAGATGAGAGGAAGAGTTTCGTGTGTGAGGAGCAGAGAGAGGGCCACTATAGCTCAGTCAGAGGGGACAAGAGGCTAGAAAACGACATCAGGGCTTGGTTGTGAAGGGCTTTAAAAGCTCAGTAGAGGAGCTCATGGAGTATCCTGGAGGCAATTAGGAGTGTCTACCAAGTAAGGGTAAGAGTTGTACTTACAAAAAATCATTGTGGTAGTAACGTGGAGGATGATCAAGAAGAAGGAGAGCCCTGAGGCAGGGGCACTAATCAGGAAGCAGATGCAATAATCTAGGCAAGATGTGATGAAGGCTAATACAGTGGATGTCTGAGGAGAGACAAGGTGTAAAAAAGATGGTGTAAAGGTCGAAATGGCAAGATCTATTGGTAACATTGGACATTAGCTCATAGAAGAAACTGGAGAAGAAACCAGCCCTCAAGAAGTGGAGGCTCTGAGGCTAGATGGTCTTTCTGAAGAGTGTAGATGAAAAAGGGAAAAGAAATAGGAGATGGGAGCTGGCAGGGATGGTAGGAGCCTCTGAAGGGTTTTTTAAAGAATTGTGTGAAGATGTACTGTATAGGAGCAACAGGAAAAGGCCAGTATAAAGAAGGAGAAGGAGAACTGGGACGGAAGGTGTGACGACATTGGCATTGACCTTGAGAAGGTCCATGTCTTCACTGGGGACCAAAGTGAGGAAAGAGAGAGTGGAAGATGATGTCAGAGAGACGAAAGGAGGAGAGAAGGGAAGCAAAGAAAGGCAGCAGCCTCAAAATGCAGTTGTGCATGTTGTAGAAGGCAAAGTTCTCAGCCGAGAGTCAGGGAAAGGTGCCTCGGGATGCTCCGGGAGAGATGGGAAGGTTTGGAACAGCCTAGCCATGAGGAAGAGAAAGACTCCCTTGCGGCTTTGAAGGACCAGTTGAGATAACAAATTTAAGTGACCCCAATGAGCCCAGTTTTGTGAGTTCCTCCAGCTGTGTTCAGGAGTACATGAATGAAAGGGAAGGAGGCAGATGGAAGGAATAACCCAGGGTTGGGGTTCGGCAAGGTGGAATTGGCAATAGGGCAAGTTAATTCAAGTGAACAAGCATTTACTAAATATTGTGCTAAGAACTGGGACTATAAAAGGACTGTATGTTCATTCTAGTGGCTGAAGACAATACTAAAAGAAGGCAGCAGGAAGAAGCATGGTAAAGAAAATCTAGAGAGTCAGGAACAGAGTGAAGATTTGGCGAGCCAGATGAAGATTCTGAGGGAAACAAGCCAATCTGAGAAAAGGGCTGCAGAGATGGAGTCTTTTCAGTGTAAGAAATGGAGAGCTGGAATAATCTTCCAGAGTGATCATGCTTCTGTGAAAAAGGAACAAAGGATTCAAGAACAGACAGTGGTGGAGCACTGACACTGTTTCCTAAGGTTACAAGACTCGGAAGAGATAAAATATGGCCGGGGCAGAAGTGGCAGACTGGAAACATGCCAAGGGATGGCGAGATTGCAGGACAGGCTGAGGATGGAAAATAAGGTGAGTGGTGGAAAAGGACAAAGAAAGATGGAACAATTATCCTGGCAAGATGATGATTACCTCCAGGAATTTCTGAATTCAAGAACATGAAAGTGAAAAATTTGTGGCTACAGCAAGATCAAGGGGAGGAGCATCTCTGCATGGAGCAGAGGTAAAGTTGGGAAACAGGCCATGGGGAATGAATAGACTGAGGGACCAGAAAGTCAAGGTATTTGAGGTCACCTTGATATGTATGATGAAGGCTCCCAGCACCAGGGTGGAAGGAGAAACTTCTAGCTCTGAAGAGAAGGAAGAAGGAAGAATGAGTTGGGAGGCTCAATGGATTAAGAGCCAGGCTTAGTGATGGGAGGTGCTGGGTTCAAATGTGGACTCAGACACTTCCTAGGCACTCCCACAGCCACCACCCTAGCTCAGACACAAATCACCCTGCACCCCCTGGTGGGTCTCCTTGCCTTAAGTCTATCACTGCCGAAATGATTTTCCTAAAGCACAGCTCTAAGCACATCAGTTACAGAAGAAGAAAAGCAAATGGTAGGCTAAAACAACTGAACCCTGACTTTCCTAAACTCCCATTGGGAGCAGTACCTGGAACCATGTCCTAAATACTGCTGGATGGCAGCCAGGGTGGAGGGGAAGAGAAAGCTCTCTGAATGGCAAGTGTCCTGTTAGGTCCTGCCTCATTGCTTTTATTGATTCTAAGCAAAGAGTCACAAAAACACCGTCTAAAGCAAATATGTCTATTTGTGGGTGATCAACTCATTCTAAAATGATGTAACTGGGGGCAATCAGGTGGTTCAGTGGATAGAGAGACAGGTCTGAAGTCAGGAGGACCTAGGTTCAAATCTGACCTCAGACACTTCCTGGCTGTGTGATCCTGAGCAAGTCATTTAACCCCAATTGCCTAACCCTTATAGTTCTACCTTAGAACCAATACTAACATATATTCTAAGACAGAGGATGAGGGTTTTCAAAATAAAACAAAATTTTGGGGCAGCTGGGTAGCTCAGTGGATTGAAAGTCAGGCCTAGAGACAGGAGGTCCTGGGTTCAAATCTGGCCTCAGACACTTTCCAGCTGTGTGACCCTGGGCAAGTCACTTGACCCCCATTGCCCATCCTTACCACTCTTCCACCTAGGAGCCAATACACAGAAGTTAAGGGTTTAAAAAAATTAATAAATAAAACAAAATGAAATTAAATGATGCAACCAAGCCTCAGTGAATTATATCAGAGGCAAAGAGGAGGCAGGATGGTCCAGTGGGTAAAGGTTCAGAACTAATCTGATTGGGTGAATCCAGACTAATTTTATCTCTTAGTCTGCTGAGGTGAGCTCAGCCACCATGGAAAGAGAGGGATCTGGGAGATTATTAGACTGTGAACTTCTCAATTAGATTGTGAGCTCCCTGAGGGCAGGTACTATTTTTTGCCTCTTTTCAGATCCTCAGCATTTAGCATAATGCCTGGCACATAGCGGGCACCTATTCAATGTTTACTGAGATAAAGAGGATTCTAATGCATTACCTCTTCTCTAGCATTGGCGTCTCAGTAGGGCAGAGTGTGAATCAGGGTGAATATGGGACCTGGAAGGGAAAATTATATTTCAGGAAAAGGATTAGGTGAGGTGAGTGGTTAGCAGTGCCACCTTCTATTTAAACAGTTATATATACATCCTCAATATATGGCATTCTTGATGCCTCTTCCCTCTATTGAACTACAGCATCAGCAAACAAAGCATTTGGACCATGTTATCTCGCCATGCTTTGGGTCATGACTTAGGTGATGCTTTCCATCTTTATAGAAGATTTACAAAAGACTTGGACTATTTGGGAATCTTTTGTAAAATTTTCAATGATGTTATGTCTTTCCTATTGTCCAGTTGCCCTTGATACCAAGACCCATTTGGCAAATTCTTTCCTGAATTTAGTTCCAAGAAATAGTTTTCCTCTACAGATAGTCTTGTGTGCATGCTTGCTTTTCTTTTTCCTTTTTTTTTTTTTTTTTTTTTTTTTTTGTTTCAAGCAAGGAACACCATGGATCCCAGCATGTTCTTCTCGAGCTTTGAGTCTAATTCAGTAACCAATGGCAGAAACTAGCTTATCTCAAAAATCTGTCAACTTCTACTCCCTGTGCTCATCTTAGCAGGTTTCTGTTCTGTTTTTATCCTTAAGTGTTCCATTTTATATTTATTTTTCATTTTATGAGATCCCACAAAGGGCAAGAGAGAGGTGCATGGTAAGCTTAAGTGGGCTGTAACATATTCTAATCAATGGTTTACTTGAAAGAAGTGGTTTAAAGGAAATTATCCAGGAAATATGCAAACCTAAAAATGAGGTGGATGTCAGTAATGAGATCAAAAGATAACATGTAGAATCTCACATGTTACCCACAGAATGGTAAAAGGTCTAAAGGAAGGCCTCTAGCATATCAGGGAACTACTTTTTGGAGAAATTATAATTTAGTTTGGACAAAAATTATATAAGAAAAGACATGAATAGGTTTCAACCTACATCAATAAAACTGTGGGTCCAGTGAAGTAAGCTACTTCAAATCTAAAAGGAAGGAAGGAAGGAAGGAAGGAAGGAAGGAAGGAAGGAAGGAAGGAAGGAAGGAAGGAAGGAAGGAAG
>NC_058131.1:705493576-705546045 GCF_016433145.1 Gracilinanus agilis
AAGAAAGAAGGAAGGAAGGAAGGAAAGAAGAAAAGAAGGAAAGAAGAAAGGAAGGAAGGGAGGAAGGGAGGGAGGGAGAGAGGGAGGAAAGAAGGAAGGGAGGGAGGGATAAAGGAAAGAAAACAGCCATTTATTAAGCACCTGCTATGCTCTAGTTACTGTCAAGTGCTTTAAATATTATCATCATAACTGTCTCTGAATCCCCATAGTACTTGCTATATAGGAGGCATCTAAATAAATATTTGTTCATTTGAATCAGAAATTGAGAAGATGGCTTGTAATAACAGGTGCTAATATTATTCTCATTTTTCAGTTGAAGAAACTGAGGCAAATAAAGGTTGTGGCTTGCCCAGGGTTACAAAGCTAGTGTCTGACACTGCATTTGAACTCAGGTCTTCCTGGCTCCAAGCCCAGTATTCTATCCACTCTGCCACGTAGGTGGCACCTTGCTAACATGAAGCTTGTGAATCTCCTGCTCTCCCCTGCAAGTGGTCTCTAAGCCCTATTATGATCAAATTTGTGGTCGCCATAGTTTCAGTTCATGGTGGCATCACTCCGCAGTGTCTGAAAAATAACCAGAGTTGTTCAAGTCTCAGTCATGGGGTCCTAGCTCTAGAGTTGTATGTAGTCCAGGCTTCTTGCTTTACAGAAGAGGAAACTGAAGGTCATAAAAGCGAAATGATTTGTTGGAGGTCACTCAAGTAGTGTTTGTTAGAGCCAAGTCCTGTGACTCAAGTTCGAAGGGCTTCCCACTGCTCCATATTGCCTCTCCCATTTAAAAGCACACCGTAAATTGGAGATTCAGAGACAAAAACTAAGTGTTTCTACCCTCAATATTCTGTGGGGAGCAAGGAGCCAGAATCATAGAATCTGAGTCAGAATGGAACTCATTGCCATTTAGTCCATGGGATCCCCACTATAGCAAGTATTCAGCCTCCACTCAAAGACCTCCAACATGGAGGAACTCACGACCTCTTGAGATAGTCCACCTACGTGTCCACTGCCTGTGGCACTTCTCTAGGTCTCAGGTTCCTCAACTCTTACGTTCTCTAGGCCCCTGTTTCCTCCTCTGAATTCTAGAGCCTTTCCTTTCTTAATTAGTCCCATTTATTTTATATATAGCTTTTTTTGTATACATTTGTTTGCTTATTGTCTCCCCTATTAGACTGTGAGCTCCTTGAGGGCAAGGGATGTCTTTGGCCCCTTTTTTCACCCCCAGCACTTAGTACAGTGCCTGGCACATAGTAGGTGCTTAATAAATGCTTACTGATCGGACTACATGACCCCTACAACACTTCTGATTGCCTCTGGAACCAGATTGAAATGTAATTGGGATATGTTTGGCAAAACAAATAAAAATACATGAAACATAGATAACATTTTAAAATTATGTCAATATATGGCCCTTGGGGAATCTTTATGTACAGATTAGTGGCCCTGTTTCTGTTTGAGTTTGTTATCATTGGGCTAAATGTCTGCTAAGGTCCCTCCCAAACCTCAAGCTATGCTACTATGATTCTAAAGTAATGTGAGGGCAAGAAAAGTGATAACGGGGCAGCTGGGTAGCTCAGTGGATTGAGAGTCAGGCCTAGAGACGGGAGGTCCTGGGTTCAAATCTGGCCTCAGATACTACCCAGCTGTGTGACCCTGGGCAAGTCACTTGACCCCCATTGCCCACCCTTACCACTCTTCTGCCTTGGAGCCAATACACAGAAGTTAAGGGTTAAAGAAAAGAAAAGTGATAACAACTGAGGTATCTGGGAAGACTTCCCAGAAGAAGTGGCCCCTGAAAGGAATCTTCAAGAAAGATATTGCTGTGAAAGGGATGGCTTAAGAGAAACCAGAGATGATTTGTCAAAATGGATGCAAAGTGAAGTGAGCAGAACCAGAACAATTTATACAATGACAAAATATTGTAAAGACAATTTCCAAAGTCTTAAGACTGCTGATCAACACAATGACCAACCACAATTCCAGAGGACACATGAGACATATTACCCACCTCCAGATAGAGAGAGAAGGGATGACTTTGAGGGAAGAATAAAAGGTTTTTTTTAAAGACATGGACAACACAGGGATTTGTTTTGCTTGATTACACATGTTTGTAACAGGATTTATTTTTCTTGTCTTCTCACTGGAGTATGGAGATGTGAGAGGGAGAGAATGCAGCTCTGAAAATAAAATTGAGTTTTTTTAAAAAAGAAGAAAGATACAGCTTCAGAGCTAGAAATGAGGAGGGAATGAATTTCCAGCATGGGGAACAACTTCTGAGAATACAGAGAGCTGGAAGGTGGAATGTTGAGTTCAATATACAGCTAATAGTCCAATTTGGCTGAAACTTAAGAGTACAGGAAGGAAGGAGCATGGTCCAATGAGAGGAGAAAAGGAGGCTGGAGCCAGATTCTGGAGGGGCTTAAAAGCCAGGCTGAGGACGTTGTATTTTTTCCTGTAGGCAATAAAATTATCACTGAGAAATGCTTCCTGGTTCCCCTAGTAACAGAGATCCTAAGTACCTTTTACCTTATGGGATGAATGTTTTAAATACCAATTAACCCAGCAGGGAGGCAGCTTCAGCTGTATCTTGGCACCCCCTCCCATGTTGCTGCAGGGAATAATCAGAGGCAGAATAAGAAATGCAGAACTTTGGCTATGTAGCCCTGCTGTTCTTTGCTAAATGAACAAAATATGAATCTTCTTTAACTGAGAAAGAGAGCAGATAGGGATGAAACCTGTGATCACTGATCTAAGGAATTCCTAAATAAGGAAATCCCTTCCTACCAATGCAAGTGAGCATACCTTCCCAGCAACCCATAGTCTTAGAGAGTTGTCTAGAATACCTAGAGGTTAGGTGACCTGCCTAGGGTCCTACAGCCAGCATATATGTCAAGGGCAAGTCTTTCTGGCTCGGAGGACAGCTCTCTACCCATTGCACCATGAATGTCTCTCTTCCCTAAATGAAAATGCGTTAAACATTCAACCCATATCATTGTTCTTATCCCACACACCAGCGTTATCATGGTAGGGGCTCATTAATTCTTTTCTTCATCCACTCTGCTACTATTGACTCAATGTTTGTGACAACTAGATTTATTGGGGGGTTGGGGGGACCTACTTGGCACATACCTGGTTGACTTTCTTTAAAGTCCTTGGTAAGCTAATTGGCTTACCACTCTAGAATATAAAACCAATGCAAAAAAATCTTTGGTCATTGCCATGAGGTATTTTGTCCCTGAAAAGTCCACAAAAGGAAAATTAGAAAAAGTTGAGGGTGGATGGTGAAAGGGGGAGGGAGGAAGATCCCAGTGGGCACACAATGAGCTTAATGACAAGTCTGAAGAGAGCAGTTGGGTGGTGACCCTCCAATGATGGACCTTTGCAACTCTCTATCTTGACCTGCTCATCAGATCGTGCCCAAGATTGTGCTCTGCTGCCATCGCCCAGCTTCATGTGGGTGACTAATGATGCTGTGTCTGTGAACATGGCACACAGTGTTCTGAAGACTCAAAAGATCCGACTGTGCTAAAGTCCTGTCCTTGCCATTCATTAACCCTAAAATCCATACCAAGATGGCCAGCCATTTTTCATTCATTATCACTGATGGTTTCTCTTCAGTTTCATAGATCCACCGACGTTGAATTTACCTGATTACAAATTCCAATAAACATGGCCCTCCTCCCACCCCATCCCATCTACTGTTCTCCAGAGTTTATCAGGGGAAGGATTCTTGGTCCTTTGGTTCTGTTGGACAAACAATGGCTTCTTGTCTTGATTGCAAAAATTCCTTTCCAAAAAAAGAAAATGGCCCAACATTGATGAGAGCCACAGTCCTTTTGGAGGATTTCAAAAGATGACTTCCTTTTCATTAGCACACCTAGTAAGGGAGACAAAAGAGGCAGGATTAAAATTTCTGTGGCAACTAATTTGGGGTATCTCTTTCTGCCTCTTTCCTGAAAACAACTGAACCTGAATCTTCTGCCCATCTATCATGTCAGAACAGTGAATAAAAATAACAAATTCAAATCAGTGTCGGTGGCACCAGTGGTCGTGCCATTTGTTGTGTCATTCTCTCTAGTCAGCCCTCCTATAAATCAGTGACCTCTTTGTAAAAGAGGGTTTTGAGCTCCTCTAAGGCAGGGGTTCTCCAAGTGTGGTTCGAGGACCCTCAGGGGCCCATGAGATCAAAAACTATTTTCCTAATAACATGAAGATATTTTCATTTTTAATACAGTAAATATTGATGGATGAGTAAACACATATACAAAACCTCTTTGGGAGGGGTCCTCAAGAGTTTTAAACAGTACAAAAAGGGGTCCTGATGCTAAAATAATTGAGAACTCTTGCCCTAAGGGATATAAACTTTCTATATTAATGTTGTTGTTCAGTCATTTCTGACCTTTTCCAATTCCTTTTGGAGTTTTCTTGGCAAAGGTACTGGAGTGGCCATTTCCCTCTTCTTTTACAGATGAGTAAACTGAGGCAAACAGGGTTGTGACTTGCCCAGTATCACACAGCTAGGAAGTATTTGAAATCAGATTCAGACTCAAATCTTTCTAAATCCAGGCCCAGGGCTCTGTCCATTGTACCAACTAGCTGACCTTCCCTAGCTATAATAATAGCTAGCATTTATATAGCCCTTTGACATTTACAAAGCCTTTTATAAATATTATCTCATTTTATCCTCACAAGAACTCTAGAAGGTAGGTGCTATTACTCTCCCCATTTTAAAGATTAGGAAATTGAGAAACAGAAAGATGAAATGACTGTCCAGTCACAGACCCAGTAAGACTGGATTTGAACTCAGATCTTCCTGGCTCTAGTCTAGGTCCAGAACTCTACTTGTTACACCACCTATTTGCTGGGTCCTTTTGTCTTTGTCTAAAGGACACATTGCACTAAGCTCCTTAGAGTAGGGATCGCTTCTTTATTCTTTATAAGCACATAGTAGTAATTTAGCAAATGCTCCCTGGTGGATTGAGATAAGAATTCTTCCACACCCAGACCAACAAGACAAAACCAATGAATCAATGCTTCAAAACTTAAAGAATCAAGTATTTTATTCTTGATGTAAGTTTTCCTCCCACTGACATAGATCACTGCTTTTCCAGACTGAGTTACCATGGTAAAAATTCATACAACTGCCGTCAGCCTGGGGCCAAACCACTCCGATCTTGACTAAGCTATAACTAAGGCAGGACCTCTGGGGCTTGGTTGCCCTAGGGGTGCACATTCTTCCTCCAGCAATATATAGATTACATTAGAGCCCTCAGCTGTCCTTCCCTTCCCAACCACCCCCACTATTGGGATTGGGGGAAAAGGGAAGCTAACATATACTTTGGATGGATGGACTGATGGCGGGATGGATGGATGGATGGATGGAGGGATGGATGGATGGATAGAAGGATGGATGGACTGATGGAGGGATGGATGGATGGATGGATGGACTGATGGAGGGATGAATGGATGGATGGAGGGATGGATACTGATGAAGGGATGGATGGGTGGAGGGAGGGATGGATGGATGAAGAGACTGATGATTGCTTGGACTTGATAGAGCTTATGTTCCTCTAGCAAAATCCTTTGAGAACCCAATGCCCCCTCCAGGGCATGAGCAGATGTGGTAGGAGGAGATCTGAGACATAACCCCAACAAGCTAGTCAGATGCAACTCCCACATATGGGGAAAGTGAGGCCCAAGAAGATGAAGAAAATTGTGCAAGGTCTCTCTAAGGAGTAAGCATCCTGGGATTCAAACCCACATTTTCTGACTCGAAAGCTGTTTGCATTGTATGATACCAATTCTCCAGTCTAATCAACATGGCTTTTATGAACAGCCCACACCAAATCAGCAAGGCCTTGTTCAACCTCAGAGAATTTCGTATAGGATTTTTATAGTTAAAAGGGGAGCTTGGGTCCTCGCTCTGTTATCTCTAAGGCCAATTACAATCGTGTTTTTTGGCTGCCGTCATTTCAGTTCATGGCAATTTTGCTTGATGAGTTTTCTTCAAAACTTCATTGTATTGCCAGAAAAGCCCCAGTTAATTTGCTCTTGCAGAAGTTCATTTAGAAAACATTTGCCATAAGTAAATGTTCCAGATGGTTTCTGACATGGAGTAATGGGAAGTATTTTTATATATTAAAAATAAAAGCTGATGTAACTATAGCACTCTAAGACTTACCAACTGCTTTTCTCAAAATGATAAGATACAAGTATTAGAATCAACCCCATTTTACAGACAAAGCAACTAAAGCTCTGATATGACTTGTGTTGAAAAGACTGGTAAGAGGCAAAGCTGAGATATGAATCCAGGTCTCCAGAATGCAGGACCCGTTTTCTTGCCTCTCTCTATTATCCTGCCTACTCCTTTCTAATAAAAAGGCATGGCTTTAAGAAAGTCATTTCTGGGAGCAGCTGTCAGGTGGCTCAGTGGATTGAGAGCCAAGATGGATGGATAGAGGGAAGGATGGACTGATGGAGGGATGGATGGGGGATTGGAGTGAGGTCCTGGGTCCAAATCTAGCATCAGATAGTTCCCAGCTGAGTGACCCTGGGCAAATCACTTAACCCCCATTTCCTAGCTCTTTTTGTTCTTCTGTCTTAGAACCAATACATAGTATTAATTCTATGATGGAAGAGAAGGAAGGAAAGGAAGGAAGGAAAGGAAGGAAGGAAGGAAGGAAGGAAGGAAGGAAGGAAGGAAGGAAGGAAGGAAGGAAGGAAGGAAGGAAGGAAGGTCGGTCACATCATTCCCCTGCTATAAAAGACAAATTAAACAAAATAGACAAAATCTATTATTATTTCTAGAAACATGCTTATTTTTCTGACAAGCTATTAAGATCAGTTAGACCTTGGAAGACAGCGAGTTCCCCTTCTTTGAAGGTCTTCATGAAAAGACTAGATGATCATTTGTTGGGAATGACAGGCTGGACTCAATGGCTTATAAGATCCCTTCTAACACCCAAACTGGAATTATGGAGTTAATTCAACAGAGAAGGCAGCATTATATAATAGAAACACCATGGGACATGGAGTCAAGGAAACTGAGTTCAAATCTCAGCTCTGACATGTACCAGCTATGAGATTATGGAAAAATAATTTCTCTCTTTAAGCTGTGTTGTCTCATCTGTAAAATGGGGCTAGTAATCTTTATCCTATACATTTCATATAGTTGTGAGGAAAACACTTTGTAATCCTTAAAATCTGATAGAAATGTGAGTTATTATTATTATTTCCTAAGAGATAGTTAAGTGGAAGAATCAATATTGTGCTGCTCTTAGAGTCTGGAAAACCCAAGTTCTTATCCTGCCTCCAAAATTTACTAGTGGAGCGATCCCGAGTAAATGACTTAATTTCTTTGACCCTCATTCTCCTGATTTTATAAAATGAGGAGGTTGGACTTGGGAGCCCCTAAGTCCTTGCAGCTGCTGAATGATGTTCTTACCCATGAACAGAAGGTTCTTCCTGAGAGCTAAAAAGGGGCTTGGCACCATGCCCAGCATTGTAAAGAATGTAAAGGGTGAAAACTTACAAACAAAAGGATGATACAATAAAAACTGAAGACTTTCTGAAGTTTCAGATTTAATTAGGGGCCCAAAATTAACATGCATAAAAGACAAACCCTCCTTGGGTAAAAGCATAAATGGCCAACTTTTAAAAATTGTAGATGGCACAAGGTTGGGCCGGGGAGAACACACTAGAAGATAGGCAAGGAAGTACCAAAATGGTCTTGAAAGCTTAGGACACTGGAATAAATAAACCAAGATCAAATTTAATAGGCATAAATGTAAAGTAATATTTGGGATTCAAAAAATCAACTTCCCAGTGCAATATGGGGAAGACACAATGAGATCAATGGTCATTTGAAAAAGATCTGAGGGTTTCAGTGGTCTACAAGATCAATATGAGTCAATAGCATGATATGAAAATCTACTAAGCTAACATGATGGGCAGATGGAAAGGCAGAGGCACGGCTCCTAGGGATGAGGAAGGGGGATCATCAGTTCCATCCTTCTCTGTTCAGTTCTAGGATCCATATTTTAGGAAAGACATTGATAAGATGGAGTCCATCCAAAGAGGGCAGCCAGGATGGCGGAGAGCCTCAAAGTCAGAGGAGGAATAGCTGAATGAATAGGGGAAGAGAAGCTTTTGGATATTTGAAGGGTCAGCAAGTGGGAGAAGAATTCATTCCTCTGTTTGGCCTCAGAGAAAAGAATCTGGAGCAATCAATGAGACACACAAAGAGATGCAGGCTGGATGTCAAATCAAGTCAACAAGCACTTATTAAGCACCTTCTCTGTACCAGGCACTGGATGAAGCACTGGGAAATCATTAGGAAAAGCATCTTATATAAAGCATAGTACAATGGAGCTCAATGGAGAGTGGGCTAAAGTAGAGAAGACTCGACTTCCTCAGGTTAAACCTGGCCTCAGATATTTACTAACTGTGTGACCCCAGCAAGTCCTTTCAGCCTGTTTGCCTCAGTTTGTCCCATCTGAAAAATGAGCTGGAGAAGGAAATGGCAAATCGCTCCAGGATCTTTGCCAAGAAAATCCCAAATGGAGTCACGAAGAGTCAGATACAATTGAGACAATGAACAACAACAAAGGGCAACAGACTGATTGAGGAAGCAGCAAGGCTCCCCGCAAGCAAGAAATGGCCATTTGTCAGGGATAATGGAAAGACTCACCTTCAGGAAGGAGGTGGACTGGAGAACCTCTAAGGTCCCCCAAGTCTGTGGGAGGAGGGAATGCTCTTCGCTTCTCTGCCCCCGTCTCACTGTCTGTCTGCCTGCCTGTCTCTCACTCTCTCTCTCTCTCTCTCTCTCTCTCTCTGTCTCTCTGTCTCTCTCTCTCTCTCTCTGTCTGTCTCTCTCTGTCTGTCTCTCTGTCTCTCTGTCTCTCTGTCTCTCTCTCTCTCTGTCTCTCTCTCTGTCTCTCTCTGTCTCTCTCTCTCTCTCTCTCTCTCTCTCTCTCTCTCTCTCTCTCTCTCCTCTCTCTCTCTCTCCATATCTGCTTCCTGGCTTCTTCCTTCAAGTCTGGAATCAGGAACATTTGGTCTCAAGTCCTGGCTCTGATACATAACACAACAGTAATAATAGCTAACGTCTCTATAGCACTAAATACTTTACAATTATTATCTCATCTGATCCCCCTGATCATCCTAGGAGGTAGATGTTATTATTATCCCCATTTTACAGATGAGGAAACTGAGGCAAACAGAGATTAAGTGACTCACCAGGGTCACACAGCTAAGTCCCTGAGGAAGGATTTGAACCGTGGTCTTCTTGACTCCAGGTCCAGCGCTCGCTCTATCCGCTGCTCTGCCTCATCTCTCCAAGCCCCAACTAATTCTTTAGGACTATAACTGACAGCTGAGAGGCGGATCTATATTGGTGGAGTGAATTTCCTTATTGGGGGTTTGGAATCACAGGCTGAGACGCCCTCCTCACCCCCTAAGCCCCAAAGAAAGAAGAGGAATCCAGGAGAAAGCCCTGGCTTCAGAGTGAGGGGCTCAGACCCATCCCCTGCCCCAGACAAGCCTGTCCACTTCCCTGAAGTGTCCGCTTCTCTTTTCAAGTCTATAAAATAAGAGAATTGGACTCCATGGCCTTCAAGGTCCTTCTAGCCACGGAGCCACGATCCTAGGACCTGGGTTCAAACGCTGCATTTGCTGCTCACTATCTGTGTGACCTTGGGCATGTCCCTCTGCTTCTCCAGGCCTTCATCTCATCATCTGTAAAATGGGCCTACAATGATGACGATGATGGTGATGATGGTGATGATGGTGATGGTGGTGGTGGTGGTTTATCATCTGAAGAACATCATTTATTATTAAAATAAGGGACAAATAGGACACGGCCTCTCTGTGCAGGTCCCTCTCCTCCTTCCACCCGTGATGACTACATACGTCGGGGACTCCTCATCCCCTCCCACCCCTGAAAGAGGAAAAAGAAAACCCACCTTACCCGGCCTGCTTCGTCGCTGGCTCTCCGAGGCCTACAGATCCTGCAGGCTCTCCGCGATGGGCCCGTTCAGTGTTTCTGGCAGGAGCAGATCCAGGAATCCTGCGGAGAGTCCGCTGAGGCCGAACACCAGCAACGGGACGGCCGGGCCCAGAGACTTCTGCGGGGCGAACGGCAGCGCTGGGAGCGGCCCCTTTGGGGGTTTTTCACCCCCTTCGGGCCCTTCTTTCAAGACTCTCCGATTTGTTTTCACCGGCCCCAATTCCTCTCCCACAAAGAAAGGCAGATCCCCAGCCCCCACCCCACCTCGGGACCCAGGAAACCGGACCTCGAGAGAGACGCTCCCGGCCTACCCCCAGCCAGCCTTCCGGGGCAAGCCTGGCCCAGGGAGGGCTCAAGCTCAAATCAGCGGCGCCAACGGACATCGCCATTTCCCCGTCAGTAAATAAGGAAGCCCGGCTGGCTGGCCCCAGAGAGACCCCTTCCAGCTCTGGGACCTTAGGCATGCACAAAGGGTTAAACATAAATTATATTTATATGTATAAATATATATAATCAAATAAATAAATAAAATTCATAATATTATATATAATATATGTCACATATATTTTATTATTACATAATCACATGATATATAAAATATATAATATATAATTATATATAATATACTTAATATTTTATATAAATATATAATATACACACTTATATATAATGTACTTAATATTATATAATATACTTAATGTTATATATAATATACATAATTATATATAATATACTTAGTATTATACAATATACTTAATGTTATATATAATATACATAATTATATATGATGTACTTAATATTCTATGTATATATGTGTATATAATACATAATATATTGTATAGTATAGACATATACCATATGAATATAATATAATATGCATGATTAGATATAATATACCTAACATTATATAAACATATTATACATAATTATATATAACATGCTTGATATTATATAATATACATGATTACCTATAGTAACTATTATACTTAATATTATATGTAATATACATAATTTTATAATATACTTACTATTGTATATAATTATATAATATGCTTAATATTATATAATAATAAATAAATATTTGCTATTTTCTTAGAACTACGAATTTTGTATGGTTCTTTATGTGCATGATATAATTTGAACCTTACAACCATCCTATAAGTTAAGCATTCATTTCTAAACTTCCTAAATGTCCTCATTTCGCTAAGGTCAGAGAGAAAGTAACTTGCCACAGAGCAACTAGGTGGCTCAGTGGATAAAAAGCTGGGCTTGGAGATGGGAGATCCTGGGTTCAAATCTGACCTAAGATACAGCTACATGGCCCTGGACACATCCCTAAATCCCCAATTGCCCAGCTCTTCATTCATCTGCCTTAGAACTGATACTTAGAATTGGTTCTAATATAAAAGGTAAGGGTTAAGTAAAAAAAAAGTTGTTTTTAATTTTTAAAGAAAGTGACTTGCCCAAGGTCACCTTGCTGGCACTACCAGAGTTGGGTTTGAATGTAGGTTTCTCCCAGATCCAAATCCAAAATTCCAGCCACTCAATAAAAGATCAGGAAGGCTGATTTTTTCAGATATTTATTATAAATTCTATATTCTTTGGGATTTGAACAGATGCCCATCTTGGAGGTGGTTGACTCATCTTTTTACAAGTATTCTTTTCTCGTCAATGAAACGTTTTTAAAATGAATCGATGAGAGCATCCGAAGCAGTTGAGCGGAACAAGGTTGCAATTTACTATAAATTTACTATATGTTTGTTTAAAAAAAAAATGAGCTGTACGCCACAGAGGCTCGTCATGACAGACAATCCCTTTTCTGCACTTTGTAACTCATCCGTTTGTCTGTCAAATTCACAATAACAACGAAGCATTTTTAAAGTGTTGTTGTCATATGATCATAGAGAAGAATCAACAAATATTATATATTATTATGTTATATATGTGGAAATATAAAAATATAGCCAGCCTTTTGACGGCACCTACTAGGTGCCAGGCACGCGTTATCTCATTTGATGCTCACAAATGACTTCGAGATGCTATCCCAATCCCCATTTTACATTTGAGAAAACTGAGGCAAAGTAACTTGCCTGTGGTCACCTCGCTAATAAGAGTATGAGGCTAGAATTTTTTTTTAAACCCTTGTACTTCGGTGTATTGTCTCATAGGTGGAAGATTGGTAAGGGTGGGCAATGGGGGTCAAGTGACTTGCCCAGGGTCACACAGCTGGGAAGTGTCTGAGGCCGGGTTTGAACCTAGGACCTCCTGTCTCTAGGCCTGGCTCTCAATCCACTGAGCTACCCAGCTGCCCTGAGGCTAGAATTTAACTTAGATTCTGACTCCCAATCCGGCACTCTAGCTGCTTGAGAAAACATAGGAAAAGTTTTCATTTCTAATTTTAAATGAAATTTAAAAAATTTTTGTAATTAAAATTTTAAATCTCATTTCCAATGTCAGTAGGATTCCTTGGTACTAGAGAACTCGTTTTCTCCAGGGAAGCCGCCATCTTTATCTTAAAACCTTGGGAAGTTTCTCGAGGCACAGAGAATGGGAGTGATTTACTCAAGACCACCCAGCAAGAAATGGAAGCCGTGGATGTATCGAGTCCTAGTCCAAGACCAGCACTCCCTCCACTAAGTCAAGCTGCCATTTCTCCCAACCTCTCCATTACTGTCTCTAAAATAAAAGCAAAGCCAAAATGTGACCTTACCATGGTGGGGACGAAAGGAGCCAAGATGCCACCCAGTCTGCAGGCCATCGAGCAGACCCCCAGGCCGGCGTTCCTGTTGGGACACAACCAGAGCCGTGACGGTAAGTGAGAAGTAAGAGCCACATAAGGGGAGCCCAGAATCGATTTTGGTGGCCCCAGAAACCCCTCAGGCAGTCTTGGAAAGGCCTCTGGGCAAGCAGCTCCCGGATCACACACTGTAGAAGGAGTACCAATGGACTCTTAATAATGTCCCCTCTCCAATATGGCGCCCAGCTCTGAACACGGCATTCCAGATGGATCTGACCAAGCTAGACAACAACTCTGCTTCCATTTAAGGGTGACAAAGTGATTTACAACTATTATCCCATTCTATCCCCACAACTACCCTGGGGGAAGGGAGGTAGTATTATTAGCCCCATTTTACAGAAAAGAAAACTGAGTCAGAACAGGGGTTAAATGACTTGCCCAGGGTCTCACAGCTAGTAAGAGTCTGAAGCTAGATTCAAGCTCTTCCTGATTTCAGGTCCAATATTCTGTTGCTGTTCAGTCATTTTTCTGTCATGTCTAACTTCGTGTCACCCCATTGGGGGTTTTCTTGGCAAAGACCCTGGAATGGTTTGCCCTCTCCCTCCCCAATGGGCTCTGCCCACTGCTATTTCCAAAATCATAGAAGAACTGCTCGCCGTTCTGTAGTTGTCTAAGTTTGCCGAGCATCCTAAGGAGGTGATCTTACCTAGACACCAAGTGCTCCAAGGATTAGCCTCATTGGCAAAGGAGGAAAGTGGGCCAAGGAGAGGGGTCCGGTCACTGCCGAGGGTCACAGAGCCTGTAAGAGGCCCCGGCAGGACTCCAAGGCCATTGCTCTCTCCATTAGGCCATGTGGCTGCCTCTAGCTCAATGAGCAGCCAGTTTATAAAGACTGATGTCTGTTCTGAGGAGGGAGAAAATAAATAACAAATCTATCCCATGACCTTAAAAAAAAAAAAAAAAGACAAATAGCAGGTGTATATCATAACGCTGGTGGCTAGATGGTGCAGTGAATAGGATGCCAGGCTTAAAGCCAGGAAGACCTAGGTCCAACCTGGAACAGTTACTAGCTGTGTGACCCTGAACAAGTCACTTAACTGTTTGCCTCAGTTACCTCCTCTGACAAATGAGCTGGAGAAGAAAATGGCCGACCACTGCAGCATCTTTGAAAAAAAAAGAAAGAAAGAAAGAAAGAAAGAAAGAAAGAAAGAAAGAAAGAAAGAAAACCTTCAAATGGGGTCAGGGAGGATCAGACAGGTCTGAACACCAACAACTGAGAAACTAGTATCACAGTAGATAGAGCACCAGACCTGGAGGCAAGAAGAGCTGAGTTCAAATCTGTCCTGAGACACTTCCTACTGTGTGATCCCAGGCAGATCACTTAAGCTGCTGGCCTCAGTTTCTTTATCTATAAAATGAGCTGAAGAAGGAAATGGCAAACCCTGCCAGGATCTTTGCCAAGAAAACCTCAAACACTGTCATGAAGAGTTGGACGTGATTAAATGATTCAACTACAACAACAATAAAATGTAGGTTTTTTCCCAGAGTCAGAGGTTGAGACACATTCCTGGTGAATGAATGAATGAATTTGGTGAAACACCAAAGTTTGGGCGACATCCCAAACCCATTAAGAGTGGAATGATGCTCCAAGTCCATCCGGTTCACTTCAACCCGACGGGCAAGGCATGCATTAAGTGCCTTCTGGGTTCCAAACATTGGGCTAGACACCAGGATACAGAGAAAAACAAAAAAATGAACCTTCTCTGATGTGGAGGAGCTTCCTGAAAGAACCAGGCACACACCCAGAGAGGCAAACACGAATATCTCCAAAGTAGGTACAAAGTCATTTTGGAGGGCAACAAGGCAGAGATACCAGCTGAGGGAGATCAGAAAAGACCTTGGGGAGGAAGTGACCCAGGAGATGGGGGATGCTGACACAGAAGCTTCCCAGAAACGGTCCTTGAGCATCACTGCCCAAGACATAACACTGGGCTGGATGGGCCCCAAGTCTGGTTTTTGTCAGTGTCTTGTTTATTTCTTTAGCCAGGATTTTCCCCCTAAGAGCCGGGAGGGGCAATAGGAGTATTCTGTGCTTCTGCAAAGGCCCCTATTACAGCAGAAGTTACCCCAAAACCAAAATATCAACATATCCAACAACCAAAAGTCCAATGGAAAGAGATCAAAATCTGGGCCTTTCCATGTTTATCTCAGGACTGAACTTCAGAAATGTCAAGGACTGAAAATCAATTTCACTGCAAAGCGGCAGATGGACACGAGATGGCGCCGAGGTTTTGTCGTCTCATTGGAAGCTGCTCTCCAGGCCAAGGTCATGGGCTCATAGAATTCAGGGCTTGGGAAGTCTAAGGCAAGTGCTTCCCGAATTTAGGGGTCTCAACACCCCTTTACACTATAAAAAATGATTAAGGACCTCTTCCGAGTGGTTATGTTTATGCGGGTCAGCGAGGCTGATATTTACCACATTGGAAATGCAAACTTCTCAGTCGTCTTATGAAAATAATTTTGACTTTGAAAGCTGCTGTTCTTGTTCAGTTCTTCTCATTTTACAGATGAGGATAATGTGAGCCTCCCACGGGAAATGACATGTCCCGAATCACTGCCTCTAAGTGGAAGAGCCAGGAATTGAACCCAGAGCCTCAGGAAAGTAATGTGATACAATGGACTTGGGTTTCAATACCATCTCTGGGATCTCTGGCAAGCAACTTCACCTCTCAAGCCTAGTGTCCCCAGCACTTGTAAAATGAAGGGGTTGGTTTCTGAAGAAGTACTTGCTGGCTTTAGAACTATAATCCTGTGTCTTTAGATTTGGATTTGGAAAAATGATTTAAAAATGCTTTTATCCAAAAAGTTAAGGAATCCGATTGCAAATAGAAAACTATTTGGGGTTAAATTCTAAAAGGTTCATTCCCCTGCCTGAGATCACACCTGTAATAAGGAGCAGTCTATTTGAACAGTCTTGGGACTAAAGCCAATGCTTTGTTCCCCCAGCTAGGCTGTTCCAGGTCAGGGTGTGTAGAGCTGTAGGGAGGAGCAGGGACTGGAGGAATCTAGGGCAAGCAAACCAGAACCAGGGGAGCTGGAGCCTGAAGGCAATCAGCTAATGCTAGGACAATAGGCAGAGTGTTATCTCTTATTCCATCTTCTAGCTGCTGGGAAAAGCTGACATCTGGGAGGTTCTGAGAGTTCAGCCAGACCTGAGCCACTACTTGTCTCCTGGAGTTTCAGTGTCTTCAGCTGAATTCTCAGCTGCGGGAATTCAAGGCAATGAGGGTCATGGCCGGCTATTCCGGGGAGTTGTCTCCTGACAGCACTGAGATGCAGTTTAAAATGGAGGATGAGAGCTATAGTCGAAGCAGAGGAGGGTGGTTGTGAAAACTGGAGGGGATGACGAGGGTTAGGAAGGACACTGATGGACTGCAGAACCCTAGAAGGCAAGCAGGATGGCCTGGATCCCATCTAGGGCCTTACAGGCTTCTGCAGATGCAGTGGGGCTTGCATGGATGCCCAGGGCAAGAGGGGGAATATGCCTGTTTCCATAATTGGGCATCTGCTTACAGATAACAGCAGGCTAGGACTTATATTAGTTGGAATTCTACTAGCTGAAGAGAAGGGCCCACCCTCCTCAGTGGAGGGTTGAATTTCCCAGGCACGTTGGATGTGGTTGTCCTTGATTGTGTTTTTCAATTTTACTGAGCTACTTGGGAGCGAGGTGATAACGCCATCCATCAAATAATAAAAATATGCCCTCGCAGATAACAGCCCTTTCTCCTGAATGTACATCTTTCCCCAACTGTAGATAATTTCTATAAAAAATATGAATAGGGCCAAAGAACCTTGAGGGAGGGTTCAGTCAGGGAGAGGAGAGCTCCCACTGTCATGGATGACAAAGGACGACTTGGGCTGTGGTAAACCAGCTTTTTATTTCCATTCCCAGAAAGCCTTCTGAGAAGCAATAGTCAGAGAGAAGAGCTTGGGGATTCCAGGAAATAGCAGAGGGCCTTGGGGATTGTGGGTGCCCTCCCTATAGAACCCCCGTTCTCACCTAACCCGGCTGTCTCCCCTGTGTTGTAAACTATTACTCGTACCTGTTCCCCCAGCTTAGACGGGGCTCCCAGCTGTTGCCATGAGCTCTTAATTGTCTTCCTGGGCCCCACCTCTGCTCTCAAGAATCTGTCAGGACAATCTCCTGATCTTGGCATTTGGTGGAGGCTGGGTAAACCAGCCCTTGGGTGTGGAGTATGGTGTGGGGGAGGAAGACAGATGGAAAGAGCAAGGCGTAATGAGAGTCTAAGATGAGAGAGAAGTCGAGGGAGTTTAGTTGAGGTTGGGGGGTGCAACTGGGGGCAGAGCCTTGGAAGCTTGTGGGCACCTGTGTGCATTTCCAGAGGGCTGGGTTTGGCTTTTCACTAAACCTTGAATTAAGGAGGATGAGTAAAAGGAGAACTATTGGCCAGCAAAGAGAAGGGGACTCAGCCTGCGCGGTGAGCAAATAATGAGGGTACACCAGGTTCTATAATCCTCTTCATTGAGCAATCCCAGCATCTGGGGCCAATGATGATGAAAGAACCTGGACAGATGTCCTACTGGAGCGACACAGTTCTAAGCCCAAAGGAGCCACCTCCCACCCCCCACCTCCCATGGAGAGGATACCTCAATGGGGAAAGGAAAAGGGCCAAGCCAACCTGGAGCTTGGGAAATGATTGAGGAAAGCATGTATGGGGGAAGGAGAACCAGGATCCCAAAGCTAGAAGGAAACTTGGAGATCCTCTACTCAAGGGGATCTTCACTTTCCTGGTGTGTGTCCTGGACCCCTCGGACAGTCTAGTGAAACCTAGGGGCCTCTTCTCAGAAACATGATGTTCAAATACACTGATATGTTACAATACGGTTATCGATTTAAAAAATAAATAAATAAGATCATGAATCCCAGGCTAAGAACCCCTGCTCTGGTCCAACTCCCCATTTAACAGATAAGGAAATTGAGGCCCAAAGAGGAAAAATGACAAGGTCAGGATTCAGAGCCAAGTCCCGTGACTGTGGATCCAAAATTCTCTCCCCTGCACCACTTTGCTTCTTTTAGTAGGAAACTGTCGGCAGAGACGTTTCCAGCAAGAGTTCTGGGTAAATCGTTTTTCTTAAGGCTGGGATCCCATCCAAAGTAGATCAGAATGGCCTCCATGTGTGCCAATCCTCCATCCTTCCTCCCAGGCCAGCAGGGAGGTGCTGTCCATTCTGAAGGGTCAAACCTTCACCATAAACGGTCAGAGAGGCCCCCAGTGCCCCGCCAGAATGGAACAATACTGGAGGCCCCGAGAGGAGGCCAGAAGAGCAGCTGCCCAAGGGGATCTCCAGGGGGTGGCTATCTCTACTATTCAGGAAGAGGACACAGGGGCTCCCGATTCAGTGCTGGGGGGGGCCTGAGAGTCAGCCAGAGCCTCGGCATGGAATCTAAGCATCTCAGGTCTGGAGGGGACCCCGAGGGCCACCCTGCCTCTGCTGGCACTCCCCTGGGTGACACGTCTGCTGCGGGGGAAAGAAGGCCTGCTTGGGAGAAGCTTTATCCTTCCTGAAGCTTCAGGTGGCTTTTTTGCTCCCCTCATTTTGAACAATCCCTGCATTGTTGTGTAGTGTCAGGTCGAGAGTGCATAGGCTAAAGGATCTGGGTTCAAAATCACTTAGCACCCATAGGATCTTGGGCCTCAGTTTTCCCATCTGTAAAAGGAAATGGTTAGACTAACTGGCCTCGAAGAGCCTTTCCAGCAAGGAGCACTCTACATGGCAGCCTTTCAATGCCTAGAAATCGCTGGCATGTTTCCTCTAGGACGGGGGCGCCTGAAGGGGGTGGCCTGGCCTCCACCAGTAATGAACTCCCCAGGATTAAGGTCAAAATTCATTTCAAATGGGCGTTGTAGGAGGCAGCTAGATGGCTGGGTGGAGGGAGAGGCAGGGCTGGAACTGGTCCTGGGTTCAAATCTCGCCTGGGACATTAGCTATGGGTCCCTCTTCTGCCTCGGAGCCATCACAAAGCTCTGCTTCTAAGGGGGGGGAGGTGAGAGTTCTGTTTGTTTTGTGCCCTGGAAGACGCTCCCCTCCCTGCCCCAGCAGAGCCCTTCGGGGGGCCGCTTGCCGGTGGGAGCCAGCCGTGCCCTCGCTCAGAGTCTTGGCTTCCCCGCCGCCGGGTGGTGTCTGAGTGAGGGCTGAGCTTCTGCCGGCCGAGCCGCGGGTGCCCCCCAGAGCCAGGGGCCGAGGCTGCCCCGGAACTGGACAAGAGGATCCTGGCCTCCCGGACCCCCAGGCTGGGGCGGGAGCTGGGCCGGAGCCGGGCCCCGAGTGAACCCTCGCCTACTTGGAGAGCACCGAAATGGGGCGATCCCGGCAGAGGCAGAGGCCAGGAATGCGGTGGAACAAGACACCGTCCCGAGCCAGGCAGACACGGCCAGGAGAGGGCCAGAGGCGGCGTCACCGATGGGAGCCAGACCAGAAATTCCCCAGGAAGTCAGAGGCGGGGCGGCGGGAGCCACCGTCTGGGTCTGGGACTCGAGAAGGAAAGCCCGACCGAGAGAGCCAGCAGAGACCCTTGACCCCTCCCCCGCCCCGAGAATCCCCGGCGCCCCCAGCTGCGCCCCTCCCCCGCCATCTCCCCGAGCAATCAAGCAGGTCAACAGTCATGCCTGGAAGGCGCCCCTTCCACAACCCATTGCCCAAGTTTCTGGCTCCTTCTTCAGAGCCCGGCTCAGGTCCTACCCTCTTCCCCCCAGCCTTCCTCGCTCCTCCCAGCACCCCGGAATTCTGTGGGCCCCCTCCGTCGCCCTCCTGGCCTTCTGCCGCATCACACTCATCCGCAGACGCGTCTCCAAGTAGCGCTGGACCGTGATCACCCGGAGACTGGCCTGTTTCCCATCGCTCTACCCCAGGCGCAGAAGGTGCTGGATGGCTAGCAAAGAAGGAGGCCACAGTCTAGAGCCGGAAGGGCCATTAGAAGCCATTGAGGCCAACCTCCGCCTCTTGTGGATGAGGAAACGGAGACTCAGAGACACGAAGGAACTTGCCCAGTTGGGGTCACACAAGTAGTAAATAGCCAAGGTGGGACTTGAACCCAGGGCTTCCAGCACACAGCCCTACCTACAACGTCGGGGACCTCAGGTCCAAGGCCAGCCTCTGACACGAGATTCTATATTCAAATCAATAAGAAGAGAAGCCATTCCCCAGCAATCAATGGTCAAAGGATTCGATAGGGCACTTTTCAGAAAAAGAAATCCCAGCTGTCGATAGCCATATTTTTTTTTTAAAACAAATGCCTAATCAGGAAGGAAGGAAGGAAGGAAGGAAGGAAGGAAGGAAGGAAGGAAGGAAGGAAGGAGTCAGTGCCCCCAGGACAACATTTACAGCCATAGAGGACAAGGTAAGAACTGCATGGGCAAAAGGAGTTTCCAGGAACCCCCCTAGTGATAAAGGCAGAGGCCCCCCCAAAATGTCTGTGGAATTGATTTGAAGAATTTGCTCAGATTATGTCGTTCCGCCTGTGTTTGAAAGAAGCAGAAGTGCTTCATTACTCGGGAAAAAGGGTTGGTGTGAAATGTAAGTCATGACTGTAAGTCATGACAGTAAGTCGTGACTCTATTTCTTCGCTAAATGGTTGCTGGGACAGAAGAGGGAAGGGAATGGACCCTGAACGTGAAGTCAGAAGATTAACAAGCTCGCCAAATCGAGGAGGGACAGGAGGGCCCTGATTGACATATAACAGCATTCTGGATGGCTCCCATGGGTTAGGGAGCCAGATCTGGAGTCAGGAGGTCCTGGGTTCAAATCTGGCCTGAGCCACTTCCTAGCAGTGTGACTCTGGGCAGGTCACGACTCCCACGGCTGAGCCCTCGTCTCTCTTGGGCCTTGGAACTGAGATTTAGTATTGATTCTAAGAGAGAAGGTGAGGGTTTAAAAAAAAAAAATGCCCAAAGCAGTACTCTTTGGGAGGTCAAAGATGCCCATTGCGGGCCAATAATTGGGGGGAAACAACAGCTCTGCATAGATGAATGGAATGGAATGTTATGGATCATACAGTGAGAGAACGAGGGGTTCAGAGAAAGCTGGGGAAGATTTGTATGGTTTGATACAGAGTGAAATAAATAGAACCAAAAGGGCAATGGAAAAAAATGGCCACCAAGTCAAGGGAAGCCAAACTGAGCAAAGGAATAAAAACCCATAACGATCATGAAATACAGCCCCCTCCTCTTCAGCAAGAGGTGGGGAGCCACCGGAGCAGAATGTGGGATACATCCTCAGACATGACCCCCAGATGGAGTCTTTTTGCTTTGCCGTTTTCCTTGTTATCAGGAAGGATCCAGTTGAGGTTGGAAGTGGGGTCCCAAAGTGACTGTGATGTAAAAACAAGCTTCTGCCTTAGTAGCAACTCTTAAGACAAAAGAGCGGTAAGGGCTAGTCGATGGGGATGAATTGTCTGAGGCCAAATTTGAACCCAGGACCTCCCATCTCTAGACCTGGCTCTCTGTCCACTGAGCCACCCAGCTGCTCCCCAGTTATCAATCTTTTAAGGTTCATGGACCCCAGATCTGCAGGGGAGGAAGAACATTAAATCCCCCTATTTCCCATCCAAAAAACTGCATCCTGGAAACTAGAGCCCTTTTCTTCTCGGGGTTGGCTCTTGGCATGAAGCTCCTCCATCCTGAATGACAGTCACGGCTTATTACATAAAGACATTTGTCCTACATGACTGGGCAGGGGGTGGAGACTAGAATGGGGATCTCGAGGCGCTCTGGCATCCCTCCTGCTTTCTGAATACCTGTTTCCTCTGCTAATGGGGCTCTCACACACTCACTTCCCCATGCCCTGTGGTTTATTTGAATGGAGTCCATTGTTTCATGGGATAATCTTTGAGGGAGAAGCCTGTGCAGGACACCCAGCCTCCTGTTCCCAGGGCTGAGAGCACGAGTCCCCGAGGCCCTCTCCACCAGCCGCTCACCTCCACGGCCTCTCCTCTTACAACCCCACCCCCAGGCAGGTGACGCAGAGACCCAACGATGGTCATCTTTGTCCAGAGAAGGAAACTCGAGCCAAGTGGCTGGCCCCTGGTCACTGGCGAGGGAAGTGCTGAAGCAGAGTCTCAGCTGTGAGGCTAAGGTTCCTTCTGCCATCCTTGCTGCCTCTCCCACTGGCCCTCTGCCACCCCCTCCCATCCTTCCCTGCCACCTGTCATCCCTGAATGGGAGCCACCGGAGGCTGGAGCCAACAGAAGGGGGCAGGGTGGGAGGGAGACAGGCTGGGGAAGGAAACACTTCTTAGTCCTTAGAACCATTGACAATGCAAGGGGCTGCCTGGCGAAGGAGTGGGTGCCCTCTCCTGGGAAATCTAGAAGCAGGAGGTGGAGGGCCACGTAATGGGCAGGATGTGGATCTCTAGAGAGTCACATTAAACCGGCAGACATGGCGAGGGCATTCATTCAACACCTGCTCTTTGCCAATAAAGTCCGACTTTTAACAACAGCAGAGTTCACGTCCAACTTCAAGACACTGTGGTTACACGATAGCATCGTGCCTGTTATGCCAGAAAACAAGATAAATTGGCCTGTAATATCTGGGGTTGGGAGGAGGTGGGGAGACTGGGATACAGTGCAGAAGACATGGGTTCAAATCTAAGCCCTTACAAGGGAGCTCGGAGGGCATCTCATCCAACTCCTCATTTTACAGATGTGGAAACTGAGGCCAAGAGAGTTTAAGTGATTTGTCTAAGGTCACCCAGATAGGATGATAGGATCAAAGATCTTAGAAGAGAGCTCAGAGGGCATCTTATCCAATCCCTCATTTTACAGATGTGAAAACTGAGGCAAGGGAGTTTAAGTGATTTGTCTAAGGTCACCCAGATAGGATGATAGGATCAAAGATCTTGGAAGAGAGAGCTCAGGGGGCATCTTATCCAATCCCTCATTTTACAGATGTGGAAACTGAGGCCAATGGAGGTTGTGACTTTCCCTTGGTTATATAGCTACTGTTAGAAGTGGGATTTGAACCCTGATCTAATTGATCACCAAGCATCCAATAAGCTTCTACCACTGTGCCAGACAATGTCTCCTGTAAGAGGAGATGCAGGTCACTTGATGACTCATCCTCGGTTCCCTCATCTCTAAAATGGAGATCATCATATCTGCAGTGTCTGACTCATGGAGTGGTCATGAGGCTCAAATGTGTGTAAAGTGCTTTGCAAATCATCGAGCACCATATAAATGTTTGTGGGGGTTTAGGCACCTATTTGGCATGGTGGAGAGGGAGCATCGGGCTGACGGTCAGGAAGATCTGAGAACAAATCATCGTTGGACCAGGACTGTGTGACTCTGGGCAGGGAATAACCTCCGGGAGCCTCCTTATTGGTGATAATGGCGGGGCTGGACTCAATGGTCCCTTCAAGGTCTAAATCTATGATCCTTTGATTATTGTAATTATTAACACAATTAACCCAACTAATAGTTTCTTAGCCCTTAGAGCACTTAGCACAGTGCCTGGCACATAGTAGGGGCTATAGAAATGTTAGCTATTACAGTGATTTCTTTCATTGTCCAATTGGTTTTCTCCAGGATTCTTTCTCTCTAAAGGTGCAGGGATAAGGCCAACCCCTTCCTTAGCATTCTGAAATGATGCAGGGGAGGAGAAATCAAGTTGCTTTTATCCCAAATAAAACCTCTTTTGGCAAATATATTAAAGTGTCCTGGATGAAGGAGTTCCTTGTTTATAAAGTCTTATAACATTATTTCTTTCTTATGGTTCTCTGAGAAATACTCATTTTCTGTTTTTAGGAAGCAAAGGAGGAAATAAGCATTCATTTAGTGCCTACTATATGCCAGGAACTGTGCTATGTGTTTCACAAATATTATCCCATTTGATCCTCATGACAACCCCTGGGAGATAGGTGCTCCTATTATCATTTCCATTTTACAGATGAGGAAACTGAGGCAGAGAGAGGTGAAGTGATTTTTCTCAGGGTCATACAATTTAGTGTCAGACAAGTAAGAGGTATTATGACCCCCATTTTATAGCTGGGAAAACAGAGGCAGATAGCAATTAAGTAACTTGACCAGGGTCTAGTCACAACCAAGTAGAGAACTCAGGTCTTCTTGATTCCAGGCCCAGCATTCTATGTACTGGACCACCTCGCTCCCTCTAATTCTTAGGAGGCAATAAGGTTCTACATCTCACAGTCATACTATAATGTCAATTAAATATTAGCATGTCTAAATTTTTATTTTAATAACAAATTTCCACATAAAATATTAGTATTTTGGAAACAGATCATTAGGGGCAGCTAGGTGGTTCAGTAGGTTAAAAGCCAGGTCTAGAAATGGGAGATCCAGGGTTCAAATCTAGCCTTGGACACTTTCTAGCTCTCTGGCTCTAGGAAAGTCATTTAATAACCCCATGGCCTAGCCCTCACCACTCTTCTGCCTTGGAACCAGTACTAAGTACTGATTCTAAGACAGAAGGTAAGGGATGGACCCCAAAAAAGGGTCTTTACCAAAGAGGTCATCAAGGAAATTCATGAGTGGAAAAAAAAGATGGGCACGTCATGTGTCAAGGGAAAGGGATTCGCTCCGGGCAGTCTGTGTGATCCGGCAGCATCCACACGATGTCAGGAGACATCCCAGAAGGCTTCTAGCCCATTGGGTGGACCCCAGTGGTAAACTTACGGTAGACCATAATCAATGGTCCTGAAGTCCAGGCAGGTGAGAACAGGCCAGAGAGCTGCACTCTTGGGGGAACCTTCTACGTCAGCAAGATCCTACATCCAGGAGACTTACCGGGTACGCCAAGAAAACCATCAACTTCTCCAAGAGGAGAAGACCATGGACGATAGACGATACGCCACACTACTGACGATATGAATGGCGGCCAGTCTCTCCCGCTCAGTCATCACACGCCAAAATGACGTTGTGGTTTGAATACAGTCATAGAACAGGAAGCGGGACTACCTGATGACTGTCGGGTAGAGTTCTGAGGTGTAGATGTACACGATGTTGAAGGCGGCGCTTATCGCCAGTTTTCCACTCAAGGCCAACAGCGTGGGATTCCAAAACCAACCTATGGAAAGACGAAAGGAAGAGAGACTTCTGTCAGGCCTGAAGTGAGGCTGGGAAGCCTCGGCTGAGGCTTTCACTGGAGAACTAGACCAAGCTAAAGCTGTTGTTCTCAGAAGATTAAGCCCCCATAAGAGGTTGTCCGAGGCCAGCTCCAAAAGGCTCTCATGGCTCAGTTGTCAGTGAAAGCTTTATCCTCTTGGAAACGGGCAAAGGTTACAAAGCGGAGTCTGATTTACTGTTTGGTTGGTTTCTAGGCTTGGGAAAGTGGTTAAGAAAACATTAATAATACAGATTAAAATGGATCCCAAGTACACTTGCTGGTTGTTAAACATTCAACCACACAACCCTGCTCTCCATTAAAGGGCAGTGTATGTAGTGGTGAGAGTGCTAGACTTGGAGTCAGAAAAATTGGGGTTCAGATCCGGCCCCTGAAATTGGGAAGCGGGAGAGGTGGTGTGAAATCAAGGTGCTTTATAACCACATAAAACCTGTTTGGGTGAATCTATTTAGGTGTCCTGGAAGTAGTACTTCCTTGTTTATTTATACTCATTTGCTGGGTCACTGAGGCGAGACATTTCTCCATCATGTTTCTTCATCTGTAAAATGACCTAACACTTGGACAGTTAGGTGGATGGAGAGCCAGACCTGGAGATAGGAGGTCCTGGGTTCAAATCTGGCCTCAGACACTTCCTAGCTGTGTGACCCTGGGCAAGTCACTTAACCTCCATTGCCCAGCCCTTACTGCTATGCTGCCTTGGAACCGATACACAGTATTGATTCTAAGGTGGAAAGTAAGGGTTAAAAAAATGGCCTAACACTGGAAATAAGACTCAAATGAGATAATGTAGCATTTAGCATAGTGCCTGGCACCTAGGAGGGACTTAATAAATGTTTACTGACTGACCAGTCTAATATGCAATGTAGCCCAAGAAATTGTTATTGACTTTAGTTTATATCAAAATTGGCTTTATCAGGTACCCACATTTACGGACAATACCCTACACTTCTTATCAACCCAATCTCATTTGTAAAGCACTTTTCAAAAAAAAAAAAATTTAAGAACACTATCCACATTCAGAGGAAGAACTGTGGGAGTAGAAACACAGAAGAAAAACAATTGCTTGAACACATGGGTTGATGGGGATATTATTGGGGATGTAGACTCTAAATGATCAACGTAGTGCAACTATCAATAATATGGAAATAGATCTTGATCAATGATACATGTAAAACCCAGTAGAATTGCATGTCGGCTACAGGGGGGAGAGGGAGGTTGGGGGAAAAGGGAAAGAACATGAATCATGTAACCAGGAAAAAATATTCTAATTTAAAAAAAAATTTTAACCATTACTTTCTGTCTTAGAATCAATACTGTGAATTGGTTCCAAAGCAGAAGAGTGGTAAAGGCTAGGCAGTGGAGGTTCAGTGACTTGCCCAGGGAAGTGTCTGAGAACAGATTTGAACCTAGGACCTCCCGTCTCTGGGCTCGGCTCTCCAACCGCTGAACCACCCAGCTGCCCCCACAAATATTATTATTTGTATTGATTTGTAAAACTTAAAAAATATTGTCTCATTTGATCCTCATGACTCTGAGAGGTGGATGCTATTATTATTCCCCATTTTACAAATGAGGAAACTGAGGCAGAGAAACTTAGAAAGTTAAATGACTTTCTAAAAGCCACACAACTAGAATCTGAAACCAGATTTAAACCCAGGACTTCCTAATTGCAAATTCCATATTCTATCCACTATGTTGGTAGGAGTGTCTGCATCCTTGGCCTGAAGGATCAAAGAGCCTTTACTATTACCACTTGCCTTCTAGAGCTCTACCACCACTAACAGCTGACATCTCCTTAGCATCTTCAAGGCTACAAAGTTCTTTTCAACAGTGGGGTGATAGCTAACTTGGGAGATACTCAGTCTTTATTGTGATAGGATATCGCATCCTCCCCTTTTCTCAGTGTCTTTTAATGCATCCGTGTATCCATGGGTTCACTCATGCCACTATGCCCTCCAACTGGGCAAATTGTGATCCATCCCCTCGTCCTTGCCCTATGCCACTCTCCCCCCCCCCACTTTCCCACAGATCCAGCCTCAAAGTTCTGCCCCAAATGCTACCAGCCTCCTCCTAGGTCTTCTTCCATTTTATGGGTACGAGTGGCACATTCAGACTCCTGACCCACTCTCCCTTCTCTTGCCATATGACCAGTCCACATCTTTTTCCATTCAGACATTTCCTCCTTGATATCTCTTGTGATACTTCTCATCGTTGACAATATGGTGGATCCTGCCAATGCTCACCACGTATCTCTTTATCACTCTTTCTATTGGATTCCTTGGAGACCAGGTCATCCCCGAGACCAGCCATGTCTAAGAGACAGTGTTTTATACTTAGGGGAAAGCTTGGGATCATTAAAAGTTCCCCATGTGTTCTTCAATGAAATAATCCAGTCTACACTTATTCAGCTCTTGCTATGCCGACAGCCCTGTGGTTAGCGCTGTGGGCATAACGTTAGAATTATCTGACCTGGGGGCAGCTGGGTGGCTCAGTGGATTGAGAGCCAGGCCTAGAGACGGGAGGTCTTAGGTTCAAATCTGGCCTCAGACACTTCTCAGCTGTGTGACCCTGGGCAAGTCACTTGACCCCCATGGCCCACCCTTACAACTCTTCTGCCTAGGAGCCAATACACAGAAGTTAAGGGTTTAAATTTTTTTAAAAAAAAGAAAGAAAACAAATAAATAGAATTATCTGAACTCCTTTCAGCTCTCAATGAGCTTCCTAGCCCAATGGGGAAGGCAAGAATCAGACCCTTAGCATTGCTCAAGGGTTTCCTTTCCACAGCATCCTAGGCTGGAAGGGACAATGAGCTCATCCATTCTAACCCCTTCATGTCATTCATGAGAAAACTGAAGTTCAGAGAGGTAAGGTGATTTACCCAAGGTCACACAGATGATGCCTTTGAACCCAGGACCTCGGACTCCAAATTTAGCACTCTTTCCAGTCCTTTGGAATCTTGGAACATTCGTGGTTCCATTCCGTGGGAAGACGCCATTGGCAACGAGCTTGCAGGCTCTGACTCAGTAGGCAAGGTCCCAAAACTAGGATTCCATGAAGGGAGATCCCCTAACAACACTGATATTTCAAAGATTTATGAAAGTATGGCCCTTTCCCCCACTCATGCAGATAATAACCTGCCCCACAACTCCAGAGAGGATTTCAATGACTGGAAACATCCATTCCCTTGTGGAGAGCCTTCTTTGGCGGACGAGGATCTGGCATCGAATTTCATTGTGGTTTCATGATAGAGTGGACCTTGGGATGAGGAAACCCCCTCTCCCAATGCAAGGCAGCACTTTCTCTTCAACTTAGAGTCTTACAGACTCTGTGACTCATCCAGGGTCACACAGCCACAACATAGCGGTCAGAAGTCAAACCCAGGTTTTCTGGTTCTTGGGCATATGCCACATTTTTTTTTTTAAGACACTCTCCCCCTCCAATCGCCAAGACTTAGACCAGTGATTCCCAAAGTGGGCGCTACTGCCCCCTGTTGGGTGCTGCGGCGATCCACGAGGCGGTGATGGCCACACTTTTTTTGTATTACGTTCTATTCTGAGTTCAATCAATAGTTTCATCATTTCCAGGGGGCGCTAAGTCATATTTTTTCTGGAAAGGGGGCGGGAGGCCAAAAAAGTTTGGGAACCCCTGCCTCAGACTCTAAAAGTGGGAGAGTTTGCAAGTAGATGGGCTCTCCTCTGACCTTGAATCAGAGCAGCAAGGTTTCAGCCATGGACTTGTGAAGACGTCCGTCCATGTGTTTCAGTCTGGTTTGGGTTCGGTTTTTGTTTTTTTTTGTTTTTTTGTTTTTGGTTTTTTTTTTAAACCCTTAACTTCTGTGTATTGGTTCCTTGGTGGAAGAATGGTAAGGGTAGGCAATATGGGGGTCAAGTGACTTGCCCAGGGTCACACAGCTGGGAAGTGTCTGAGGCCGGTTTTGAACCTAGGACCTCCCGTCTCTAGGCCTTGCTCTCAATCCACTGAGCTACCCAGCTGCCCCAGGTTTTTGTTTTTTTAAGAGAGATCAGAGGAAGGAAGAAGCAAGAGAAAGGAAAGACTTTCCACAAGGTGCCATCTCCACGTAGGGTTCCCTTTCCAGTTTCTGGCTTCCTCACTCTGGCCCCAGGGCAAGGAGAAGAGAAGCAGCTGCTGCAGCCTCCAAAGGGGCTGAAGGTGCTTTGTTCCTTGGTCCGACCTGCTGCACTTACTAGAATTTACTGCCGGCCAAAAGCTCTGGGAAACTTCCCAAGGGAGATGAGAGGGAGACAGATAAGGAGGAAGGGTGGGGATCAGCAGCTGGGCAAGGGTAAATGAGCGAGTGTTGATTCATTCTCCTCTCCTTCTGTCTCGGGCCATGGCAAGGAGCCAGGGGCTGCTCGCTCCATATTTCATTGAAACCCTCGTCTGCCCTAGCAAATAAATATTGAATGGGTGAAGGACAAACCACATTCTACTTTGTACAGACCCTGTTTCCTAAGGGAAGCCTTTTCTCCTGCTGTGAAAAGAACTGATGTCCTTAGATCTCCCAGAAGCCCAGGCCCTGGTACGAAGCAGAGGCTTGGTGAGAGTGGGAGGAAGCCTTGGGGGTGGAGAGGAGGAATGAAGAAAATATTTTTCCTGATTGTTTTTTAAGACTGAGAGGAGATGTGAGGAGAAAGTACAGGGGCAAATACTCTATAAAATGAAAATGATTGCGAATGCATTTCCTTTATTAATTAAACACGGTTGACCATGGAAGATGCTCCAAGCAGCCCCTCTGAACTCTGGAGGGGTTCATCCCATTCACCAGATATTCATGAAGCCCAGTCCCTATGTCAAATGCTGCTCCTGACCAGCTTAGAGTCTAACATGCCAACTGGAAAAGACAAAATATATGTGCATTTTCTGTGTGACCTTGGGCAAGTCCCTTAACCCCCATTGCCCAGCCCTGACCACTCTTCTGCCTTGGGACCAATACATAGTACTAATTCTAAGATAGAAGGTAAAGGTTTAAAATCTATACATCCATCATTAGAGAGAGGGAGAGCTAGTGATTAAGGGAAGAAGGAAAGACCTTGGGTACGAGGTGTCATGGAAGCCGTGTTCAAACCAAGTCGTCTCCAAGAGAGTATCTGAATGGACAAGAGAGCCTCATTGAATCAAAGCCTGCTCTGTCGCTTATGGGTCCCATGAAAACATGGCACCAAGAGATGAGCTTCATGAGTGTTGCTAGAAACCCTGAATGTAATAACAATACTCTATGTAATAACAATAATTTATGTAATATGTAATAACAATAATGTATAATCATAGATGGCGCAGTGGATAGAGTGGAAGCCTCAAGTCAGGAAAACTCATTTTCCTGAGTTCAAGTCCAGCCTCAGACACTAGCTGTGTAACCCCGGGCAAGTCATCTAACGCTGTTGGCCTCAGTTTCCTCATCTGTAAAATGGCTAGAGAAGGGAACGACAAACCGCTCTACCATCTTTGCCAAGAAAACCTCAAATGGGAGAATGTCTCCATGACAACAACAATGATGACAAACTTAGATGCTGCCCACTATGTAATGGGCTCCGTGCTAAACACATCATTAGATCCTCTTGACCCTAGGAGGTAGGTGTTTCTATTATCCCCACTAGCCTTGCCCAAGACCACAAAGCGACTAAATGTCTGGGGCTCCATTTGAACTCACGTCTCCCTGACTCCAGACCCAGTACTCTATCTACTGTGCTAGCTGGCTGCCTCCTAAATGTCCTCCCCAAAAGTAAAAAAGACAAGAAGTGGGTCACTTTTTCAGCAATAGAAAGTCAACTTATCTCATTCAACCAAACAGAACCACCATGGAACCAATGCCAGTGCACCAAAACTTTTTCCCAGTATGCACCAGTAGAGAGAGGCAAACCCCAATGGAACTGCCATCTTAGTGTTGTTTCTAGGGTCATTTTCAGATTTCTCGACCATTACATTTTAGTAATGACAATCTTGAAGCAAAGAATTGGGAAAATCAGGAGGAAATCACTTCAAGGTGCACAGAAAGGTGACCAATAAACTCAGTTTCTTCATCTGTAAAATGAGAAGAGGCGGCCTGAAAGCCACTAAGACCCTTTCGAGCTCCAGAAATATGATCGTGGGTCATCAGCCCTTTAAGAGCATCCAATCTCTTCTCCGCTGCACCGGTTCTAAGCTCGAGGACCCCCGTCCCATCCCTGCCTTCTCCGGTCTGCTTCACGAGATCACTCTGTCGATGAACATTTACCAACCCTCCTGTGCTAGGCGCCGAGAACACAAAGACAGAAATGAAGCAGGACAGACCCTCAGGTGCATCTCATCCAATTCCCTCATTTCAGAAACAGAGGACCGGAGAGGTCAGAAGCAGCAGAACCAGGATCTGCACTCAGGGCCTTTGACTCCTCACCCAAGACATTCATCACACCTGGGTTCCCCAGCTCTGACCCACGTCCATAGCCATATCGCAAGATTGAGAAAATGGAAATTCATTGACATTTGGCCCGTGAACAATAGCGTTATGGAGGGGCTGCTCGAAAAAAGGTCTTTGTGTTTGTTTTCCAAATCCTCCACATGTGAAAACAAAAGGGATTTTCCAACTCTTTCTCTATTTCAATGGATGGCCCTCTAGAGGGATCCCAAATTACTCTGACCGATCGCCACAGCCTCCGTGGTCATTGGCTCCTCCTGCCTCGTGACGGGACGTCCTCCGGTGCCTCGATTGCTCAGTCTGCCCATTCTGCTTCTGGGACATGCCAAATGGTTTCCCTTCAACATCACTCCCTAGTTGGGCTGCTTGGAAATTAGGAACCCTCCGAGATGGGCATAAAATGCCTTGAAAACGTGATGATTCCTTTAAGCCCATCGTGAGCCATTTTGTTTTTGTTTTGCTTTTTATCCCTCTCATCCCACATTCCTGGGAGCATTTTAGATTATCCTCCAGGAGACTCTTTTCCTTCTTAGAAAAAAAAGAAAGAAAGAAAGGAAAGCAGAGCCAGCCTTCAGCACTCCAGAACAACCGGGAGGTCATCGGTACAAGGAACAAACATTATATCATGGAGGGAAATGAGTCACCCGGCATCATGCTGAGAACTGAGTCACTTTCAGACTGACTCATACCTTTCTGGGCCAAGAAACAATTCAAGTCCAGCCCGATGGAAAATGACTCACAGCTCCCTCGGCAAGGTCCCTCGGCAGGAAAGCAGCTTCGCCCGGAGTGGGATTCCATCGCACTTGGCAGCTGCGCCCAGCGCCGATTGTCTTGCTGGGAATAACCGAAACACGAGTTTCTCCAGAGATGAAATAAGCTCAGATTCAAGGAAACCAGCGACTGGAGGCCCAGACCGGGGGGGGGGAGTATTCTGGGAGGGGGGCCCAGAGCTCCCCAAAAATGGAGCAGCTCCTGCCCTCTGGGAGCTTCTGCCATGACTCCGATGGACCTGAGAGCTCAGCTAGTCCAGACCCATTTTACAGATGAATAATGGGAGAGCCGAGGAGGGAGACAAAGGAGGAAGCAGCGGGGCTGGGAGTGGGATCCTTCTTCCACCCTTCCACGGTTCTCCCCCCTTCCCTCACTCTAGCTGGACCAATGAGCCAATTCGTCCCCATAACGGCTGGACACAACCGTCACTTAACCTCCCAGCTTCAGTTTTCTCATCTGCCAAAGGAGGACAGCAATAGCGCCTCCTTCACAAGTCTGTACATAGAGTGCCGGCTCTCGAGTCAGAAAGACTCCTCTTCCTGAGTTCGAATCTGGCCCCAGACATTTACTAGCTTTGTGACCCTGGGCAAGTCACTCAGCCCTGATGGCCTCAGTTTCCTCTTCTATAAAATGAATGGAATTAGGAAATGGCAAACCAATATCTTAGCTATGTGACCCTGAGCAAGTCGCTCAACCCTGATGGCCTCAGTTTCTTCTTCTGTAAAATGAGCTAGAAAGAAAATGGCAAACCCCTTTGGGTATCTTAGCTGTGTGACCTTGGGCAAGTCACTCAACCCTGATGACTTCAGTTTCCTCTTCTGTAAAATGAGTTGGAGAATAAAATGGCAAACCCCTTTGGTATCTTAGCCAAGAAAACCCAAAAAGGGGTCAAAAAGAATCAAACTAGACTGAAACCACTAACTTTAATAAACAGCTTTAGTTTAGTAACAACTCTAGTAAAAAGAGCTTCCTGAAACTTAAAGCGTCAGGCTCAGTTCTCGGCCCCGGGGTGGGGGTGGGGGGGCGAAGAGGGGGGTCTTTGCTTACGGACAGACACTGGATCGACTGTTTGTTGGCTCTCTCCGATCTCTGAAAGACCTTAAAAAGGGAATCTCAGAGGAAGTTCTGAGTGATCATCGCTGGGACGGCAGGAAATGTTGATGTTTCAAAAAAAGACATACCAGGGCAAGTAGCCAAAAAGGACCAAAGCTCAGAGATAAAGATACAACAAAAATCACACTTATCAGCAAGAAGCCACGCGTGGGGTGCCGTGAAGAGGCTTTGGAGTCAGGGAGCCAGGTTCAAATCCTGCTCGTGCTTCTACGTTAGCTGTGTGACCTCTAGGAGGTCCCTTCCATTCTAGGGAGCTCAGTTTCCTCGCCTGTACAGTGCGTACAGTCATAAGTAATAAATAATGAACTTCTAAGGAAGAGAAGCACAAATTTAGGACCACCTGGGACAGGAGAATTTGTCTACTCTAGTTCTCCTATTTTACAGATCAGGAAACTGAGGCACAGTCGGTCATTAGGGACAAAGCCCGGAATCTAACCCAGATCTGGTGCCAAATGCGGCTTCTCTGATGCAACAACGCTGCACATTCATGGGCTCATCCGAAAATGTGGATGTTGGCAAGACTCAGTCATGATCGTTAGGGCTCCAAAAGCATAAAGATCTTCTTTTTAAACCCTTACTTTGCGTCTTAGAATCAATACTGGGTAGGGTTCCAAAACGGAAGGGTCAGGGCGAGGCAATGGGGGTGAAGTGACTTGCCCAGGGTCACACAGCTGGGAAGTGTCTGAGGCCAGATTTGAACCCAGGACATCCCATCTCTAAGCCTGGCTCTCCATCCACTGAGCCACCCTGCTGCCCCCCAAAGGCATAAGTACTTTTTAAATGGATGCTTTGCAAAGCACTAAGAAAGGGAACACTTGAAAATTAGTTTTTTAAAAGGTGATTCATTAATTGACTCATTGAGCCTTTACTATGAGTCTGCTCTATGCCAGGCACCAAGATAGGCACGGAGGGGAGATGCAAAGACACACAAGGCACAGACTGTACTCTTCCATGGATGCCAGAATTTTTCAGTGAACAAAAATACCACAATATTCCTCCTAGGGGAGATGAGCCACTCCATAGGCTTAGGCAAGGCGAGTCTCGTTTTAAACCCCGCAGGGAGGCTGTCGTTTGTCCCTTCCTCCGATGAGGGAGCCTCTTTTCAGAGCCGGGTACAGCTAGGACAGAGGACAGGAGGACCTGGTTCTGGTTCTACTTCCGATGCTCAACCCTGGGCATCGCTTCACTTCTGTGGGCCTCGGTTTCCCCTTTTGAAAAATGAAGGGGGTTGGACCGGATGGCCTCTGAGGTCCCTTCTGGCAGCTCCATGGCGCTGTGGTGCCCCTTGGGGAGGTGAGACCCACCCAGAGGCGACCGCCGGGTAGGCTCAGGAGCTGAACAGAGCCTGATTGGACAAGCTCACACCGGCTGGACTCAAGAGCATCCTCAGCGCTGCGAAGAGATGAGAGGAGGACGAGGCTTCCTCAGCCACCAAAGGCCCTCAGCTTGCCAAGCCATAGCCTTGCCCACGCAGCCCACGCTCCTCCTCTTCCCTCGCTCCCAGCTCTCACGGGGTCTAGCTTAGTGCTGGGCACATGGCAGGCACCCAGGAAATGCTGGCTGAGGGAGAGAAAAGAGGAGGGAGAGAGGGAGAGACAGACAGACAGACAGAGACAGAAAGAGACAGAGAAAGAGAGAAAGACAGACAGCCAGAGACTGAGACCAAGACACGATAGAGAGACAGACACAGACACAGAGACAAACACAAATAGAGACAGAGACAGACAGAAAGAGAGAGAGAGAGAGAGAAAGGGAGAGAGCGAGCGAGCCTGGGAACGTGAGGGAAGAGATGGAGAGGAATGGATTAGGAAAGAGAAGAGGAAGGAACATGAGTGGGCGACAGGTAACGCGGCTAAGCTGCCCACATGAAAGAAGGCATAACAAGGAACTACAGAGAAGGTGAGGGGAAACAATATAAAAAATAATGACTGCCTGGATTCTTTTGGGTCAAGCAAGGAGATGCCAAAATGGAGTAGAAACTGCCAAGAATTTCCCTTCTAACAGCAATGTAGAGAGCGACCTATCGAGGAGCATTTTTTGAACCCTCACCTTCTATCTTAGTATCAGTTCTAAGAAGGGCTGAGCAAGGGGGGTTAAGTGACTTGCCCAAGGTCACACAGCTAGGAAGTGCCGGAGGTCATATTTGAATCCAGCATCTCTTGGCTCCAGGCCTGGCCCTCTGCCCACGGTCCTACCTAGCTGCCCCTCGACAAATACTTAGTGAGCACTTACAGTGGACCCTTTTCTGCCTTAGTATCAATATTGAGTCTAAGACAGAGGATAAGGGTTGAAAAAAAAAAAAGAATATAGGAGCTAATCTTCATTGGTTGAGGGAGTTTCCTCAGCCGGACTTTACTACCCCAGTGAAATCAAAGGTCTGCTTAAGAAAAAAAGACTCAAAGTTTGACCTGGGCATGCCGTCGGCGCTTAATAAATGCTTGCTGCCTGGCTCCATTCTAAAAGGGTCCTATTTCAAAGAAGGATGGAAGCCTGGGAGAAATGCCGGAATCCCTGGGAGTGACCCCCATCTCTGTTTTCTGGCTCCCTCCCCGAGTTCCTGGAGGACTTTTGGGGGGAGCGGGGTAGGGAGGAGGCCTGAGAATTGGGGGGGCAGACTCGGATTCTTCTCCGAGGCACAGGCTTTGCTCCATCCGATAACTGGCACTCACCGGAACGGTCACTCAAGAACACGGAGGAGATGCAGGTAAACCCTGCGAAAACGAGGAAAGCAGAGGCGGTTCTCCGTCTCCCCGCCCTAGAAGAGAAAGCAGCCAAGGTCAGACGTGGCAGATGGCACCCTTCACACGGCGGCGGCTGCCTTCATCTCCTCCAGTAAATAACGTCAGTGGATTCTTGGCCAAGGCTGCAGGGCTTGGCGGGGCCGAGGAAAGCCGTCCATCAAGCTCCGGCTCCTACTGTGTACCACCTGGGCAAGATGCAAATAACCTGGACCGACAGAGGATTCAAATCTTGCCCCAGAAGAACTGGGGAGAGACGCCCGCGGCAAACTGGCCGATGCTTCAAGCCTTCCAGGCTCTCCCTAAAAACCTGCTTCTGCTCTCAAGCTTAAAATGTTGTTACTGAGGGCCAGAGAGGAGACGCGGCCAGATGGAGAAGTGGACTCAGAGGGGGAGGACCTGGGTTCAGATTCTGCCTTCCCCGTGACTCTGGCCAAAGCACATAACTGTTCTAGCCTCGGTTTTCTCATCGGTGGCATCCTTTTCTTGCTTCCTGTTTCTACACCTCAATTTCCTCACCTGTCAAATCAGAAAATGGAACTAAATGATCTTTGGGATTCCCTTCTCCGTCTAAATGAAGTCAATGGAACAGACAGAGGCTGAATGCAAATTGAAATAGCCCATTCCTCGTTTTATTTCCTCTGTGAATTCTTCTCTATTATAGGCAATACGTGTCTAGTTTCACAACATGATAAACAGGGAAATATATATTATATGACATTATAAGATCAACCTCTATCCCATTACCTGCCTTCCTGGGGAGGTGGGGGAAAGAATGAGGCAGATTTTTGCACAGAGCTAATGTGAGAATTCTTTTCCTGGATCGGCATTTTATTATAATTTATTACATATGTATAATAAATCACATGAACGATTAGGTGACCTATTCTGTTGCATATAAAAGAAGGTAACAAAAGAATCTGGAATCAAGAATCTTCTAGAACCTGGGAAGAACTAGAAGTGGAGGGAGTTTGGGAGGATAGTTCAGTGCCAAGACCCTCGGGTTGGGGGTTGAAGGACCTTGATTTGAAGCCCAGACTTCCTAAATCTTGCTTCTTAAACAAGTCCCTGAACTCTCCTGCCTCAGTTTCCTTTGTTTGTAAAAGGACAGGGTTGGACCCGAAGAAGAAAGGATGGCCAAAATTGAGGCTGAAGAAAGAAGACTTATCATTTCAAAGACCAGAAAGCTTTCACCAGATCCCAAACAGACTGCTCCAAGGCTTTGGTCTGGAAATAATGTTTCTTCCCCATCCTTTTACCCAAGACAGCTTAAATGCTGTAAATGGAAGGAGTGGTCAATTTCCAAGAAGCTTAATTTCCCTAATTCCCAGAACTAACAAATACAACGGTGAGCCTGACACATTCCAGAAGAGGCAAGAAAGAGTATTCTGGAAACAATTTATCTTGTATGAAGGGGGGGAGGGAAGCATGCAGGGCATCTCTCCTCTTTTTTTCCTATTTATAATAGGAAGAAGGCAACACCAATAATAATGATGTGTGTTGCTTGGTTGTGATCAGCTCTTTTCATGACCCAATTGGGGGTTTTCTTGGCAGAGATACTGGAGTGGTTTGCCATTTCCTTCTCCGGCTCATTTTACAGATGAGGAAACTGAGGCAAACAAAGTTCAGTGATTTGCCCAGGGTCACACAGCTGGGAAGTGTCCAAGGTCACATTTGAACCAAGGACCTCCCATTTCCAAGCCTGGCTCTCTATCCACTGAGTCACCTAACCGCCCCAAAATCAATATTTCTCGAATGAACTTATTTAGATCATCCTTTGAACTTTTGAAAGGGAGTGGATTGCTTTGGAATAGCAAAACATTCTAACTTTCTCTGAAGGAGATTTCAAACAATTAAGCATTTTTGTCAAGCTCTGAGAGAAAACCGGTCCCTCCAAATAATACCTACCAGGGCTTCTCGATGAAGTATATACAGAGAGGGCATGCCGGGACTTCCGCCAGACCATACAGAGCCACGTTCAGGTACAGATTTCCTTTGAGTTCACCAGCATTCAGAGTAAGGCCATAGTAGACAAGGCTACACACGTACCTGAAAACATCCATTCATGTGAATATGGATTTAGTATTGGTTCACTATCAATTTAGAGTTAGTCCCACATTCCCCATTTTGAATCTGAAATACATTCTCTTTTTGTTATCAAATCACTCTGATGGATCACGCCGGGCTTACGGTCTACCAAGCCCTCCAGATCTTTTTCAGATGAATAGCTGTGTGTGAAAATAACTTTTTGGGTCCTTACAGGTGTCCCAGATTAAATTTTTTCCCCATGGTTCTATGATTCATGATGTCTCCTTCCTCTCTTCCCTCCCCTTTCCTGGAGCTGACAAGCAATTCACTGGGTTATACTTGCATTACTGGACTAAATTTTATCTTAGCATGAATCAGCCCAGCAATCTAGCCCGTTGAGGTCTTTTTGGACATCCAGAGTCTTGGCCAGCCCTTCCAACTTTTAGACATCTGAAAGGCTGGTCAATGTGTCATGAATGCCTTCATCCCAGGCTCTGACAAAATCTCTAGACAGCACCAGACCAGTGATGAGTCACCGCAGCTCTGTCCAAGCTGACACTGAACACTCTTTGGCCATGGCCATCCAACCAGTTCCAAACTCATCAAATCGTACCACCTTCTGGCCCACGTGGCTCCATCCTTTCCTCCAGCTTAGCATGAAAGGCTTTGGCCAATGCTTGAATAAATTCCACATCTGATCTCCTGGGTTAATAATATTATCAGAAAAGGAAACAAGGTGGACCCAACATGGTCCACCATGTTGATTCTTGGTCATGATCTCTTCTTGATTCTTGGTGACTCCTTTTTTTCCACTGGAGTTCACTGACCTTTCCTTTAACAATACACTGGCTCACCGGTCTGTCATCTGCAGGTTTGAGTTTCTTCCCTTTTTGGAAAATCAGGGCCGGTGCCCAGGTCCCATAGCGCAGGACATCGCCCCTTTCCTGGGGTCCTTGAAAGATCATCAACAGTTTCTCGTCAATCATGTCTTCTGGTTCTGGTAGCACCCAAGGCTGAAGCTCATCTGGGCTGGGGGCTTGAGCTTTTCAACTTTAATCATATAGTGCTGGCCACGTGTTGTTATCCGGCCCTTTTTTAGTTGTGTCTGACTCTTCATGACCCTATTTGGTATTTCTTGGCAAAGATACTAGAGCAGTTTGCCATTTCCTTCTCCAAATCATTTTACAGATGAGGAAACTGAGGCCAATAAGGTGAAGTGACTTGCCCACAGACATACAGTTTAGGCTACTGAAGTGGTTTGACATTTCCATCTCCAAATTTTACAGATAAGGAAACTGAGGCCAGGAGGGTGAAGTGATTTGCCCAGGTGACACAGTTGAGCCACTTAAGTGGTTTGCCATTTCCTTCTCCAGCTTTTGCAGATGAGGAAACTGAGGCTAACAGGACAAAGTGACTTGCCCGTGGTCACCCAGTTAGTAAATGTCTGAGGCTAGATTTGAACTCGGGAAGAGGAATATTCCTGCGTCCAGGCCTGGCGCTCTGTCCTCTGCACCACTTCCTGCCTTTGTCACACAGGAGGTATTTGATAAATATTGATTAGTTGATTGATTGTTTGGTGGATCAAGGGTAGTAGGTGCCCCCTTATTATTACCTACTTATCTTGGGTATCAGCTCTAGTCTTTCCAGGCCAAAGATTATTATACCTAGCAGAGAAGATGGAAGGCCATCATTCCCATCTTTCCAAAGCCACAAGGGTTGTCCTTTCTTGGATCTTCTTCTTTCCCTCCTTTATTTTTTTAACCCTTGATCTTTATCCTCGAATTTCCTTACCAATTCAAGCTCATTCTATCCATTAGCACTCCTGAAGTTATTCTTACAACCTGGGCAGTAGATAGCATGGCGAACTAGGAATGAGGAAGACTTGAATTCAAGCGCCACCTCAGACACTTACTAGCTCCGTGACCTTAGGTAAGTCACTTAACCGCTCTCAGCCTCAGTTTCCACATCTGTAAAGTAGGGATTATAGTACCTCCCTAAGGGTTAAATGAGATAGTATATCTAAAACCCTAAAGGGCTATCCAAATGTTAACTGTAATTATCATCATGCCCGGTGACACTTAATCTCTGGGAAACTCAGTTTCCATTTCTGTAAAGGGAGAAGAAGAATATACTGTTGAAGATGGTTCTTTGGAGACTCTGAAATGCTCTAACAATCTGAGCTATCATCATGTTTTCCTTCCCTTTGGTCTAGCCCGAGTCTCCCAGCATCCAGAGATCAGTGATGCTCAGCGCATTCCCGACACGGAAAGGAACAGAGAGTAAGGCAGAAGGGCAGTGAGAAGTCCCCGGAATGCATTAATAGCACAAAGAAATAGGACAGTAATGCCCTACTTAGCCAGAGCTCAGCACACAGCCTCTCCGAGCAGTCTCTAAGATGCCCAAACAGATACTGCAAAATACCAGGAACACAATGTAGGACAAAGGAGTCCTGGGCAAGGAATAAACAGACCCGGCTTCAAATCCCGATTCTCCCACGTGCTTACCCCTGAGACTCTGGGAAATTCACTCTACGCAGCCCTCTACCCAAGCCTCAGTTTCCTCATCTGTAAAATGAGGGAGGAGGACCAGGGGATTTCTAAGGTCTCTTGCTAGGATCCTGTGATAAATCCTTGCCTTGTCCTCTGAAAAGGGAACCTCATTCAGAGCCCGTTAACTCTGATTTTAAAAGCTAATCTAGCAAGCCTAGTTATATCATATAATGATAATATATTCTATATGATCAAGATCGGTTAGTTCGCTCCTCATCCTATAGGATGTTATTCCAGGGGGCCAATCAGCAGAGTTCAGGAGGATGCTGCTGGAGGCTGGAACATTGAAAACCGAAGAAATGACAGCTGGGAGTGAGGGAGGAGGCAGAGAAGGTATAAAAAGCCAAAGACAAGCCCAAAGCCCAGCAGCCTCTGATCATCTAGTCTGAGTGGGAATATCCCTATCTAATTCAATAGATCTTGAGGAAATCATTAAATTACAGGACTGAGGAATGATTGGATGAGTGAACATTTATTAAATACTTCCTATGTGCCATGCACTGTCCTAAACACTGGAGATGCACATTTTAAATGAGACAGTCCAACAGATCTGGCTTCAGATACTTCCTAGCTGTGTGACCCTGGGCAAGTCACTTATCTCCCATTGTCTAGTCCTCACCCACACACAATATTAAATTCTAAGATAGAAGGAAAGGGTCATTAAAAAATCAATGAGACCTTCCCTGGTCTCAAGGAACTCATTCAAAATGGAGGAGACAACTTATAAAGGAGAGCTGGTACAGGGTAGATGGCAAGGCTCAGGGTGCATCAGCAGGTCAATTGATAGTGCCCAAGGGTGTGGAGGTTACATCAGGAGGGCAACTGCTGGCACTGTGGAGTGCTAGACCCAGAGGCAGGAAGATCTGAGTTCAGGTCTGTCCTCAGGCACTAGCTGTGTGACCCTGGGCAATTCACTTGCCTCCGTTTGCCTCAGTTTGCTCAACTGTAAATTGGAGACAATAAGAGCCTCCACCTTGCAGGATTGTGAGATAATATTTGTAAACAGTGCTTGGCCTTAGATAGGCCCTCCGCAAATACCGATTCCCTTCCCTATTCCTATATCAATAGGGCAAATGACCTTAGAAAGTAGTCCAGGACAGATCAAGAAATAGAGACTGGCAAGATGGAATGATCTGCCCCTGGGCACACAATCGGTCAAGGGTCTAAACCAAGTCTCCATCCCAGATCTCTGGGCTCTTAACCCAAAGCTCTTTCTGCCACACCACAATAACAGTTCAGAGTCCTCCTTATAAACATCCATCGGCCTCCTGGAGGCAGCGAGGTGGGCTGCCTCTGGCCATGCCCTGCGCCTTTCTCTTTCCTGTCTGCGGATCTCTACGCCCCTGCTTTCTAGATGGTGTCCAGGCAACCAGGTGGAAGAACAATATAGTAACACACCATTGGGAGGAGCTGAGAGGCTCCAACAAGAGTTTATGCCAGAAAAACCAGGCAGGGTTGCATTTTCCAGATAACCTACTACACACACACACACACACACACACACACACACACACACACACCAGGCAGATCTCGTCACATTAGACACAGAAATTATTCAGCACTGATCTGGTTATCCCTTAAAAATCATTTAATATGGGAAAATGTTCATCACTAAAACAGGGAGGCAGAGGTCACCAAGTAGACCAAACAACCCCTTGGGGCCAAAAAGCTGATCCGTTAATACTCAAAGTGGGCAGAGTTATCATTTCCATTAGTAGACATTTATTCTCAAGATTATCCACAAATCCAAGGCTATCCATGGGCGTTACTTTAAATCCTCATAGACTTAGGCTAAGGGAAAGCTAGGAGACAGGCTGAAATGGTTCCTAAGAAAAGCTGAAGCCCCCTGGCACTCCTCCCTGTGCCATCAATCAGTGCCTTCAACTCTTTCTTCTTTCTCGATTCATAAAATCAGATTCACGCCCTCCTTTTTATGCCTAGATGCCCAAGCGAATGGGTTTATGCTAAAGTGCTGAGAGTATTTCTTTGAACACAGGAGAAGACCACAGCAAAATACTTTTGTAAAAGAAGTGCTACTTGCCAATGCCCGTGCCAAGTTGGCCCCCAAAGAAGGGAGGCTCCCAGACTTGATGGCAAGTGGATGCCAGGAAAGGTACCACCCAGGGCAAAGTGGCTGAACAAAGTAAGCTGAAATGGTGAATTTGGAAAACAACCAAAGGGAAGGACCTTTCCTTGTGACTGCTGTGGGATTTTCGGTGATGGGGCTCCTCTGCATTACTATAATACTACTCTCTAATTCTACTAGGCTAATCCACATTGCATATATGCAATTGCACACATAAAAATGGGGGCATCTAAGTGGTGCAATGGATAGAGAGCCCAACCCAGAGTTAGGAAGACCTAAGTTCAAATCTGGCCTCAAACACTTACTAGCCATGTGACCCTGGGCAAGTCACTTCATCCTATTGGCCTGTTTCCTCATCTGTGAAAAGATCTGGAGAAGGAAACGGAAAACCATTCCAGTATCTTTGCCCAGGAAACCCCAAATGGGGTCCCAAAGAGTCAGATGTGCCTGAATAACAATAACAATAAGACAATAATGTAAATCTAAAGAGCTTTAAAATGAAAAGAATCACAGTTGGTCAGGAACTTCCCAAGAATCTCCATCAAGCCCAGATATCATAAAGAAGAGGGGGCAGGTAGGGAGCTCAGAGGATTGAGAGCCAGGCCTCAAGATGGGAAGTTCTGGGTTCAAATCTTGCCTTAGAAACTTTCTATCTGTGTAACCCTGGGCAAATCACTTAATCCCCGTTGCCCAGGCTTTACCACCCTTCTGCCTTGGAACCAATACACAGCATTGATTCCAAGATGAAAGGTAAAAGTTAAAAAAAAAAAAGAAAAAGAAAATTTAAAAAGGGAATAAAGAAAAAGAAAAAACAGTAGCATAGGGATGGGGAGAGGAGGGTCAGACATCTCTAGTTATTCTCCCTTTCCTTTTCCTTCTCCCTCTCTCTCTCCTCCCCCCAAGGCTGCCAGAAGCAGACCAGTTAGTATCTCCTTGATCTGTCTTCATTAGAGGTTCTGTGTTTGCTTCCACAATACATTTCCTCATCATTCATATCCATTCATTCATTCAGCAATGGGGCAGGCAATGCCGAGGCTATCAATAGGGTCCCTGTCCTACAGGAACTTACAATCTAACAGAGTCCTTGCTGGTAAATAACAAGGGTTTTGAATTTCTGCAACTGGGTTGACATTCCAGGGGATCGTGGGCTTTGGAAGTGGAAGGGAACCTTTTCAGCCCAAACTCTTCATTTTACTGAAGCCTAGGAAAGAGACTTGATTTACCCAAGGATCACATAGCTAGGAAAATCACCAGAAGCTGGGATTTAAAGCCAGGTCCTTTGGGTCCCAATCTCCAGGTCTTCATTTGCTTCCTTCACATTTGTCCTAGAAGGAAGCATTTCTGTTTCACAGGGGGAATAAGAGGGAGCCATTCTCAAAAAAATGTTTTCAGTATTAGCACTTTAACCCATGAATGGAATCTGGCTTAAGTTTATAAGCTATTATTCTTCACAATTCAATACAAAACTACCTGTTGAATGAATGAATGAAATATTTACTTAGTTACTTGGTTCACTTGGCAGTGGACATTCACTTGGTTACTAAGCCTGGGGAACTGCAGAACCTCCCACAAAAGAAGCCATCAAAGGCTTGAATGGACCAGCTGCCCATTGTGGTTCCCCTCTTGGATTTTAGCCCCTGTTCTGGCATTAGCTATAACATGGCAATTTGTACATAGTAGGCACTTAATGATTTTTTCACTTCAATTGAAAAAGCATCGATTAAACTCCTAACTATATATAAAATTCTATGTAATATGCTGAGAGATAATGACAAAAATAAAACTGGAGCTACCCTCAAGGAGCTTACATTGGATGGGGGTTGGAGTAGACACATCCTGGCTGTGCTCAAGGAAACTCTCTTTGACTATAAATTGCAGAGCAGCTGTCAACGTACATGGGCAGAGAGAATTTCCTTACCCCGGAGCCCCTTCTATCAATGAAATCAGAGGAAAGGAACTATAGACACGCACCTCCAACTGCGTCGCAGACATCTCCAGTTGGATGTCTTGAAGGCATCTCAAACTCAATTGGACCCAAACAAAACTCATTGTCTTTTCCCCCAACTCTCTCCCTTCCTGAACTCGCTTATGACTGTCAAGGGTGCCATCACCCTCCCAGTCACTTCGGGGCTGAAACTTTGATGTCATCCTTGACTCTTCATATTTCTAACCTACCGTCAAATCTTGTCATTACTCCCTTCGTGACATCCCTCGTATGCACCCCTTCTCTTTGCTCACCCAACCACAATCCTAGCTCAGGTCCTCATCACCTCCTATTATAATGCCCTTCTTATTGGCCTTTCTGCCTCCAGACTCTTCCCTCTCTAATCCATTCTCCACTCAGCTGCTAAGATGAATTTTCTAAAGCACAAAATCTTTAGACATGTAACTCTTCTGCTCAGTAAGCTCCAGTGGCTTCCTGGTACCTCCAGGATTAAACATGGCACTTCAAGCCCTTCTCAACCTAGTCCCTTCCTGCCTTTCCAGTTTTCTAATTTTCGACTCCCTCTACACACAGTAGAATCCAAGTCCTTGATGTTCCCCATCTCTAACCATACAGGCTCTCCCCCACGCTGGGAATGTTCTCCTTTATCACCTCTGCTTCTTCATTTCCCTGGATTCTTTCAAGCTCTAGCTCAAAGTCCAACTGCTACAGGAGGCCTTTCCCAGGGCCCCAGGTGCTAATGACTTCTCTTTTCAGATTACCTCCAATCAACTCAGTATATATATATTAATGATTAAAATACTGAATAATTAAATAGCTATGTATATAGGTTTAAACCCTTACCTTCTGTCTTACAATTGATACTAAGTATTGGTTCCAAGGGAGAAGAGTGATAAGAGCTAGGCCATTGAGGTTAATTTTTTCCCAGGGTCACACAGTGAGGAAGTATCTGAGGTGTTGTATTTGGGAAGCTGTAAGATGACAGGAACCTGTAGCAGTCAAATCTCCCTAATCCTTTTGTCTATGAAGGGACACACACACCCACAAGCAGGCTTGACTGAAGGGAGGGGCAGGATCTTGCTGAATGCTCCTTCAATTGCCCTCTCCCACTAAGCAGTTGGAAAGTTGGTTACTGTATGATAATGGTGGACAGACTTGTTAACTACAGGGCCAAGACAGTAAGTTAGGAAAGGCTAAACTCCTAAAGATGATAACTTTCTCTAAATTATTTCCCCACAGGATAGTATTGGAGAAACTTTATGTCTTAGAAGCTCCCAGGCACAGAGGTTAGGATTTACTTCAGGGCTACAAAGTAGGAAGAACTCGACTTGAGGAGGTTGTGAGTATATCCCAAAATATATAACTAGGCACTGCTCCCAATTGATAAAAGGTTTAATGATAACATGGGAAAGGGAAGGATGGGAGATGGATAAGGATAGATAAGGTCAGGGAAACCCTCAAACAGTGGTGTCAAAGCAGCCCCTCCCCCCAAAGGGGGATTGGTATCCTGAAAGGCTGATCTGCTCTCTAACCCTATAAATATTCTTCTTCTATATCAAGATAACTAAAGTAAGGTAGACTGTGATGTTGTTGAATGTCTAACCAAAGTCAAGCAGCTAGGCAGTTAGGAAATGAATGGCTCTGCTCAGATCCAAAACCCAAGCCCCACGACCAACCCAGGACTCAAGACCAGCAAGCAGAGTGACCTGCCTCCTCATCCCAGGGCTCCAACTGCCTTTAACTGCCCCCTCTTTCAGAATTCTCGGGTGGCCCTATGGAATTCTGAGCTATAGTCTGAACCCCCCCCCCCCCCCGCAGCTTGAATCCCTCTCTGCAATATAAATCTCATGAAGGCCAGAAATGAACCCAGACCCTCCTAACTCTACGTCAGGCTCTCCATCCAATGAGCCACCTAGCTGCCCCTAAAGCCCATCTTTTTAACATTGATATTCTTGGGGGCAGCTGGGTAGCTCAGTGGATTGAGAGCCAAGCCTAGAGAGGGGAGGTCCTAGGTTCAATTCTGGCCTCAGACATTTCCCAGCTGCATGACCCTGGGCAAGTCACTTGACCCCCATTGCCTACCCTTACCACTGACTTGGAGCCAATACACAGTATTGACTCCAAGATGGAAGGTAAGGGTTTAAAAAAAATTGATATTCTTGGGGATGTTGTAGGGCAATGAATCAATAGCATGCACTGAGGTTCTTTATGGACACCTAGCTCTGAATCCATTGAAATCTCTGAAAGTGAACTCTCCTTTAATTGTCACACACACACACACACACACACACACACACACACACACACACACACACCACATACACTACAGTCTTGATCATTAGTCCCACCTCGGTCAATGTGTTTTCCAAGCTTGGATGGTGTTGGGAGTCTAAAGTCATGGGTCATTGGCAAGTGCCTGTCACATTGTAGGACTTAATAAAGACCTCTTAATTGGTGGATTGATGGTGTCTTGGGGTGGGAGTGGGAGGTCTTGCTAGGACGTGTGCCTTCCCTGATGCCCATGACCTAGCTGGAGATCCCTGCTGATTAAGGTAAGTCCGTGTATCGCCAACTGTACCAACTGCTTTGGAGTGATGGAACAAGAGCTCCAAGGCCAAGCATTCACTTATGTCTCCACTCAAAATAGTCACAGCCTTGAAAGGAGGCCAGAGAGCTGTAGGCTTGTTTACGTCCCTAAAGAGAGCAGCGAAAAATCTCTGAGCAAAGCAGGTTACTATAAAAAGTACGAAAAGAAGAGCCAGAGCCTCTGTGGGAAAGTGGGACAAAGCTAGAAGCTTCCTCTCTGAACCTACATCTGACAAAGAAGATGAGCAGAGATGTCGGTAGAATGCAAGCTCCCTGTGGGCAAGGAAGCATGGAGTGATGGACAAAAGCAAGGCTTTGAATTCAGGAAACCCAGGTGCAAGTCATGCCATTAAGCCATGTTAGCTATCTGCCTTTGGACCAATCGCATCATCTCTTAGTGCCTTAGGAAACTCTCCAAGAATATCAATTTCAGAGGAGTTGCTGTACTGCATCATTGGAGGATGTCTCCATACCAGGAGTTTCCTATAGCCAGGAAATCATGGGATTGAAAAAAAGAAGTCTTCATTGATGCTAGAAACAATCAGCCAAAAGGATCACTGGGTTTTTTTTTTCCCCCTCCAAGGGATCACTTTTTATTTGAGACTCTTTTTCTAAAGGAGTGTCCGAAAGGCAGGTCCTTGGCCCATTTTCCAAGCTTGGCCAAGCCAGCTCCTCTTAGTCAAGCCCATGGCCCTCATCTCCTCACTTACCAAATGTACATCAGGATGACTGTCCGCCAGCGAAGGACGGGGTGTGTGACCAGGTTCAGAACTCCAGGTGCTGAGTCTTGGATTTTCCCTGCCCCTCCAAGTGGTTTCAATTTTATCTTTAACCTCTCTTTGCCATTAGCACAGGCTATGTACTGCATTATGGCCTCGGCTTTTTCCACAGCCCCTTGGGAATGCAGCCACCTCGGTGATTCAGGGAGCAGGCTGCCAAAAAAATGGGACAAGACCATGAAAACTCATTCCAGCCACCAGACACAATATCCTCAGAGCCTCCCTCTTCTCCTTCACAAATCAGTTAGAGGCATAAGCTTATAAGGTCATCGTGCCTGCATTTTCAGACTTGGGGAACAGAGGGAGGGAGGGCTCAGCTGGCTTCCAGAGCCAAGAGAATAATCAGCTATTTCCGATTTCAAGGCAGTGCTAAGCAACGGCAGTAGCCTGTCTGTACCACTGTTTCCAAATCAAGCCAGTCTTCAAGGACGCTCTTCCTTTCTGCTCTGTCATGGGAAAACAAACAGGCACCCATGCCATGCGGGGTCAGTGCCGAATCTGGAAACCCAGCAACAAGATACAAAGAGGACCCTGCCTGGTAACCCCAGGAAGTTTCCATGGCTGAGCCCCTCCAGGGCCATCCATAAACAATGCGGCTCTGTCTGGCCCAATGATGATGAAAAGGAGTCTTAGTTTGGGAGTCTGAGTTTTATGACTACGGGATAATAGCTTTAAAGAAGGAAGACACTTCCCAGTTATCTTGTCCATCGATCAATCGATAAACATTTAGTAAGCACCTAATCACTGGGCTACCCTTTTTGTTTGACCCCAGAGGAAACTGAGATCCAAGGTCACACAGGCGATAAGCAAGAGGCATCATTCGAAGCTAGGCTCTCTAATTCTAGAGCTAGTATGTTTTCCCTCATTCTTGATTTTTTTTAACCCTTACCTTTCATATTAGAATCAATACTATATATTGGTTTCAAAGCAGAAGAGGGGTAAGGGATCATCAATGGGGATTAAGTGACTTGCCCAGGGTCACGCAAACTAGGAAGCATCTGAGGCCAGATACGAACCAATGCTCAATCTACTAAGCCACACCTAGTTGCCTCCTGCTTTCCCTCATTCTTGAAGTTCCCTGAGAGCTGGGATCAAGTCTTGTGTTATCTTTGTAGCCTTATAGGAGCTTACTCATCAGCAAAAAGACCTGGGGAGCCCTCCAACATGGAACTCCAAATAGGAAGGGTATCCTGGCAAAGTGTATGGTTAGCTGGACTTGGAGTCAGGAAAACCTGAGTTCAAGAGTTCCCACTGTCACAGGCTTTGTGACTCTAGCAAAGCCACTTGACCTTTCACTGGCTGAGGTGACTCCAAGACCATTGGTGGAAGGAGTTTGCTCACCAGGAGTTCTCTACATCAATTACATTAAAGGTCCAGTTGGGAAAAAAATAACAAAATCAAATGGAAACTCCCTCTAACCCCCTAAATAGCAATCTTCATCTAATGATGCCCAGGGAGGCAGCATAACATCTCTGCTACTTCCTCACTAGGGTAAGTCATGTTAAGTGTCTTCATCTATAAATAGGAGGGTTGGGCTAGATGACTCTCTCATTAAGCTTCAATCACTCCTTATTGGCTGATTACTTCCCTACCACCTACAAGTGTGTCCCATGTCCTCCAACCTCAAAAGGACCATCACTTGATCCTCTGTCCCTTTTAATGATCAGTTTGTATCTCTCCTCTCTTTGGTGGCTAAACTCTTGAGAACATCCTCCACAATGATGCTTCCACTTCTCTGACTCTTTTGAACTCTCTGAACTCTGGTTTCTGATGTTGACATTCAATTGAAACAGCTTTCTCCAATTATGAATGATCTCTTAATTAACCAGTCTAATGACCTTTTCTCCGTGTTCATCCTTCTTGACCTGTCTGCAGCTTCTGACCTTATTAATCACTCTCTTCTCCTTGATACTGTCTTTTCTTTGGGATTCCATGGTACTGTTGTCTCCAGGTTCTCCTCCAATCAGTCAAACCTCTCCTCAGTCTTACCCATGAACTGGGGTTATACATTGTGCCTAATGCTCTGTCCTGGACCCAACCCTCCCCTTCCCTCTCCTCTCCTCTTCTCTCTTCCCTTCTCTTCTCTTCTACTCTCTTCTCCTTTCTTCTCGTCTCTTCTCCCCCGTGCTAATTCCCTTGGGGATCTCCTCAACACCCATAGATTCAATGAACATTTCTATACTAGTGATAGCCATATCTACTGATCCAGCTTCATTTGATCTCCAGGCTCTTATCACCCTCTAAGACACATAGAACTGAATGTCACAAAGACATTTTAAACTCAACATATCCAAAACTGAATTCATTGCCTTTCCTGCAAAGCTATCCTCTCTTTCTAATTTTCCTGTCACTGCCAAGGGTACCACCTACCATCTTCCTAGCCACCCAGACTCAAAATCTAGGTATCATCCATCCTTAACACCTCATTACTTCTTCCCTCTCACATCCAATCTGTTTCTAGGTACTGCTGATTCTGTCTTCATAGCATCTCTCATACATGCCACTCTTCTCTCCAAGGCCACTGTCCTGGTCCAGGTCCTTATCACCTGATTCCTGGATGATTACAATAGCCTACTGATTGGTCTCCCTGCCCCAAGCTTCTCTCTACCTCCTCCCTTCAACCATCCAATTGATCTTCCTAAAGTTTCGGTTTGTCTATGTCACTCCCTGGTCAATAAATTTTTGAGACTCTGTATTGCCTCCAGGATCATACATAAATCCCTTCTTCTTGGCATCTAAAGCCCTTTAAAACTGCACTCCTACTTTTCTAGTCTTTTATGCCTTATTTATTTATTCTCACATATTATTCAGTCCAGTGACACTGGCCTCCTTGCTATTCCTCCCCTAGGATGCTCCATCTCCTGACCAGGAATTTTCACTGGCTGTTCCACATGCCAAGAATGTCCCCCATGCTCATCTTCACCTCCTGGCTTCCTCGAATCCCAGATAAAATCTCACCTTCTCTGGGAAGCCTTTCCTGATCTCTCTTAATGATAGTTCCTTTCCTCCAATTACTTCCTGTCTCTAGTTTATCCCATCTATAGCTTCCTTGTGTATTGCTATTTGCTTGTCTATCTCCTTCATTAAACCATAAGCTCCTTGAGGACAGGGACTGGTTTTTGCCTTTCTTTTGACCTCCCAATGCTTACCACAGTGGTTGGCACATAGTAGGAGAAGGGAACAAGTATTTACTATACACCTACTATGTGCCAGGTGCTGAGCTAAGCACTTTAACACATTTATCTCATTCAGTCCAGGAAGGTACTGTTGACTGATTAAACTTTGTCTTTTCCCCTGGTGTCGAGCACATAGTAGGTACATAATAAATGTTTGCTGAATTAAAATGAACAGTGGCCTTGGATGCTTTATCCCAAAGGGATCAGTATCCTGGACATTCCAAGAATCTTGAAACAATGAGACAGTTATTTGTGGCTGAGGGGGCCAGCTTGCTCCCTATGCATAAATCATCCATATATCTTCCATTTTAAAAACAAAAGAATCAAGAATAAGAGGACATATGGCTATACTTTGACTTCTTCTGTGAAAACCCTTCCAACAACTTACTAGGAAAGGAGAAAGAAGAAAGCCCCAGGAGAATTCGAGACAAAGACCAAGGTGCGCCAGTCCCTGATGTAGTACCCGAGCACAGCATAGAATGCGATGCCAACCGCGAAAGTCATGTTGGTCAACGAACCTGAAAAAGAAATAAAATTAAAACAGTGAATCCCAAACTCATTTTAAAATCCTGGGGGAAAGCTCCACGAAGAGGCAGGAAGACCTTGGTATGGAAAAAAAAAACAAACGAACTGGGCCCACAGTAGATGCCCATCGACTGGAGAATGGTGGTACAAATTTCAGTGCATGCACCTAATAGAACACTGAGGTACTTTATGAGTGACACAACATAAAGCGATGGACCAGACAACCTTTGCTGCCCCTCCCAGGACTAAATCTGTGATCTCTGAATTCAGAGAAGTGTGAGAAGGTCTGTAGGAACTGATGGAGAGGAAAGTAATCAGAACCAGGAGAAAGATCTGTCTAGGCAGTGACCACACTAAAAAAGTAAGACTACAGAGCATGCAAAGTGTGCAGAACAGTAAGGAACAGTCTCAGCACAAGGAAGCAGACACCCTTCCTTCATCTGGGCAATAGCGGCTCTGTTATCCTGAACTCATCCCCCAAATTCTCAGCAGTACGGGGAGGACTCTAAGAATGAGAACAATTGCTGATTTGTGTCACTAAAGAAAGATTCTTTGCCAGGATTTCAACAGACCAATGAAATCAAAGGTCTGATTAAAAAAGGATCAAGAATTGGCTTCATACTAATGAAATCATAATGAAGTTTTTTGGCCAGCAGCCAGAGACAGCAGATGCAGAATGTTGGGGGTGGGGAAGGGAGAGAGAGATGACAGGAGGGAGGGAGACAGGGAGGGAGACAGACAGAAAACAGATAGAGACAGAGAGAGAGGTAAGGAGGAAGGGAGAGAGAGAGAGAGTGAGAGAGAGAGAGAGAGAGAGAGAGAGAGAGAGAAGAGAAGAGAAGAGAAGAGAAGAGAAGAGAAGAGGAGAG